>NW_022196911.1:78823428-78835953 GCF_008632895.1 Mastomys coucha
ATTTCCTGGATGTTTTGGGTTAGGAGCTTTTTGCTTTTTGCATTTTCCTTGACTGTTGTGTCAATGTTGTCTAAGGTGTCTTCTGCCCCTGAGATTCTCTCTTCTATCTCTTGTATTCTGTTGGTGTATTCTGTGGCTCTTAATTTCTTTCTTAGGTTTTGTATCTCCAGGGTTGTCTCTCTTTCTGATTTCTTTATTGTTTCTATTTCCATTTTTAGATTCTGGATGGTTTTGCTCATTTCCTTCACCTGTTTGATTGTGTTTTCCTGTAGTTCTTTAAGGGATTTTTGTGTTTCTTCTTTAAGAGGTTCTAGCTCTTTAGCTGTGTTCTCCTGTATTTCTTTGAGGGTGCAATTTATGTCTTTCTTAAGGTCCTGTATCATCATCATGATAAGTGATTTTAGATCTGAATCTTGCTTTTCCAGTGTGATGGTGTGTCTAGGACTTGCTATGGTGGGAGAATTGGGTTCTGATGATGGCAAGTGACCGTGGTTTGTGTTGTTTATTTTGTTAAGCTTCCCCCCCACCCCCGCCATCTGGTAACTCTAGTGCTACTTGCCCTTGCTAAATCTGATTGGAGCCTGTCCTTCCTGTGATTCTGGTTGTGTCAGAACTCCTCAGAGTCAAGCTGTCTCTGTGATCCTGTGATTCTGGGATCCTTTGATCCTGGGCTTGTTAGATCACCTAGGAGTGTGGCTCTCTCTGTGTGTTGTGGGACTGGCTACAGAGCTTACACCCAAGGTCTGCTCAGAACACTAACCCTGACAGACTGGAAGGAACCCTAGTCATTGGACTGGCGCAGTTCCTGTTTGCCTGGTCCCACTGCTCCCAGTTACTCCCAGTGTTGGGACAGTTGTTGGTTCCTGATCACCTCTGATCCTGAGTGTGTCAGAGCGCCTGGGAGTGGAGCTTCCTCTGGGTGCTGTGGGACTGGCTGCAGAGCTTGCGCCCAAGGTCTGCTCTGAACCCCAGCCCAGACAGACCGGAAGGAACCCTGCAAACTCTCTTGTAGTCAGAAACAGGTAAGCACCAGGAGGTCCCATTCTAGCAGCTCCTGGGAATGGTTTCGCTTGTAACACAAACATTAGTTCAGGAAGCTTTTCGACTACTCTCTAGTTTGTAAAGCAATTCTGCCTTGTGTGGTACTGCTCTTAGAGTTTAACTATGTTTACAGATAGGAATAGTGTTTGACTACTATCTCTAACTCTGGAGATACCCTGTCTGATAAGGCAGCTTCTTTGTGGGAATCAGTAGGCAGTAATGTCTGACCTTTATTGCTAGTTCTAGGGACTCCCTGTCTGCTAAGGCAGCTGCCCTTGTAAAAATTCCAAGCTAATAACAGCTAGGAAATCAATTAGGATCATTGAAACACTGTGGAGGCCAGGAAACAATGTTAAATCTCAGTTTTGTCTATAACGAAATATTTCTTAGGGCACTTTTATGCCTGAATAAAGAAAGCACGCATATCTCTCCACAGACTTTAGCAAAGACCAATCTGAGTTAGGAGATGCCAACGACTGACTGAATACCCAGGAGGCACAAACTCCCTTTGAAGTCTTATATAACGCCTCTTGTCCATGATCAGGCTTTTAACCCTGATACTGTAGACCTTACTGGGGTAGACAAGTGGGCGCCACAAAACTGTACCTCAGTTTCTTGTCCCAGGGTCCAAAACCAAACACTTTCCTCACAAGATTTCCAGATTTCCTTTGGATTTCTGGGGACCTTTCTAAAGGTGGATTGATTGAGATTCAGATTCAATTCTTCAGAGAGAACTTTAGTTTTGAAGCAGTGTAACCTGACTGTGGTATTTCTGTCACCTCATCTCTCATTAAATAATATGCCTGCGGTAGGCCTTTGCTGGCCGGCCACATTGACGACAGAATACCGCTGAGACTTCTTCTCTCGACGGTTTACTCAGGAAATTTTCTTTTGTGTTAACAGTTCTTTTAGGTATCCAAGTGTTACAGCTCTCTTAGGTTCCTAGGTGTTATGGCTCTTTTAGGTGTTAAGGCTCTTCCCTCCTCCCAGGTGCCACAGTTCCTCCTGCCTCCGTGGAATCGCGCTTCTTGCTTCTAAGTGCTACAGCAGCTGCTGCTCTTGCTAGTCACTGCTGCTCTTCTTCTGTGGAGTCTCCGCTGCTCCTGCTTCTGTGTAGTCCCCGTTGCTCTTGCCGCTGCTCTTGCTTAGGTGGAGTGGCATGGAATGGCTGCTGCTCTTTCTTCTGTGGAGTGGCTTGGAATGCCCTGACTGCCTGGAGAGCGCCCCTTATATACCCATGCCCAAGCCCTTGTGGTTCTCCTGGATTGGTTCCCTGGCAATCGCCTCATTAGCATACACCTGCTTGGGAGGGGCTTGGTAGCATGCACCAGCTCGGGTTTGGCGCATGATTGGTTAGCATACACTCTGTGGATGAGACCACAGAGAGAGGTGCAGTGTGGTGGCCTGTGGCATTCTACAATCATATTTTTGACACAAGGGGTTGGGAGTCTCCATGGTGTCGTCTTTGCTCTGACTCAGAAAGGGTGGGGGTGGGGTTGTCAGTGGGCTGGTTATCAGTCACAAGACAGGAGAAAGCATTGGTGATTAAATAGTAATTAGGTCTTATCTGGGCCACCTGGCTTCAAGGTCTTAGACTCAGAGCCCCGGTAGTAAGGCCTTACCCTGGATCTTTGGCCTGTAACACAAGATGAGAAGGCAACAAAGGAGCTGGTTCCTGGGAACATGAACTCAGCTGGACCCTGCCAGCAGATGGAGAACTTGTTCCTGAGGTGGCTGAACTTAGACAACTGTCTCCTTACAAATGCTCTCCTGGCTGGCTTCTTTCTCAAGCCTGGGCGCTGCACTTTGTATTTCATTGAAAAGTTCCAAAGTTTGCTGCAGTTCTAATTGCTGACCTTTGGAGTCCATCTTAGTCAGGGTTTCTATTCCTGCACTAATTGAGAAAATGCCCCATAGCTGGATCTCATGGAGCCACTTCCCCAAAAGCTCCCTTCTCTGTGATAGCTCTAGCCTGGTCAAGTTGACACACAAAAACAGCCAGTATAATTGACCCTTGTCAACTTGACACACAAACACATCACTATTAAGCCTCAACCCTTACTTTCTTATTTATCCTCAAGATCTAAATGACTTTAAAAGTCCCACAGTCTTTACATATTAAAAGTTCAATCCATTTAAAATGTCCAATATCTTTTAAAATTCAAAGTCTCTTAACTGTGGGCTCCACTAAAATACTTTCTTCCTTCAAGAGGGAATTGTGCACAGTCACAATCAAAAGTAAAAATCAAACTCCAACACTCGAATGTCTGGGATCCACTAACAATCTTCTGGGCTCCTCTAAGGGCTTAGATCACTTCTCCAGCTCTGCCCTTTGTAGCACACATCTTGTCTTCTAGGCTCCAGAAGCCTGTACTCCACTGCTGCTGCTTTCTTGGTGGTCATTCATGGTACTGGCATCTCCAAAACACTGCTGTCTTCCGCTGTAACTAGGCTTCACCAATAGCCTCTCATAGGCTCTCTTCACGTGCCAAGCCTCAACATCTTTGCATGACTCCTTCAGTCCTGGGCTATCAATTGCAACTTAGGCTGCACCTTTACCAATGGCCTTTCATGGCCTCTCACAGTGCTGAGCCTCAGCTGCTCTTCATAACCCCTTCATGCTGTCAAAACCAGTACCACCTGGGTGACTCTTACACATACCAAGTCCTGCTGCAGCACTAGGTACAACCTTGGCTATCTCTGGAACAGAGCCTCTTTGTGCTCTCAGAAAACAAGCCCCAGAAGATGTCCCCTCAGTGATGCTGGTCTCTTCTTAATCACTGCTAATTTCTTAGCTCCAGCTAACCATCATCAATAGTCCCAGTAACACAAAGGTTTGCTTTAGTGGTTCTGGTATTTTGTTATTTACAGCTGATTCTTCAGCCCCAGCTAACCAAAATCACAGAATCTTCACAATCAAAACAACATGGCCCTGATAAGAATCTTTAATCTTCCCTCTGAAATTTCACAAGCCAGACCTCCACCTTCTGCACTGTTCTCAACATGATCTTCCAAGCTGCTATACAACATCCCACAGAGTTCTTAACAACCAATGGCTCTTCCAACTCAAAGTTCCAAAGTCATTCCTCAGTCTTCCCCAAAACATTGTCAGGTTGTCACAGGAATACCCTACGATGTTGGTACCAATTTATCTTAGTCAGGGTTCCTATTCCTGCACAAACATCATGACCAAGAAGCAAGTTGGGGAGGAAAGGGTTTATTCAGTTTACTCCCACATTGCTGTTTATCACAAAAGGAAGTCAGGACTGGAACTGAAGCAGGTTAGGAAGCAGCAGCTGATGCAGAATCCATGGTGGCATGTTTCTTACTTGTTTGCTTCCCCTGGCTAGCTCAGCCTGCTCTCTTATAGAACTCAAGACTTCCAACCCAGGGATGACACCAGCCACAAGGGGCCCTACCCCCTTGATCACTAATTGAGAAAATGCCCCACAGCTGGATCTCATGGAGCCACTTCTCTAACTAAAGCTCCCTTCTCTGTGATAATTGTTGTGATCATAAAAAGAGAAAGAGCTATAAGAATATGTTCTGGAGAGGTGTGCAGGAAGGCCGTGCCTAGGCGGGCCCATGTGGAGGCATCCCTTCCCCCTGAGGGACCAGACACATGTAGTATAGAATAGAGTTTATTTAGGACATGGGGAGGGGAGTTAGGAGGGTAGCAGAGACAGAGAAAGGCAGAGAGAAAGGAGAGAAGTAGAAATGGCCATGATCACATGGAAAGAGAGGGGAAGGGAATGGGGAGAGAGGGGGAATAAAGGGGCAAGAAGCAAGGGGGAGAGGCAGTAGTAAGAAATCGAGGAGGGGGCAAGCAGCCCCTCTTATAGGACCAGGCCTACCTGGCCGTTGCCAGGTAACCATGGGGAGAAGCCTACCTGGCTGCTGCCAAGTATCTGTGGGGGTGGAGTTTATACAGAATGCTACAATAACTAGCCTGTGTCAAGTTGACACACAAAACCAGCCAGTACAGAGTTGAATTCCTTTTCACTGATTTTGGAACTGTACTGGAGCTCTGAAGAAGGACTGGGAGGAGAAGCTAGGAGGAGGGAGGAGAGCGGAGAGGGGAAAGAAAGAAGAGAAGACAACTGGAAAGCTAGCAGGCACACAGTGCATGGGCGCTGGACTCTCGGCCCAGGCGCTGCCTCTATCCAGATGCTGCTCCCCCATTTTTCTTACCCTTCTTCTTTTCCTCCTCATATCCCTTAAAGCCCTGGTTGTTGGCTTGCCCTGGCTTCTGACTAGTCTTGTGACATTCTTTAGGAATGGGAGGGTACAGTCCTGAGCATGAGGCTGTGGCTTGGAATACCAGAGGAGGGTGACTCATTGGACACAATTGGCTAAGCCACTAGCAACTTCCTCTTCCACCTCCTTATACCCAAGCACAAAGGCAGATTTTTTTTTTTTTTTTGGTTGTTGTTCAGTTTCTGGGTATTGATGCAAATATTCTCCTTTAAGTTTTGCATGTTTCCCCCAACCCTTGCCACCTCCAGAAACCTCCTGCACTTTATTTCTTAAATTAGAGAGTAAAGAAGAGATTCTAAAGGTGTCTGAGTCAGTTTCCTCAGAGCTGGCCTGGTGGTGACAGACAGTGAAGCAGCCCACATGGAAGAGCCCTGTTCTGGACCCTTAGGCTGGAGGGACAGTGGAGTTCTGGGCTGTACTTCTTCCAGCAGGCAGTCTGGATTGGAATGGGGCCATGCTCTCAGTACAGAGATTCACAGCAGAGAAGCCCCAGTGAGCTGAACATTTCAGCCCTTTGTACTCCCAAGCCTGTGGTTTGGGGGTGTGGGGGTGGGAAGCCAGGTGTGAAAACGTAACAAAGAGCTCTTGTTCTCTTACTTTTGTTCTTCACTTGCCTTCTTGTTCCAGCTTTGTTCCCTCCCCCTCTTCCCCCATTCCCCGCCCCCAAGTGCTCATAGCTGGCCTCCTCTACTCTCTTTCTCTGCCTCTACTGCCCTCTTAACTTCCCTCCCCATGCCAGAATAAATTCTATTCTATACTAAAAAAGAAAATGTAACAAAGAAACTGAATATTGTGTTCGGTTCATATATACTCAGAAACAGAGTCAGTTTGTTTTTTTTTTAAGTTCATAAGTCAGTAATTTATTTTTTCTACAAGATAAAAATTATATATTAAGACTAACATACTACTAAAATATGCAGTTAAATTGTAATAAAAATTAACATCCTTGGAAGTTTAAAATGCAAGCTGACAATATTTCTTTGTATATATATTATTGGATATTTTATTTATTTACATAACATATCCCCTTTCTGGTTTCCCCTCCCTCGCTTCCCCCCCCCCAAATCCCTATCCTGTTGTTCCCCCTCTTCCCAGAATCAGTTTCTTAAGGCTGGTTTTTGATGTAACAAGATAGGGAGGTGTTACTGTAACAAAGTGGCAGGAGAGGGGCACTGGTTTAGCATAGCCCTGGGAATCTCATAGAGAGATTTCCCAGAGGGCTCTAGGAATCTGCTGTCAGGGAGGATCCTCCTTCCCTGCCCGGGAGTGCTGTACCTTTCTTAAGCCCTGGACTGGAGGGACTCTAGAGGCAGTAACAGGGACACTGCTCTTTTGAGCAAAGGGACTGACTATCTTGCTGCTTTCCGGACTACGTGAAGCAGTTAAGAGATGAAAAGATCTGATTGGTCCGTCCAATGTGAGCTTTGTGTTTCGTTCTGAGTGGTTCCTCCCTGCCTGCTCTAAAAAGGAATTTCACTTCCTCGGAGATCACACGCAGTTCTGGGATTTTCAGTGTACCACCGGAGCCAAGATAGGATCGATCTGCTCAATGCTTTAATGCAGCAAAGAACGAAGAACTCAGGTGGTTTTAGAGGTGAACACACAACCAGGGCTGCGGTTAGAACTCTTCCAAGTGCCAAAGCCCACCGGCGAAGACATCTGCTGACCAGAACTTGGCTCCAGACAGAGGGTCTTTCTCAAGTGACACTAGCCTGCCTCACCAAGGGGGCTAACTGCTGGCATGGGCATTGGACTTCAGGCAGCTGAGCAAAGCAACCACAGAGCTCACAGGTACGTGACCACAGAATGTCCCACCCCTAGTGCCTTTTCTGTCCCTCACTATCAGCCCCAAGTACAGTCTAGTTGCTCTGGGACGATATGGGGGTCATCAGCACAACCCACCTCTCTCAGGAACCTTGGTTAGTTTCTGTCTCTAAGAGGAATCTTGGCTCCTTGGAGCCTTGGTAGCCCATTTTAACAAAGTGTTAACAAACTGGCAGTGAAGGGGGCGGGCACCTGGTGAGCTGTGGGAGAGGGCAAATGCCTGTGTTTTCTTGGGTTGGGGGAGGGCTTAAGAGTCCAGGGAGAGAGCTCAGTCAGTTTCTTCTTGGTCTGAGCCTGAACTATAGAGACAGAGGGCAGCAGGATAAGAATGCAAGCCAGGCGTTGGGTACTTTTTGGCAGATCTGTGACATGGTGTATCCCTGAAAAAAATATGTCGTGCACCAGGTCTAGCAAAAGAGGTTTATTCAGGAGAGGAGAGTGAAAGATGCCTCAGAGGTGAAACATGAAGGAGAGAGAAGGGCAGACAGGCAGAGAGAGACATGCAGACAGAGGGAAATGGAGGCCCACGGGAGCTAAGGCTGAGAGAAAAGAGGGCAGAGGAGGAGGAGAGAAGAGGAGAGGGGAGAGGGGGGGATAGAGGGAGAGAGAGTGGGGGAGAGAGAGAGGTAGCAGAGAGAAAAGAGGGCAGAGAGAGAGAGGGGAGAGGGAGAGAGAGAGATGGAGAGAAAGAGAGAGATCTGTGGTGAGTGGGGCCCCATTATCCACAGCAGGCACCTGACACAGTTGGCAGCCTCTAGTCCCTCCTCTCTGGAGGATGTGAGATCAGACTCCTGCTGGTCCCCAGAGCCCCTTGAGGGTTTTCCCCACCTAACCCTGTAGGAGGATGAGTAAATGTATCCTACAGACAGGGAGGAAGTGGAACTGTATTCAAGATGAAAAAACAAGGCCAGGTGCACTAAGAGCCCTGAAAAGCTTATAATGTTCTCAACCAACTGCGAAGCACTTTCAGAGGCCTGCAAAGAATTCTCCATCTGGCCTGATTCTCCAAGAGGCTGCTACTGCTCCTGCCTCTGTGTTTACCTGCCAATCTGCAGTGCCTGCCTCTGGAGGACAGCTAACAAGACACTTTAAATTCCAGACCAAAGTCTCTGAGAATTTTCTCCAGTCAACACTAGAATTTTGGGGGAGAGGGGGGGAAGGTGGATGGGAGTCTGAATGGTAAAGCAGACCTAAAACTGCAGGGTGGTTAATGAGTTTCCACGCCTGGGTTTGTAGCCCACCCAGCTTTTTTTTTTTTTAAGGAACAAATCTCAGATACGTGCCTAAAAGATGCACATTTTAAACGCTCAACAATTTTCCCTAGCCACGGGTATACGAGTGCACTGGCCCGTATCCCAGGCTAGCCCACAGCTCCTGTAACTGTGACTGTGCTATAGACCTGGGATTTCTGAATTTCCCAGGGCTGGGGGTGTCATGACATTGTTCCTTTGTACTTTGGTGTGCTGATGTGGTGCTGGCTGAGAAGAGGACCTGGCTCAGGAGGAAGAACAGAGACTGCTCAGGAGAGCATGGAAGCGGGTGGGATTGCAGCTTCCCACAGGGCAGAAGTGAAAGGACTTTTGAAAGCTTGCTTTTGGTTGCTGGGTTTGAACAAGGAAAAAAAAAAGGTGGTGGCTTAACAGTGATGTATTCGGGTCAGACTGACGATTGCTGACATTTTAAAATCTATTACTTCGGTTTCTACCCTGTCTTGATCATTCAGTTTCGGGATAAAAGACCTACGCAACTTTCATTATTTGCAATAAGCCTTATACAGCACAAGAGCTGGGCAGATACCTCCCTCTATGCTATTAGAATCTACTTTCCTATCGGTAACCCCGAGTTATTACTTACTGTTTCATCTGGGCTCCTCTTAAAACCAACTGGCTAGCCTTCAGCACCACATTTTTATGAGCTCATCTGACCCATGGCAGCTTCTTCCTCACTTTCTTCCTGGTTCTCCTCTCAGGCCCCGAGCCCGAAAATGCTAAAACCTGCCTGCGTCCCTTTTGGCCAGCTATTGGCTGCTGACATCTTTATTCACCAATCAGAAATAAATTGGAGGCAAGGTCACATGCTGTCACTTGGGTCTCTGCGCAGACTCTCGTCTCTGGGGCACCCAGATCTTGAGGATCCAATATTAGTACCAGAGTGCAAGCAGCATCAGGCCAGCCCACTACAACTAACAAGCAGTTGGTTATGTGAACTGACACAAACTATAATCGGTCAACTCAGGGGAAAAACCTTGATGAAGAAAATGCCTTTGTAAGACTGGGCTGCAGGCATGTCTGTAGGACATTTTCTTAGTGATTAATGGAAGGGGGCCCAACCCACTGTAGGTTGTGCCATCCCCTGGGTTGGTGGTCCTGGGTTCTGGACGAAACCAGACTAAGCAGCACTCCTCGATAACCTCTGCATCCGCTTCTGCCTTTTGACCCTGTTTGAGTTCCTATTCTGACTTCCTTCAATGATGAAGTATGATGTGGAAGTGTAAGCCAAATGAACTCTTTCCTCCTCTTTGGTCATGGTTTCATTATAGGAATAATAACCATAACTAAGACACCAAGTCAACTTATGAAAATAGAATTTAATTTGCTTTAGGGTTTTAGAGAGTTGGAGTCCGTGGTGACAGAAGGGCTGAGAGCTCACATCTTGACTCAGAGAGAGAGAGAGCTAACAGGGAATGGGTGAGTCTCTTAAAACTTCAAAGACTATTCCCAGTGAAACACCTTCTCCAACAAGGCCACACCTGCTATATTGTTCCCAAACATTTCCATCAACTGGGGACAATTGTTCAAATATATGAGTCTATGGGGGCCATTCTCATGCAAAAGCCACCGACAGGAAACTACAGTTCATGCTTCAGCAATCCGTGTGCTGGGAAAGTAGGTGGACACCAGCATCTATGGCTCTCAGTGGAGTTTCCAGGCGGAGACAGAGGCTTGCTCCTGTGGGGTCTGTAGAGCAAATGGACTCATATCTGGGCAGTCCTCCTAAGATAGAAAAAGGTATTGGAATTAAGGAATAATAATTATTTGTAACATGTTTGGAGTTTGGAGGACAGAGGTCAATGTCAGATGTCTTTGTATTGTTCTTCAGCTTATTTACAATCATAATTATCATTCATAATTTGAAACTGGGAGAAGGGTTAAGAGCACTGGCTGCTCTTCTGGAGCACCAGGATTCACTTGCCAGTACCAACATGCAGGCAAAACACCAATAGACATAAAATAAGCTTGTCTAAATCATTGCATAACTAAAGCCGAAGGCACAGAAAAGACCAATACAGATTCCACTTAGGATTTATTGAAAGAAGACTGAATACAATATATATATATATATATATATATATACATACATATATATGTATATATGTATGTATATATATATATTAAAGATTTATTTATGTGAGTACATAGCTGTCTTCAGACACACCAGAAGAGGGCATCAGATCTCATTACAGATGGTTGTGAGCCACCATGTGATTGCTAGAAATTGATCTCAGGACCTCTGGAAGAACAGTCAGTGCTCTTAACCTCTGAGCCATCTCTCCAGCACTGACTGAATAACAATATTAAGGATAAGAAAAGAGATGAGCAAAGATTAAAATGTGATTGAACATTTGAACAGGCTCAACTATACCTGTAACATTAATTACATCTAAAAACTGATAGACATAAAAGTTCTGCTAATAAGTGCAAAGTCTGTGAAAAAAAAAAAAAAACCAACCATGTCTCCACCTGCACCTCGACTGAGCCCGTGGAGCATGTGAACCGAGGACTGTGCTGTTCGTCTCACCGTACAGGAGATGCTCTCTCCTGCTTAGCTCTCATATCTAACGGCTCTGTCTATTTTCCAGGAATGACATTCAGCTGGAAAATGCAAAGGCTGCTGGGAAAATGGGCATCACTGTTGATCTGGAAGCCAAATATGCTAAGCTGGGTCTAAATCTAGGAGCAATCACACTCGGAGAGATGGAGAGAAAGAAAATGAAGAATTCTCCCCTCAGGAAAAAGGAGAATGAAAACATCTCTCTAGCTGTATGTGCTCTCCTGAACTCTGGAGGTGGAGCAATCAAGGTTAAAATTGAAAATGAAGGTTATAGTCTCACTAAGGATGGCCTGGGACTAGATGTGGAAGCGTCTCTTTGTAAATGTCTACCGTTTGTCCAGTGGCACCTGGACTTCATGGAGAGCGAAGGCTACCTTTATATCCACGTGAAATCGTGGAGTCGGGAAATCTTTGGACTGTCTATTGGCACCCTGAGAACCAATTTGTATGTAAGGAGCATGTCGTCCTCCTCACAAGTGAGTGCCGCAGCTGCTCTGGAATTTCTCCAGGACCTGAAGGAAACTGGAGGGAGACCCTGTGTCAGACCGGAGTTGCCTGCAAGCAGAGCCTGCCCTGGAGTAGAAGAAGAATGGCACCTGGAGGATTTGGCTGCTGCCTTTTTTAACAAGACGGAATTTCAGTACAAGGAACCTTTCCACTTTACCAGATCCACATATGTTGAAGTGACATCGCTTAAAGTGAAATGCCTGCGAAAATGCATCAAAGTGCTCCTCCCTCAAACTGTGTCTGCTTTCGCTAACACGAATGGGGGATATTTGTTCATTGGTTTGGATGGCAAAACCCAGCAAATTATTGGCTTTGAAGCAGAGAAGAGCGACCTTGTGCATCTAGAGAGTGAAATAGAGAAGTGCATCCGACAGCTGCCTGTCACTCACTTCTGTGAGGAGAAGGAGAAGATCAAGTACACGTGCAAATTCATTGAAGTACACAAACCCGGAGCCAAGTGTGCATATGTGTGTGCGCTCAGAGTGGAGAGATTCTGCTGTGCAGTGTTCGCTGCAGAGCCCGAATCCTGGCACGTGGAAGACGGCTGTGTGAAGAGGTTTACCGCAGAGGAGTGGGTGAAGCGCCAGATGGATGCTCCAGCTGGTGGACTGGGGGAGGGGTTTTGCCTGCCTGCTTCATTCTCAGTCGAATGATACATTTTGGACATGCAGTCTACTGGTTGCTCTATTATTTGCAAGCTGGCGATTCTCAGCCGATCTAGTCAGGTCTTATATATACAGAGTTTCATTTGCGTGACTCTTTTCCAGAGCTTAAACTATTAGGGCCAAACAGATTTCTTTGACATAAAATTTTTAGTATTCGATTCTATTAAAACTAAAGCTTAATTTCTAAATTCTTTTATTCTCATTTCAAAAGATTTCATTTGGTTTCTAGCTAGTCCTAAAGGTATATATTCATTGAGTTTTCAAATTATTAAACGCTACTTTATAGTCTCTTCTCTTACATAAGGCTAGGTTCATGCTAATAGCTAATTGTGTTGAGACAGGGTCTCTCTGTGTAGACCAGGCTGCCCTGTGGCTCGTGAATCTGCCTTCCCCTGCCTCC
>NW_022196911.1:78838014-78843849 GCF_008632895.1 Mastomys coucha
TTCATGTATGTTGGCGCTGGATGTCAACAGACATGTAGCCGAAACATGGCTCTGTCCCATTTTTCCTTTATTCCCCTCACTGCCGATTCCCTTCTTTGCCTCTTTCAGAGGAGCAGATCTTGTGTAGCTGCAGGTGGCTGCAACAAACTGCAGCTGCTAAGAATTTTCACAAGGGTGCTAGTCACTCCTCTTCTGTTGCTTATAATTAGAGGTTCTCAAGCTGACCAGGCCAGAGCTATTAGGGGCCTTGACTCTAACTGATGCACCAGGGAAGGTTTGCACTTAATAAACCTTCCTGTATCCTGGCTGTGTTTGGGGTTTCACCCCTTTTTAGTGCAAATAAATAATATTTGAAAAAAAATCAGCCTCTGCATTAGCTCCTGCTTCCAGGTTCTCGCCTTGTTTGCATTCCCTTCCTGACTTCCTGCCATATTTGACTACACTGTGGAAGTGCACCCCAAATAATCCCTTCCCTCCCCCTTTGCACTTCGGTATTGATGTTTCATTGCAGGGATAGAAACCCTAAGTGTGACACCTGCTCTATGTAATGTCTGTGTGAATGAAGTTTTACTGCAGTCCACAGTCTGTGCTCTAGGTAGTGGAGGTGAGGAAGGTGGTATTACAGACAGGGTGGGCAAGGTCACTGATTCGGGGGGTGTGGGTCAGACTGACTGGACCAGGGGGGAAAAACAGGGGAAACACTAATGGGCACTTATACTTTTGTTCATTTATAGAACCTAGCAATCAGAACGACGTTTTTTGGGGGGGAGAGAGATTAAGAGGCAATCAATGATTGAATGTAACAACCTACAACAGGACACAGCTATGGAAATGACACAATGAAACCCATTATCCTTTATGCTAAAGATAAGCATAACCTAAATATGGTAGCACAGGCCTGGAATCTCAGAACTGGGGAGAAGGCAAGAGGTTCAAGCATTTAAGACACTTGTGTACACAGGAATTTACTGGATAACTCTGCTTTAAGGATCCAGGTGAGACAAAGAAAGGAAAAACAGGTTTGAGAGATATAAAAGCAACAGTTTAGCAAACATTGAGAAAAGGGCTACAACATTGTTTTTTCCCAGTGTGCACTTGGATCCTTCTGGTCTCAAGTCAGAACTTAGTTTCTTCCCCTGATTTTTAGAGTCTATGAAGGAGGAAATGACTGTTGGTGTTATTTCTCCTTTTGAGGTTGGAGGAGCAGCACAGACGAGGTGGGGGGTGTTCTGCTTTCCTTTTCTGAGAAATCGAAACCTAACAACAAGAAATGAAAACCTAGCAAGAGTGAGGCCTCAGAAAGGAAGTCAAACCTGGCCCTTGGCCTGGCCTTGCTTCACTGCTCTAGGTTCCAATTACTCTATCTTCCTCCTGAAGGTTTCCCACCCAGCTAGGTCCAGCCCAGGACTCCTGAACAGGTTTCTGGATGTTTTCATGATGAGGGTTTCAGAAACTTTCTCTGTTTTCAGGAGAGCAGATCTGTGGGCCTTTTTAGTTCCGCAGATAAATCCAGATTATTTGGAGAGATTACAGCATATACTGTCAATAGGAAGGAGGGTCAGAAAAGAGACCCGGTTCCCCACAGAGACCCAGGAACTGAGAGGTGAAAACCTGCACTGTCGCTATAGAGGCCCCCAACTACACCTGTGCTCGCATGAGCCTGAGGAGGACACATTGGCCCCATCTTTTCACTAACCGTGGACTAGAAGATCAGTTTGGATGGGTGGGAGTGTTTAACTCTCCCCTCCCCTTGCCCCCCCAACAGATCTTTGTTTCCTTTTCTTCCCATCTTTGCTGGACTCATTGCTGAAACTTTTCTTAGGAAGATGTGAATCAACTCATTTCCATCCCAGAGAGGCGCTGAACACAGTCCAAAGAACTAACTGCACCCCAACCTAGCTGGGTGAATTGAAGACGTTATTGGGGTTTTTTACAGGACTGAGGATCACACGAAGGCAACATATTACCAAAAGTGAAGAGTATTGTGGGTAGTGGTTCAGGGAAGCTATATCCTGGGGGCTGCTTACCCATCCTGCAGGGGGTGTCCCCCAGAGAATCTCCTTCTCCCTTTGTCAAAAACTTGTAGTTTTTTTCTGTAGCTTTGAATCAGTTACTGGGGAGTCATTATCTTTTGGAGAGTCATGATAGCTGATTATCTTGGGGGTTGTTTGTATGTTTCTTTGTTTGTTTTTTTCCCCCACTTTTTATTGATTCTTTGTGAATTCCAAATCATGCAACCCGATCCTGGTCATCTCCCTGTCCCCTCATATTGAAAGGATGACATAAACCCCATTTGTCCCCATATTAGGACCAGGCCTTGCTTCAGAAGGAAAGTCACCAGTTCCAGGAACTAGACCATAAGTCACCAGCTTCAGGAACAGACCATAAATTCCAGAAATAAGGTCATAAAACTCCAGTGCCAAAGTACAGCCTGGAGATAATCACAAGAATGTGGAACTATCTTAGGATGGGCTGTCTGTACTGGGCACCCTTATCTCATCCTGTGGTTAAGTGTTCATGACATAGGAAGGCAGACCCCTGACACCCACCCCCCCGGCACAAGCTAATCAGAAGCCGACCCATGTCACCTCCTCAGCATTCACCAATGAAATTTCAGATCACCTAACACTCTCTAAATATAGAACTAACATAGTAGCCAATCAAAATTGTACTAATGCCACCACTTTGGCCCCTACCAATCACATTACAGATTACCCAAACCTTCTAGAAAATTCCCATAGCTGTGCATAAAAAGGGCCCCTGGAGCTCCTTGTGGCCACCATTTTTATGAATGGTTGACCCCGGAAGCTGGTTGTTTCTGCTGAATTTTTGTTTTTGTATACTACTTGAGTCTGGGGTCTTCCTTTAGTGATTTTTGGACCCTTACAGTATCTGCCCTTCACCCTTGCAACCTCCCTCCAGCAAATACACACACACATACACACATATACACACATATACACACACATACACACACATACACACACACTCATACACACATATACACAAACACGTACACACAAACACATACACACACACAGAGCATAAAAAAACACCTCACTGGGGAAACTGTAGTATGTCACAGTGCGCCCCACAATATACCCCTCTGTCCACACATCTTCACTTAGGTCCATGGCAATGAGACATTGATCTCATTGTGTAAGTACCATCAATAGTGGATTCTCATTGGGGCCCCTCCCTGTCCACCCAATACCACCAATGGCAGGAAGCAGGTTGAACTCTCCCGTTCTGCCCCCAGGAGAACAGGACCAGGTCATCTGCCCCCTCACCTCCAAAGCAAGCTCCCTTGTGCTGCCCATTCAAGATATGGGGACTATTCTCTCAAGTGTTGCAGCCTGTGAAAGGGGTTGGAACAGTTCTTCCTCTGTTATACCCTCAGGGCTGGCTCACCCATGCCTTTGCCACCAGGGTCAAACTACATTGTGTTGGCTAGTGCTACAACCTGTGAGGGGGTTGGGCTAGCTCTCTCACTCTCATGACCATGACCGCAGGGTCAGTTCTTTTGGCTACTGCAGGTGGCAAGGTGGTGGGGGAGCATCATTTCTGTACCCACACCACCTCACAGCAGATGTGTGGCTCAGCTCTTTTCACTCTGTTCTCAAGGTGGGCTCATCTGCTCCCCATCTCTAAGGGCCAGCACTACTCTGCTACCCAGGCAAGGTTCAGGGCTCCACCTCCTGAGGACTGCAACCTGTGTTGGACAGGGTCGGCTCACCAGCTCTCATGACCCTGGAGCCTGTTGTCAGGACAGCTGTAGGTGGCAAGGTATGGGGTTGAACCATGGGAGAGGGGGGAGAATGGATTAATTACTTCAGCACCCACACCATCAAATGGCAGAGGAGTGGTGTGGCCAGTTCTCTTGCACTCTGGCTGTTGGGGCTGGCTCACCTGTACTTCCCTCTAGCCTGGCTTGTATTCATTGTTCAACTTTCTCAGGATGCCTGTATGAACAGTTCAATAACATCCCTGTCACCCACTGGGCGTGTCATCATCTTTGACCGTGCCTCCAGGCTCCTCACTCGGATGTCTCCTGGAAAATCTCAAATCTCTAAAATTAATACTCAACTTGAGGGTACCAAAGCTCGTACACATCTGCCATAAGGCCTGGATTCAGTACCCATTAGACAAGGGCTCTAAATGGTCACTTAATGTCACACTAGATCTGATTTTTTTAAAAAGATTTATTTATTTTATGTATATGAGTACACTGAAGCTGTACAGATGGCTGTGAGCCATCATGTAGCTGCTGGGAATTGAACTCAGGATGGCCCGCTAGCTCCAGCCCCACAATTCACTGTAGCTGTCTTCAGACAGCACCAGAAGAGGGCGTCTGATCTCATTACGGGTGGTTGTGAGTCACCATGTGGTTATTGGGATCTGAACTCAGGACCTTCGGAAGAGCAGTCAGTGCTCTTACCTGCTGAACCATCTCTCCAGCCCCAGATCTGATTATTTCATGGGATCTTTATACACACTACCAGAGGTCTGGTAAATGGAAAGAGACCCTCATGCCCAAGCGTTTACTGATCTTTGCTCCAACCCCTCTCTGTTCTTCCTGTTCCCCAACCCAACTTCTCTTAGCCAGGAAACCTCCACCAGATGCCGCTACAACCCTCAATCCAGCTAACAAACCGCCTCCTTTCAGCTGCAGACATGTTTCCACACCTCCAAAAACCCAAACTGTCACCTCACTTTCTTCTTCTTACCAGAGTACCCCAGAGCCTCCTTCCACAGCATCTGTAGACAGACCCCTTCCTTTCTCCTGTGCCAGCTGCAGATTGCTCTAATCACCTGCATTGGCACCAACCTTCAGCCCTCCCATCACCTGCGCTCTAAGGCCACAGCCAACCTCCCAAGTCCTTCTCCTCCTGGGGACACCTGACCCAGCATCGGTCCTTCCTTTAAGGGAAGTTGCTGGGGTAGATGGCCTTGTCATAGTACATGATCCTTTCTTGCTGAGTGAATTTTCTCAAATAGAGAGCAGACTGTGCTCCTATACCTCTAACTCCTCTGCCTTTATTAAAGAGTTTCAATATAGTACTCAATTTTTGTTTCTTTGTTTTTTGGAGGGAAAACTGGGAATGGAGAAATTTACATGAAAATAAAGAAAATAATCTAAAAGAAAAAAAAAAGAATTACGTTTATCAGATTCAAAATTCACTAGATTTTCCAAACACTGGATAGCTATTTAAAAAGGGATATTTATATTGTTGCTCATCCTAAGGGGCTGCAAACCCTTCAGCTCCTTTGGTCCTTTCTCTAACTCCTTCATTGGGGACCCTGTACTCAGTTCAATGGATGGTTGTGAGCCTCTACATCTGTGTTAGTTTGCAGCCCCAGAGGACAAGCAACAATATGAACTAACTAGTACCCTCAGAGCTCCCAGGGACTCAACCACCAACCAAGGACTATACATCGTGGGACTGATTGTTCAGGCAGCATGTGTATAGTAGAGGATTGCAAAGTCAATCATCAATGGGAGGAGAGGCCTTTGGCCCTGTGAAGGTTCTGTGCCCCAGTGTAGGGGAATGCCAGGGCCAATAAGTAGGAGAGGGTGGGGTGGCAAGTATGGGGAGGGGGGAGGCAACAGGGGTTTGTTCTTGTTGTGTTTGTTTGTTTGTTTGTTTTTTGGTGGGGAAACTGGGAAAGGAGAAATCATATGACATGTAAATAAAGAAAATATCTAATAAAAAATAAAAAAGATATTTATCCTAAAAAAAGATTTAGTTATTTATTTTATGTATATATATACATAAAATAATATATATATTATGTATATATACATTTTATGTATATATATACATATGTATATAT
>NW_022196911.1:78843859-78846989 GCF_008632895.1 Mastomys coucha
TATATATATATATATATATATATATGAGTACACCATAGCCATACAGATGGTTCTGAGCCTTCACATGGTTATTGGGAATTGAATTTTTAGGACCTCTGCTCACTCCAGTCAACTCCACTCCAGCCCAAAGATTTATTTATTATTATACATAAGTACACTGTAGCTGACTACAAATGCATCTGAGGACAGTGTCAGATCTCATTACGGGTGGTTGTGAGCCACCATGTGGTTGCTGGGATTTGAACTCATGACCTTCAGAAAAGCAGTCAGGGCGTTTACCCGCTAAGCCATCTCACCAGCTCATATTACTCATTCTTATAGCTTGACTTTCCATGATGTACACATGATCCTCAGTAATCATTTACTTCCTGATGAACATAGGTGAGTTTGGGAGCAGGCAGCAATGCATGCAGACAAGACTCATCAAACATATGGAACATATCCAGTCGGATCTGAGGCAGTGCCTGACCAAGATCCTTAGTGGAATTAAAATTCCACAGGTGATATTTTAGCCAGAGATAGATTTATAATCTACCTCCTGGCTGGTCTCTGTAGGGCAGCCTTCAAAACAGTCAATTTTGAAAAACTCCAAGAGGTTTTCAAACAAGAAAACCCATCTCAGTTTTTAGAACGTCTTCCACAGGCCTTATTACAATATACTAATCAGACCCTGAAAACCAAGAAGGGAAGCACCTTCTGATGACCTACTTTTTTCCTCAGAGCTACCCTGACAGAAGAGCTAAACTTAGGCAGTTGGAGAAGGGGCCCCTAACTCTTCTCCACAGGCAGAGGTTGTGGTGCTAGCCTTCAAAGTGTATCATGAAAGAGATGAAAAGGCCCACAGACAAAAATACCATATGCTGGCAAAGGCTGTGCCACCAGCCCCATCCAGCCACGGCCCTGGATTCCTGGTCTTCTAAGGCCCAGAGTCTACAAGGATCCTGCTACAGATGTGGTCAACAAGGTCATTGGGCAAGGACTTGCCCTCACCCCTGCAAGCCAAAGGGGCTATGTCCTAGGTGCCATCAAGAGGAACATTGGGCTGTCAATTGCCCTCATGTCACACAGGACAGAGTGACATCACTCCCAGATAACCCTCTAGCTGATCTCCTAGGCTTGGCTATGGATGACTGAAGAGGCCCAAGCTCCCTTGACCCGACCACAGCCATCAGTAGCAGGGAGCCCTGGGTAGTCATCATGGTATGTGTGGGACCTATCTCCTTCCTCTTGGACACTGGGGGCCTCAGAACTGATGGAGTTTTGGGGACTCACTTCCCCCTCTTGTCTCACTATCATTGGGGTAGGACAACCTTAACTTCCCCACCACTTAGTTACATTTTTAGGTGTGTATCTCTCACCTATTCCTTTCTGGTAGTGCCATCATGTCCTGTCCTTTTATTGGAAAGGGATTTTCTAGCTAAGTTGGGAACCTCTGTTTCCTTTGCTCCTTCCATTCACCGAAACTCAAGCTCTCCAGCAGCCCCACAGTCAACCTACTAACACTAACTTGTTTCCTTTACTAGATTCTCAGGTAGACCTCCAACTCTGGGACTTCCAGAACCCCTCTGTTCCTAAACAGGCTCTCCTCAAGGCTCCAGCCTTACATCTCCCTGACCTAACTTGTCCCTTTTCCCTCTACATAACTTAAAAAGAGGGATTTGCCCTTGGAGTCCTAAGTCACTAACTGGGACTTTGTTTTGCACCTGTAGCATACCTGTCAAAAACAAAAAACTAGATCTAATCTTATCCAGGGATGGGCACCTTGTATCTGTACCTTAACAATCACTGAACTCCTTATTCGAGAGTCAAAAAGCCTAACCTTTGGGTCACCTGTAACTGTCTTCTCTTCTCATAACCTGTCACAACCCTTAATTTACAAAGGCTTACAGACTCTACCTCCCTCCAGGGTTCTTTCTCTTCAGGTAGCTGTAATAGAAGATTCCACACTCACCTTCCAATCATGCCCACCTCTTAATATTTCCAATCTTCTTCCTCAACCAAATACCGACCACTCCCTACCTCATTCCTGCACTGAAACTTTAGAGAACAAATTACCTCAGCCTTCACACATACAGGAGGGCACATTGCCTCAGGCCATCTACACCTGGTATACAGATGGCAGCTCCTTTCTATGTGAAGGGGCCAGAAGAGCCGGCTGTGCCATAGTGTCAGACACCGAGGTGGTTGAGACACAGGGCCCTTCCTGCTCCGACCACCAATCAAAAGCCTGAATGCCCCAAATGACCTCTCCTCATCTTCACCCTTTGAACTCATGTATGGACTTCCAGTCCTAACTCCTGGTCTTTCACCTAAATGCTCTCCCCTCCCAGTCCATCTACTCACCCCATTACTTTGCCACCTCTGATCTCTTCTGTGGAACTTTGCTGACCACCATCTACCACGGCTACACATTGTCCCCTCTACACTGACTGTCAACATTGGAGACCAAGTCCTTCTATCCTCTCCAGACCATTGGCCTTCACCCCTCTCTCCTAAATGGCAGGGCTCTTTCAAGGTAATCCTCATGACTCCTTCAGCTGCCAAACTCGAGGGACTCTCTCATTGGGTCCACCTATCACACCTCAATCCTTTCATCCTTCCACTTAAAAATTCTTCATACATATTGACCCTAACAGGACCATGTTCTGTTAAGCTCCAGAAGACATTGTAACCACCCACCCTGTCCCCAATCCCAGAAAATGAGACTCCACTCCGGCAGCTGCACTGGACCCTACGGGATTTAGACATGGGTTTCTCATCCTTCCCCTGCTGTTCGTTTCCATCCAGGGTAGCCCTTACATCTGGAGATTTGGGGTTCAAGAACCCCCCACTGATAATAAAGTCTTTCCAAATAGGGTCAGGAAACTGTTTCATTGCTGAATGCCAGGAGCCAATCCAAATCGCTGTCATCCCTGTATCCGTTAGCCCATCTAAATATTATGTCATCTCTCTGCTTGCCTTCTCTTTCACCAGACAAAAGATGATTGTAGAAAATGGCCAGACGAATATGTGGGTTGCCCATATAAGTCTTGCCAGATACATATGCTAGGATCATGCAACCAATCACTTCTTCTTTTATTATTTACTTATTTATTTTGAGACAGACTTTTTTTTTTTTTTTTTTTTTTTT
>NW_022196911.1:78847163-78867455 GCF_008632895.1 Mastomys coucha
GCCTCTGCCTCTGCTTCTCCCTCTGCCTCTGCCTCTGCCTCTGCCTCCCAAGTGCTGGGATTAAAGGTGTGCACCACCACCGCCTGGCTTCACTTCTTCTATCAACAATATAAGACACTCTTTTTCTACATAAAAGACCTATGGTATCCCAAGTGGGAGACAGAAATTGTTGGTAAGTTCTAATGTAAAAACCAAGCTGGGTCCCCAGTAAGTACTATCTGCATCCAGAGAAAATATGTCTCAATTGCCCAACCTCTAGATATCAGAAATGTAGGAGAAGTAATTGAACACTCCTCTGAGGTCCTTACCTCCTTGACATCCCCCCTCATAAATGGCACAAACTTGTCATTTTGCCTTTTGCTTCAGACCTTGACCTTGGCTTACCAACTCCCTAATGTCACCCTTAAACCCTGGTTGCTTTAAAGATTGCTGGCTATGTGTACCCCCTGGATCTAACTCACCATTGCCGCTTACAGCCTCTCCAGTGATACTGCCAGGTAATGTTAACTCGCCTTTCATCAGTTACCGTGACTCCAATGTTGCCATGACTCCACACCTTTCCTCCATGTCTCTTTTTGGTGTGATAAACTGTTTTAAGATCTCCAGGGCACGTTCTGTAGGAACACTGAGCTCCCTAGACAGCAATAGAACCACAACCCTTGATACCTCATCTCTGCCACAATGCCCTGCAATCCAAAACACGTCAATTCTTTGTGGCACTCAGGTATATCATCGCCTACCCACCAGTTGGTCAGGAGCTGAAGTTGGTCAGAACTAGGAGTAATCCAGGGAAAGGAGCCCCCACCAATCCCAGTTGTAGATATGATAGCCCAAACATAGGAGGGCAGTTCAAGGTGTGCCGCTCCTGGTTGCTGCAGGAATAGCCATAGGTGCTGGTACTGGAATTACATGGATAACTACTTCCATAGCCCAATATGATAAGCTCACTCCTGAGCTTAGCACTCATTTTCCAGAGATGTCTGAAACCATGCTTATCATTCAGAAACAGACAAATTCTTTGGCAGCTGTGGTGCTTTCAGAACTGAAGGGGGCTAGATGTCCTGACAGCCAAAGAAGGTGGTCTTTCCTGTTCCTACAAGAAGAATGCTGTTTCCACATCAACCAATCCAGGATAGTGAGAAATAAAATCCAACAGCTACAATCAGACACGCAGAATTTCAGGGAAAGTGAGGCCTCAGATTCCTGGATTATCGAAAACCCTATATGGAAGTGGGTACTCCCTTCCGTAATACCTTTCCTGGTCATCTTCCTTGTGTTAGTATTTGCTCCCTGCCTCATTAATCTTGTTTCTACATTCCTTCAACAACAAATACAAAAAATTTCTAACCAAATTATTAATCAGTTCCTGTTACAGGATTACCAGCCCCTGCCCACAGAGGAGCCTGATGCAAAAGTTTACCAAGTGGACTCCAACCGTGAAAGTAAGCTACACCCCTAGACAGCAGGAATCAGTTTAAGAGATCCGACACCCCTATTCCCCTTTCACCATTAGCCTCCACCTTACCCCCTTTTTTCTTCTCTTTATGATGAGAAAAAGGGAGGTATATTGGCATCAGGAACTGGCTCTACAGTCAGGAACTGGCAGGTCACCTCCGAGTCCAGCAATGACAGTGATATCACTTATAAGTGACAGGGACCCCACACGTCTGTTGCCACGACGATCATATTCCCAGCGTCCACCTGGTCCACCTCCCACCTTTACCTGAGAGCAGTTACATCACAGCCCAAATAAAAGAAAGACCCCTCCTGACCTCTTCCCCTTTCCCTCTTCGTCTTCATCTCCCTCTTTTTTCCTTTCTCCCCCCAATAAACCTCTCCTGTGGAACTGAACTGGTCTGGTGTGATCTGTCTGGACAAGCCTCGGTTCTAACACACAGACCCAACCAGGGATAACACCACGTTCTCTGGTCGTAATATGAACCACAAACACCAACTCCTGCCTCTGCATAGCCAGGGATTCATTCATGGTTGAGCTGGGATCTCACCATGGCCCCCCAGTGGCGGGGATGCCCACTCACAAAAGGTCACTCCTCTCTACCCTCCAGTCTCTAATTCCGTTTCTCTTCATAATGCTTGAGCTGCTTCACTCCTCTTCCTTTCCCCTCTGACAGTTACGTACTTGCACACTGTGGCGGCTCCTGTTGCAGGCTGGCCTAGTGGGTGGCAGGTTCTGGGTGACATCCTCCATCCCTGCTGCCTGGCATGGTAGAAAGCATGTGTCTATGTGTATGTGCTGTGCACTGGAGGACAGGTCTGTGGGTGGCATGGCTATCTGTAGGTGTCTGTCTCTCTGTCTTTCTCCTCCTAGTCTGTGCTTCCAGTTTTGATTTGATTTGATTTTAGTTTGTTTAGTTCAGTTTAGTTTAATGACTCTTAGGCATGCAGCAGCTTTAGCCACCAAGCCAGACATCAAGCTAGGATGAACAACGCACTGCCATCTGCTCTGTCCCGACTGATATAAGAGCACTACCACCAACGGGTGTGAGTGCCCATTTCCAGTTACATGGACTATGATGCCAACTTCTGACCTCTGCAGGCACCATACATACAAGTGACACGGAGACACATGTGCAAGAAAAACACTTATACACATGAAACAATGAAGATGAATCTAAATTTTTTTGGACGAGTACAACAGGGCTTGATGGTTCTATATTGCACTAGGAGTGCAATAGATGTCAGTAAAATGAAGAGCTTGCTAACTGGCCAGGTAAGGTGCCCCAGTCAGCCTTAGCTACATCCAGGACCTTGTCTTAAACAAGTAAACAAGATACAAAAGTGTTTGCTGAGGGTGTAAGTTGGATGACTTACGGTTTCATGAATCCAGCCCCACCAAAGCCAATCAATCAAGTCTATTATGTGTTTATAGCTTAGTTCTGCTTATTGCTCTCTGAGTTATTGCTGACATTTCTGGCTGCTGTGACAACACACTTGGGGTGGAGTCTATCATGGTAGAGGTGGGGTGGTATTGAGAGGGATCTAGTTATGAGGATTAGAGTGTGGGGTGACTGGTCACAGAGAGTGGTGAATGCTGGTTATTCTTCAACCCAGGACCCCACACCATGGGAAGAAGCATGCATATCAGGGTGGGTCTGCCCTTCTCAGCTAAACTTTTGGGAAATGTTCTGCCTGACAAAACTAGGTATGTTTCTTAGAAAACTCTAAGTGCGATCAGGTTGACAATGAAGGTTAATCATTACCACAATTTTAAGACATTCTTGGACTCCCATGGTTCCCCTTTGTGTTTATAGACTTGGGAGCCAGTGTTAGGAACTGAATGTGTCATCTTCACCTGCAAGGTCCCACCCTGACATTCAGACATCCAGGCACTGAGGTGGAGCCCTGATAGGCAGGACAGAGGCTGATGACCCCTGGCCAGCACCTCCTCCTTACTGTTCTGGAGGTCAGAGCTGATGGTAATTAACTTCTGCTGATAGCAGTAGTGGATTAGGAAAAGGAAACTTGATCACTTGGGCTCTTTATTCTTTAACTCAGGGGCCTCTCACTGGTTGAGCAGAGGCTCAGAGCTCATTAACTCTTTATGAGCAAGAGAGAAAGAAAAAGGATAAAGAGTGAGTCATTCATACACACATACACATTCCACCGGGCCCAACCATCAGATTCATGAATTTTACAAATGCACATCTATACTTATATACATACATATATACCTAGCTATATATGTACATACATAGAGACAGACATGTATATGTACATATTGTATATACATATATATAAATACTCAAACACACACACACACACACACACATTTATACATACTTATATATTTGGTGGATGGAGCAGAGCCCAAACAGCCACATTTTATTTTTTTCTCAGCCTTCTTATACTTTCGTAGAAAAAGTTCTTAATAAAGTTACCTCACAAATAAAAATGTTACACAAGAGGGATTTACAGAAAGATGTCGATAGTAAGTTTAAAGCAGTGTTTCTTTAAGTTCATTATAGGTTCAAAGCAACAGTGTCACATGGCCTTGCTTTATCACAGTGCACACCTGTGGCTTCATCCTTTATCATAGAGCACACCTGTGGCTTCATCCTTCGACTTGACTTGAAATGAATATTTTCCTTGATCACAAATTTTTCCCAAGCCAATTTCTTTTCTTAGTGCATTTTATGAAAACTCATTGTATTCCTTTTATCCAGCCTTTACTTGATATTTTATGATGAGGGGCCATATTCTAGTCTTTATTCTAACTTTATCTCTGGAAAAAGAGCAAAAATCATGTCCTTAAACTTTCTTCCTAAAATCATTTAAATCAAATCAGGACTTTAATTCATCTAAATAGCATTCTAATATGAAAGTCCATCTTCATACTGAGCTACAGGAAATTTGCCCAATAGGGTAGGCTGGTATCCAGGAATCATTATGCTATGTAATTACATAGCGGTAGGAAAAGCATACCAACAGTGAGAAGCAATCCTGAGACAAAGTCTCTGGGTTGCATGCCTCTCAGAGCACACCCATGACAGCTGTGTAAAATGGTGGGCCATCCTCTGAAAACTCACCTGCTTGCCTTAACCTTTCCTACAGGGCTGTGCCATTCATCCACCATATTCATATATTGAAGCCCCAGTGTGGAAACGGATCCACTGAGGAAGTGAGCAAGGTTCAACAAAGCCGGAGAGTGAAACATCACGCGGATTAGTGTCCATATAAGATGGGATGTTGAACATGTTGCTTCCTTTGTCCCAATGCAACGGGTCATGGGAATCCACAATGATTAACAGCCAAGTAAGTAAAGAGGCCTCTGAAAGAACCCTGCTCTGCTTGAGTCTTGGTCTTAGACTCCCTGTGTGAGATGTGTGGGAATTCCTGTTAAGCCACTCTGTCTGTGGTATCTCCCTACTGCACCACAAGAACACTAAGGCTAGAGCACTATGATTATTCTTCTAACTACACACTGCCTAACAGTTTGCTTTGTCAATCAAGAACGGGGTAGCTCAGTGATAGAAGTCATGTTAGCAATGTGCTAGCCCCTATTTAGTTTCTAGAACTAAAAAAATAAAAACTCTGAAAGCTTTTTTATTAAATGCATTTATTTATGTGTGTGTGTGTGTGTGTGTGTGTTTGCATCTGTGTGATTATGTGTATATGTGTGTGTCTTTCCTTCAAGACATGGTCTAGAATTTCCTTCAGTGTGTTCCAGATTGTTGGTTTGTGTTAAGGGTCTATTTAGGGTTTGCCTGTCCAAAAAAAAAAAAAAAAAAAAATCAGGCTACATAAAAATGGTCTGAAATTTTGTTGAAAACTTCTTGTAGGTAAAAACAAACAGACAGACAAAAACCCAAAAATACTACCTCCATTGCACCTGGAGAAAGATGGTTATTCTACTTGTAAGCCTCACTCAGCTCTCTTGTAGTACAAAGCCTTAGAGTAGTTATGTTGCTAACTCTCAGTTAAATCACACTGGAGTCTGGACAGTGGCCCGCTGCCTCGGTATCACTGTGACAAGGAGAAGAAGCAGATCACTTAGCTGAAATGAGCCTCCTAGGGCTGATGGGTGGAGGATGCCAACGATAGCCACGAGGAACAGAGTATCCTGTCATGAATCTTCAGGACCGGTACCATGCAGGTGGCTACCCAGGGCACACATACAAGATGCATGATGGGAATGGAATGCTGACAAATTAGCCTGGAACATTCTGGGCAGTGCCCTTCCTCAGCACCTCCAGAGCCAGTGTATGCTGCTCCACCTGGAGGTGCAGGGCTGGCTTGCCTCCATGGTCTCCTAGATGTTTCAACCCAAGCTTAAGATCTGTGAGTGGCCGGGCAGTGGTGGTGCACACCTTTAATCCCAGCACTTAGGAGGCAGAGGCAGGTGCATTTCTGAGTTTGAGGCCAGCCTGGTCTACAGAGTGAGTTCCAGGACAGCCAGGGCTATACAGAGAAACCCTGTCTCGAAAAAACAAACAAACAAACAAAAAACAATAACATTCATGATTTCATTCTTATAACATTCTAGGAGGTCACTTGGTTTTTCTTCTAACCTTCAGATCTGTATCACTCTCCAGTAAGAGCTGCATTACTGTGGAATAGTTCCTGTGGTGATGTTCTTCAAGGGTGTCCCAGGATTCTCCTGTCTGGCCCTGGGTTCTCAGATCTTGATCTCATGAGTTCCTGTGTCACACCCTAATCTGTGCATGACCGGGATGCAGCTTATGGAGCTAGATGCTGCTGCTGCAAAGATGCCCAATGTCCACAGAGATGTCTGATAACTACAATGTCTCAGCAGGCTCCCAACAAGCCTTTAGTGGCGTGAATGAGCACAACCATCATGTCCAACTCACTTTGGATATGACAATCATCCCCAAAGCTTGCCAGTCAACGACCCACTCCCCCTCCTCTCAAGGACCTTCAGGATGGCGCTGTTGTTTCCTCTGACAGATGCTTTCTAAGGTAAAGAGGAAATCTCTCTGGGATCTGAGACATGGCTCCTGCCGTTAAGTAGACAGGTCTAGAGGAGCTGGGATATCCATGTTTGCATGTGTTTAAATTGTTTTTCGCCAACATATAAAATAGTGTGCTGGTTAGCTTCCCTCACAATGCTATTGTACTTCACTGATAGTCACCTCTCCCTTTTCCTCCCCTCTTCTTCCTCTTCTCTCCTGATGGTCACCGTACTCATCCCACAGTCCCCCTCTGGTGTCAATGTGTATGTGTACATACAGACCTGAATTCTGCAAATGAGAGAAACATGTAATATTTGTCATATGTGGCCTCTCCAGCTTCTCTCATTTCTTTTTTCCTCAACCTTCTTCACTCAACATGGTGTGAAATTCCCTAGAGGTGAGATGCTAAGCAGTATTTGCATTTCTGGGTCATTTTATTCACCACGCTGAGTGTTTCTTCTTCCTCCCTACAAAGGACATGATTTCATTTTTCTGTACATCTGAATGACATTCCACCACACATGGATGAGTATTCATATATTACATACATAAAACATATATACCAATATATATCTGGCAACATATGAGATTCAACTGAAACTTCAGGGATTCTAGAAAATGAGACATTCTGACTATGTCAAGTGTCGTAAGCTGGTCCAACAGGTGTGCAAGGGGACCCAGATACAAGTTCGTGTTGGCAGATCAAGTTTAGGTTCAAGGTCTTAGACACCATTTCCTTCTGAGGACTCAGCAGCTCAGGAACGTAACAGCGGTGGGAAAGTCCAGAAGATAACAGATTGCATGTGGCATTGTCCTAACCACAGTATGTAACAGAAGATCCAAAGCTGGCTGCGAGAAATTAACATTTATACTTACAGGTGTTAAGGTAGGGGGAGGAACTTGAAGCAGAATGCCGCCATCTTGCTTCTGATCCATTTCCCTTGAACTGGGGTGTCTTGACCAAGGGTGCTGGAGTCATCCCCAGGCTCCATGCCTGCCTGAGGCTGATGGTGGAGAGGCCTCAATAGCTGGGTTTCTCAGGGACCTTGCCGCCCCCTTGCCTCCTCTCTCCTCTTACTTTTGCCTAGGCTTTCCCTTCCTCCTCACTCCCTTCATTTTCTCTCCTCTCAACTCTACAGCCTCATCTTTCTCCTCACAGCTGGCTTTTTGTATCTTAATGCACTGAGTCAGGGAAACTTACATTACCATAATTATCAAAAGAGAGGGCATGGAGAAAGAGAGCAGGTGAGTCGTGTCCGCTAGAGTTGCCCTTGGAGCCTCCCATAGAAACCCATCTTCCCAAAGATCCAGGAGATGCAGCTTGCACCTTCTGAGCCAGCATCCTACTCTGCCTACCATGGCTCAGCCTCCCTCTCCAATCATCAGCCTCACTCTCCAATCATCTCTCTCTCTCTGGAGACGTGCTGACAGGTGCTCTTGCGGGCGCCTAGTGTCACCTGCTCTTTCTGAGTGTCAGGGCAGCAGCAGCAGCCGCAGCTTTGCCCTGGGGATTCGAGTGAAGTTGTAAAGGTTGAGTTCAAAAGTCTAGTAGCCTTGTTCTTCAATTCTGACAGGTGGAATGGCAATCACAGAGAGGATCAAACGCTGAAGGACACTTCTCATACTTCCTGGAGTGACGTCAGCCAGTGAAACTCGGGTTCCCCAAAACTGAAATCAGGACCTAGAGAGAGAAGATGAATCAACCCAAACCACAAAAGCTGAGAGGGACCACAGGCACCTTAGCTTATTCCCCTCAAGTCCAGGTGCTAAGAAGGACTTCTGGAGACAGCCACCAAGTCACTGCTGTGAGAGTCTCGGGTTTTTGCCTTCCTTCCTCCGGCCAGCAGGCGTGCTCACAGTACAGCCAGCTCACCGTTGGCTTCAAGCAGCTGAGGGAACTTCAGTAGAGCAGCTTAGGTAAGTGAGCCGCCCTCCATGGCAGCCACCTCCGTCTCAACATCTTTAGACCTCTCTGTCCCAGTGCCCACCCAGAATTCATTCTGCTGGCCCTGGGATGAGGTGGGGCTGCAAGTACAACCCAGAGCTCTAAGGAGGACCCCGGCTACTTTGGCATCCCTCTAGGAACTCTGGTTCCTTGAAACCTTCAGAGCCTCCATCACTGGCTGCGGAAGACTTAGATTCTAGGGGACCCTGGGATGAGAGCGAAATCTCTCCTTTGGTCTGCCTAGATCGGGCTACTTACAGATCCGGATAGAGCGATCGGAAATATTCTGAGAGGGTGAAGGAGGAGTTACTAAGGCAGGGGATTGAGCAGGTCTCCAAGCCCCTCTAAAGGTGCTCCATCTTCTTGGAGACATGACTCTGTGGGAAGGTAGGGGGAAATTGCCCTTAAACAATGAACTAAGTAGATCTAAGAACCTCAGACTCTGGAGGTCTTTCGCTAGAAGACATGAGCTTTGCTCTCCCAAGCGAGAGGCAAAGCGGCATCCTAGCTGGAAATGCTCTACAGTTGTTTCCCAAGAGAGGCTTTTCCCACTCCTGTGTCCTCATTCTGTGCCTTCCTACCAACTGGCATTGCTTGCAGAATTAGGGTCGCCTGCCTGATGGTCATCTGTTTTCTGCCAAAGATAACAACAGCAAAAATTTTGATTTCAGTGCTGAGAATTTTCTCCAGTGAACAGTATAAAGAATTTTGAAAGAAACTACTAATGTTTAAACCCAACTCATTGCTTCTGGGATATCAGTGAGTTTCATGTAGGTATTAGAGTTTGGTGAACCTCAGAGTCCAGTTTAGTTGTTAAAGACCATTTTCTCGATAGATGCCCCAGGGAGAGAATTTGAATCATTGAAATATTTTTATAGTCACAGGTGTTGAAATGAGATATCCCATGTCCCAGGCTATTCCACAGACTCTCTATAAGATGGTTCCACTACAGTTCTCCTGAGTTCCAAATTTGCCAGTGAATGAGAGTCCTCCATCAGCACATTAGTGTGTGATATGGATCCTGTTCCCTTTCCATATCCGGGAGTGAACCAGAAGTGCTGGCTTGGGACAGGATCTTGACTAAGGAGGTGCTTGATGGGAGGGGCTAGGAGGGAATGAGTAACAGAGACTGCTTAGCAGTGCATAGAATAGGGTGAGGCTATATCTGTCACCTAGGCAGAAATGAAACCGCTATTCCTGTAGCCTTCCTAGAGTTTCAGTTTTGTTTTTGTTTGGCTTCCTTGTCTCCTCTGTTGTCTCCTCCCTACTTATACCCTCTGCCTCAATATTTACCCAGCAAGGAGACTGTAGCAGATAGAATCTTGCCCAGAATATCTTCCAGGTTATTTTCCAACTCAGCTTTGCAAGAGCTGAAATGACTGGTGTGCACCACCCCCTTGGCTCCCTGCTCCCTTTTGCAGTGATGGTGAACATGTCTCCAGGAAGTCCATCAGCAAAACTGGTCTCAACTCTGGAGCGGCCCTCCCATGGAAGAAGTAGGAGCTAAGCAACACTAACTAGCTATAATAAGGAGAAATGAAATATAGGCAAGACATAAATAGATCACTCTGTCTTTCTTTTTCTCTATGTGTTTTGTGTCACTGTATCTTTGTCTGCGTCTCTCTGTCCTTCTCTGTCTCTGTCTCTGTCACTGTCTTTCTCTGTCTCTGTCTCTCTGTCTCTGTCTTTCTCTGTCTCTGTCTCCCTGTTTCTCTGTCTGTGTCTATGCCTCTCTCTCTCTCTCTCTCTCTCTCTCTCTCTCCCTCTCTCTCTCTCTCTCCCTCTCTCTTTCTCCCTGTCTAACTCTCTCTCTGCTTTCTTCTCTCTCTGCTTTCTTTGCACCAAGACAACTGAACTGTAAAGTCATGCACAAGTGATGGTCTTGGGCTAGCCTCACTGGCGTTCTCCTGCCAGGGTCAGGACTTCTGCCTCAGCCTCACTTCTGGAATGTCTTGAGGTCAGGCTCAAAGCTTTCTCCCTGGGTCCTCTTTGAATGAAGATCTCTCAAGAAGGCAGCTTTGTCCTTGCTCTTCTCTGAGTTTCTAGGTATCACTGAGGGATGCTGTGTCTGCTGCTAATTGTTCCTCATCTGCAGTCACAGTGTGCTCTCCTTAAAGCACTAGACAGAAGCCTGTAGGCTTGCCCATGGTAAATCTGGTGGAGAAGAAGAGTCTGATGCCATCCTCCAGAGAAGAATTTGCTAGTTCATTTCCAAATTCTTAGGTGTTTCATCTCCTATGTATGACCAAGTAATTCTGATTTCAGAAGCTCGTTTTTCAAGCAATGACCTGTATGTGCTTAGATGATTTTAGCTATTTACATACTACCGGTAGAAAGTCAGTATGACCTTCTGTTTTAGCCTAAGTCTTCATTTCCAGAAATTCCAACCCTTTCATCCCATGGTTTTGCTTCTTTGGGGTTCCATTTCATATTTTGTGGAGTCTGACTCCATTCTGTCTACCTGTTCTGGCGTCCTATGCTCCCTCCCCCAATTCCAGCAGATCTTAATAGATACCTGAAACATACTGTGTCTGGGACTAGGGACTCCATGATGGAACTCTTGGGCTTAGTGAAAATCTGGTGTGATTAGCATACTCAAAGCCCAGTCACTCTGAGCCATGTTAGTAGGACAGTTCCAGTAAACATTTGAAAGTTGCACGGGCAACTCTCTTGGTAACACACTAATACTACATATGGGATTATGCATCAGGTAAAAGTCTTTTTTTTTTTAATCACACAGCTAATTGTTGTAATACAAAACTGATTGTGAGTGATATGTGATCCCAGGGAAAAACAAGACCAGGGATCTATTCCCAGAACCCACCTGCAAGCTGACATCCAGTCCCAGAGAATCTATGCTCTCTTCTATCCTCTGTGAGCACCATGCTCACATGGTGACAGATGTGCATGTAGGCAAAACACTCATATGCATAAAATAAAAATGAATAAGATCCTTAACAACAGCAACAAGAAGAAATAGTTGGTAAATGCCATTTCAGGTCGCAGTCTGTAGTGAAATGTACTCTGATGTTTCTTAAAGGGATAACCCAAGGGTGAATGACACAGAGCCTGAAGCTGGCCACCTCATGTTCTTCAGCCTGATGGAACAAAATGCCACAAGCTTGGTGGGTTATGAATAACAGATATTTGTTTCTCAAAGTATAGGTATAGAGGTGCAAATAAAGATGGTTAGAAACTAGGGACAATCCTCTTCTCTTTGAAGACCGCTAAAATCTCCCTGGGATGTGATGTAGCACAGGGTGAGCTTAGCTGTCTGGAGGTCCTTTTTCCAGATCCTGGGGCCAGTTAGATGACACTGTCTTTGTGACCTAGAAACCTCCTAGCATCCTCATCACCACCAGAGTAAAGAACTATATGATGTTTGAAAAGAAACCGGCACTGGTCACAATGCTTGTTTCTCATATGTAAGAAACTGCCTCACTGGAAGAACGTGGGTGTTTAATAGGAATAGAGGACCACAGCCTGGTCCATCTTCTTCAAGGCTAATGGCCAAAGTTTGTGAATGAATTTATTCCTAGAAAAAAGGAAGATAATTGACCTACTTTGTTTTTGTATGTCCCTAGATTCCCAATGGCAATTTTGCCAGAGGTCTCTCCATAAAAGCAGACAACTGATGAACATCTGAAATTATAAAAGAAAATCAAAAAGTAATAAAAAATATTATTATTGTTTCCAAACAAACAACAAACAAAACCCCAAAACATAGGCAAATGGCACTTGTGCTTTATTGTAAGAAAAGCAACGGAATCCAAGTTCCATAACATTGAACATTAGGAAGAAGGTAAGTCACTGAACAAATGAGGCTGAATGCAGAACCATCAGAATGAATATAGCAAAACACTGTGAGTAGTCACCACATGTCCATGCCACCACGGTCTATACATCCACTCCCAGTTAGCCATTTCCTCAGTCTGCACACTCATCAGTCCCAGGGAACACACCCAGCACGCAATTTTTGCTCTTAGCTTCTCAGTACAGAATTTTCCCTCTCCTCTTTAGCCCAACACAAATGGCTCTGTCTAATTACAGGTAAGAATTTCAGCTTGGGAGCAGCAGGACTGCTGGAAAATGAACATCACTGTTGAAAGCACTGATCCTGAGCTGCTTCTAAATGCAGGAGAAATCACACTTGGGAGAGAAAGTAGGAAGAAAATGGCAGATCATGACAGGGAAGAAGAGAACAGGAACATTTCAAAAGCTCTGTGTGCTCTGATGAATTTTGGAAAGGGAAAGATCAAGGCTCACATTAAAAATCGAGACTATAGTTTCACCAAACACGGGATAGGAGAGGATTTGGAAACCTCTTTCAAGAATATTTTGCCAACTAGAACCCTAGACTTTGAGCAAGATAAATCCTACTTTTTCATCTTTGTAAAACCACAGAGTCCAGATATCTCTAGTGGGAAGCCTGCCACCATCGCAACCAATTTGTACATGAGAAATGGGGCATCTTCCATTGAAATGAACTTTTATGCTGCTCAAGAGTTCTTAGAAAAAATGGAGGACGCAGGAGGAAGGTCACCTTCAGCAAGACCTTCAGAAAGGCCAGGTGATGAGACACAAGAGGAAGTCCACGTGCAGGAGTTGGCTGCCGCTCTTTTTGAACAGTCAAAGGTTACAAAGAAGGAAAAATTCTCTTTTAGCGAATCCAAAAATGTTGAATATAAATCCTATGAAACAAAAAAGGTGCTACAGCGTGTTAAAGAGATTCTCCCTCAAACTGTTTCTGCCTTTGCCAACACTGACGGGGGATATTTGTTTATTGGTTTGGATGAAAAAAACCAGGAAATAATTGGTTTTGAAGCAAAGAATTGCCAGCCTGATTGGTTAAAGAGTGAAATAGACAACTGCATAGGACAGCTGCCTGTCGCTCACTTCTGTGAGAAGAAGAAGAAGATCGAGTACACGTGCAAACTCATCGAAGTCCATGATTCTGAAGCTACGTGTGCATACGTGTGTGCGCTCAGAGTGGAGAGATTCTGCTGCGCAGTGTTCACTGAAGAGCCGGATTCCTGGCACGTGAAAGATGGTTGTGTGAAAAGGTTTACCACAGAGGAATGGGTCAAGCCAGGCTCAGGAAGGGGGACTGGCAATTAGAATACATTTAGCTAAGGAAGTTGGAAAGGTTTCTCTTTGGAATCTGATACAAGATCATTAGTCCTGATTATTCCGTTACTGATCCTTGAAGTCTGGCCTGCATCTGTAACCTACCTGGGAGCCCAGATCCCTCTCTCCCTGATTTTACCTCAACTCCCTGTATTCACTTGTAAAGAAAACCCTCCATCCCCAACATCTTCCCACTTGAGCTCCATTTCAGGAGCATGTCTTCCAGGAATCCTCCATTCAGTTTCACTCCTACCCTTCCCCATGTTCCTTTCTTCTGAACCTTCTCTCCTCTCAGTCATGTTATTAGACAATACTCGCCCTCTGGTTGATGATGTGAAAAGTGCTGTGCTGCTGTCTCAGGTCTTGCAAGAGAAAGCTGTCAGATGAGGCCAGACTGGCACCAGCACACCGAGTCTGCAGAATTCCTGGCAGCTGCTTCCGTCTTCCCCCAGGCTCACTGGTGCTTTGAGCCCACTCCGAGCTCTTGCTTTTCATAACACTTTCAATAAATAGACTGATAAACCAATAAAAGCCTCAACAGTGTACACGCCATATACAGTCTTCTGTGTGAGAATCTGTTGACAAATTGGGACCCCATTTAGACTTGAGAAAGCTTTGATTTCAAAAAAAACAAACATCGTATGGAAAACCATGGAACTACAAAGTTCCAACACCAGGGTCCAAAGACAATGCTGCCTGATTCCAAGGTCCGTGTCAGCCTCTGCACTTCTCTGACTCCCTGGCCATCAGAATGAGTGACACATGCCTCAGGTTGAGAGAAATCGTTTGATGTATGTTGAATAGAAGGAATAAACTTTCATATTTTATATCAACCGTATTGATTACCCGTAGGCACTAAAATGTTTTCTCTAAAATCTAATGTTCACTCAAATGACTTCCATGGCAAGAAATGTTCATAGATTCATTCTCTACACTAAGAGATTTCTTTTAAAAGATTTATTTATTTATTTAATGTATGTGAGTACTCTGTCACTCTCTTCAGACACACCAGAAGAGGGCATCTGCGCTGGAGAATGGCTCAGTGGTTAAGAGCACTGACTGCTCTTCCAGAAGTCCTGAGTTCAATTCCCAGCAACCACATAGTGGCTCACAACTATCTGTAATGGGGTCTGATGCCCTCTTTTTGGTGTGTCAGAAGATAATTATGGTGTCCTCATACATAAAATTAAAAAAAAATAAATCTTAAAAAAAAGAAGAAGAAGAAGAGGGCATCTGACCCCATTACAGGTTTTTGAGCCACCATGTGGTTGTAGGGAATTGAACTCAGGACCTCTAGAAGAGCAGTCAGTGCTCTTAATCAGTGAGCTACCTTTCCAGCCCACACTAAGAGATTTTAAAACAAAATTGTCACCAAAAGTTCTGTAAGATAGCAATTACAGAAAGATATTTTAAAAAATAGAAAACCACAAACAAAAAAGCCCATTCTTGTTCTGCCCTGCTCCAACAAAACAAACTCCAGGTTTTTAAATTTTTTAAATTTTTTTGTTTAATTTGCCTTCACATCCAGATGTATTTTGGCTAAATTGTAACCATAGATACACTCCACTTGGTGCTTATCTGGATGGTGGTTCACAACCCCCTTCCACTCAGCAGTCTCCCACTAGTAGGCAAGCATCCTCAGGTCACAATTTCAGCAGAGCTGGTCCTAGGTGCCTTCGAGCAGGGAGGGAGCAGGCAATGAAGTGCATCCTCTGTGTCCTGATGGCTTCCTGCATCTGGATGTCAGGCCTGTGGTAGGGGAAGAAAGTGAGGGATAAGCACCACACAAAGGCCTTTAAAACCAGGAGAAATGGGGCAGAGGGCTCCAAAACTTCAGGGGACTTAGTCCCAGAGTAACACAAGAGAGGCATCCTTCTGCTTTCATTTCCCCACAGGTCACTGTGAGAAGATGGTACTGATGGCAGTCGCCAGGTACAGAAACCAGGAGGTCTGGAAGCAGATTACTCATGGGCAGAAGAATATGCCACCCAGTGTGCGCCACTTTGGCATTATTTTAGTTAAATACTATTATTGAAAAACTTCAGATGCAACAGAGTCGATATAATTCTTCCTCTTCCTAGGAAGAAGAGAGGAAACCTCCCATAAGCTGAGCGCCCTCCCTGCAACAAAGTATCCTGTGGGAAATACAGCCAAGAAAGTTCTGTAGAAACCACCTTTCTCATTTAGATTCTCTCTCACCTCTTCTCACCATGCCTCTTCCTTCCTAGTCTCCCTTCCTTTGTCCTTTTTTATCCCTCCTCTTAGTCTCCCTTTCTCTCGCGCGCTTTCCCTTCTGTCCTGTTCTTTCTACCAAATAAATCTGGATTCTGCATACGAGAGAAGATCATCCATATTTCTCATTCCAGGTCTGACTTATTTGACTCAAGGCAATGATCTCTAGTGGCAACCACTCTGCTGCCAAAGATACATAGTTTAGTTTTCATATCATCATGGTTATGTCAACCTTCACTGTGACCATGTGTCTGTTGTTGGAAATATCTAGAGCTAGCCCCTGTGCCAAATGATCTCACTTGCTCAGTCTCTTGGCCCACCAATTTACCATCCCTGCTAGGCCACATGGCTCCCACAAGGCCATCTCTCTGACCAGGCCCCCAAGTTCCTCTCTCTTTCACGCAACAGCCCACGCACCCTTGTTTAGCCATCTCAACACCTAATGACTCGGCAGAATCAAGACTCTTAATGCTTAATTAGCCAATCAGATTTATGTATCAATAACAACATAATTTACAAGATGCCAATACAATAATTTCAGAGCCGAGTGGTAATGATAAAGCTTTAACACAATTATTCTAACCTTTTGATAACACCACGGCAGCCTCCATTCTGGTTCTCCCTCTCCTCCTCAGACCTCTCTCTCTGTCTCCTCAACTCCTTGCTCTGCCTCCCTTCTCCTGTCCAATCACAAGTCTTCCACTGCCCTAATGTAATTGGACAGGGAAAATCCTGCAACATCTGTTAGTGTCCTTGTAGTTGCCATTGTGTAATTTTAAAAATAATTTTTATGTATCTTTGACATTTCATACATATACAAACTATCCTGATCATATCAAACTCCAACTTTCTCCTGTGATGGATGTACATTCATGTCATCTCTTTAAAAACCAGGGCCAGCAATCAGTGTTGACTATTTAAGCATGGACAAGCTACCAGGAGCCACATCTCGGGACAGAAATGACTATCCACCTGCTAGATAGTCTTATGTCAACCTGACACAAACCGAAGTCATTTGGGAGGAGGGAACCTCAGTTAAGAAGCTGTCTCCATATGATCAAGCTGTCACTTCTCCTGTAAAAATTCTCTTAATTCGTGATTTGGGAAGGGCTCAGGCCATCTCTGGACTGGCAGTCCTGGTTTCCATAGGAATACAGGCTGAGCAAGCCATGGAGAGCAAGCCAGGAAGCAGCACAGTTCAATGGCCTCTGCATTAGCTCCTGCCTCCACATACTCATCCCGTTTGAGTCCCTGTCCTGCCTCCCTTTGATGATGAACGGTGATATGGAGGTGTAAGCCAAATAAACCCTTTCCTCTCCAAGTTGCTTTGGCCATGGGGTTCATCACGGTGATAGTAACCCTAACTAAGACACTACCCCTCCTCCAGTCATCAGTTGCCCATAGTTTCTCTAGGATGGAGCCTCATGATTTCCTCTCCATCCACACTGGAACTGATGACTGGCTTAATCTTGAGCAGGTCTTACACAGGTACTCATGGCTGCTGTGGATTTGTGGGCACAACAGCCCTGCCATACACAGAAATTGCACTTCACAAAACTGAGAGGGAGTATTTTAAAACATTTGTGGTACAGTGACTCGCTATACAAGACAGACTAGCCTTACACTCACCACAAAGATACCATGACCTCCAACTTGCAGCAACCTCATTACCTCAGCCTCCCAGACTGCTGAGACTGAAGGAGATCCACCACACCAGGATGGTGCCAGCTTATGTTATATGTCTTATCATCCTGAGTTGTTCAATGAGTGTTTTCCAGTAAGGAAATCCAAAAGGTAACCAAAACTAATAATAATAATAATAATAAAAGGATGAAAACTTCTAGAGGCACACAGAGAATCAGCCAGTTCATCTCCTTGAGTGTCTCTCTAAGCTTCGTGTAACCTCCACGACTGTAAGAACTGGACCTGAAGCCCAGCTGAAGTCTCCTCTTGACCTTGGGTTACTGTCATGGCTCTTAATACTGTCGGCATCACTGTGAGTCTTGCCCCTGGCCACTGTCACATGGTGCCCCCTCCATAGCCACACTGGTCTCCATTCTCTGGATGTCCTTTGGTTTCAGTCTTAGAGGTGAAAAATAGTCACTGCTAAATGGAATTAGCAATCAATTTGTAAGGCAGAAGGACAGAGGTGTCGCATCTCGTGGGAGCTGGGTCAGGATTTTCATGAAGCAGATGAGTCCCAGCCTTGTGACAGAACCTTTTGGCTCCCTTAAAAAAAGAGCAGTTTCCAGGTACTCCCAAGTCATGCATGACTCCCTCTATCAGGTGTGGTATAAGAACATCCCAGTGTTCCACAGACATTACACCCATGCAGAGGACTAAATGATCCTCACTTGCTATTGTAAGCATAAGTTTGGTAGGAATGCAGACATACAGAACCTACTGATGGAAGAGCTGGCATTCATTTTCTTTACTAATATCTTCTCTTTCAATTTTCCTTCCCACTGGCAACAATAAGGCCTTCCTTTAGAGCTTTTAAACAATCCCTCTAGGGGCTGGGGATGTGGCTCAGTATTAGAACGTGTTGTGAAGATGTCTATCATCTTGGGCTTCATTCCCAGCCCTAATGATCTTTCAAATCCTTCTACTTGAAAAGCCCAAATCTTTGAAAGGGCCCTTCTACCCTCAAAGAGGTTGTGGGCCAGGAGTTGAGAATCACTTTTCTAAGGTTTGTGAAATCCCTCCAAGAGTCACAGACTCACTGGCCTGTGGTTGCTGGAGGATAACATGAAGGACCAGAGGTCCTTCAAATAGCCTTTGCTCATTGTGGTTAGAAGGGTGGAGACAGATGAGATGGGAGAATTGTGCTTTCCTTTCCTAGGAAACTGAAACTTACAAAGGTAGGGTAATATAAACAAAACTAAGGCTCCACTTTATGCCTGGACTTGTGGTACCAGACATAATTAGACATTGAAGGTGAAGATGACAAAGCCCATGTGCATTGGGGTTGCTCCCGAAGTCAGACACTCTAGAGCTGGCACTTGGGTTAGGAGACATCTGCTTGTTTCCTTATACCTTGAGCCATTTTAGCCCCTCCATGAGTCAGCATCTGCTCTGGCTACTGGAGTCCAGAGAGAATGTTCTCCTTGGTCACAAAGCCAAGCTGTAATAGCTCCTTGTGCTATTACAAAAGGACACAAGACAAACAGAGATATTCTAGGGGAAGTTTGTATCACACCAGCCAAATTTATAAGGGTCACAGTTAAGAACCATATCTCTCAGTCTCTGTCTGTGTCTCTCTGTCTCTGTCTCTGTCTCTCTGTCTCTCTGTCTCCCTGTCTCTCTCTCTCTCTCTCTCTCTCTCTCTCTCTCTCTCGCTCTGTGTGTGTGTGCGCGTGTGGGTGTGTTTGGTGAACAACATCAGGTTTCACACGTACTTGTTAAATCATCTACCTCTAAGTTCCATCCCTACCCAGAGCAGAAAGACTTTGACAAGTCTCTTGCATATTCCATTGGAAAATGGTGATGCTAAGCAAGGAGGAAATGAAATATTTACAAAGGAGTGTGAATCAAGATTGGCAAAGGTAGACAGACATTAAGTTAAACTGTGTGTAGAGACAAAGATACAAATGATTTGAGAGATGGAGATGGAAATTAGTGGTAGAATGTGTGCTTACTTAGCATCACAAACACACACACACAGAGAAAGAGAGAGAGGGGGAGAGAGAGGGAGAATTAAGTGAGAAAAAGAAGAGATCAACAAGAAGGGGAAGGGACTTTCTCAGGTCTTTCACATTATGAGCTGTAGATTGGCATGGATGACATGAAAGTAGGAAGAGGGTAATTAGAAGACTAGTAGGGAAGGGGACAGACCTAAGGGAGCATAATGGGGCTACACTGCCTTACATGAGTGAAAACTGTAAGAGCGCTCCTTTATTTTGACATTAACTAAAAAGCATTAAAAATCAAAAAGTAAAATGAAGCCAGCCAGGCATGGTGGCACAGGCTTAGGGTGCCAACACTTGGGGGTAGGCATGGTCGAGGTGTCAGGAGTTCCATGTCCTTGTTGGTGACACAGCCAATTCAAGCACAACCATGGACACCTGAGACCCTGTCTCACAACCAAAGAAGCCAGCGAATAGAGTTTAGTGTTCGCACAAACATTTTTTGCCCCATTGCTCTGCAAGGGATTTGGTGTTTCTTCGGACACAGTGTCTCAGTCTGAAGCCAGAGCTCATGAACCCCGCATTGACTGTAAATGATGAACATTGTCTAACAGGAAATAGCCTTTGCTCATTGCGGTTAGAAGGGTGGAGACAGATGAGATGGGAGAATTGTGCTTTCCTTTCCTAGGAAACTGAAACTTACAAAGGTAGGGTAATATAAACAAAACTAAGGCTCCATTTTATGCCTGGACTTGTACCACAAAGGCGCAGAATGGAGCTGTGTCTTTCTCAAGCCTTAGACCCTATCCAGTTGGAGTTTGACTTCAGAGTAAATGGGGCTCTATGAAGAAACTCCTCTTTCTTTTTTTTTTATTAGATATTTTCTTTATTTACATGTCATATGATTTCTCCTTTCCCAGTTTCACCTCCA
>NW_022196911.1:78867993-78873234 GCF_008632895.1 Mastomys coucha
ATCCGCCTGCCTCTGCCTCCCAAGTGCTGGGATTAAAGGCGTGCGCCACCACCGCCCGGCTCTTCTTAAGTTTCTTGTGCTTTGTGGATTGTACTTCGAGTATTCCAAACTTCTGGGCTAATAACAACTTATCAGAGAGTGCATACCATGTGCGTTCTTTTGTGATTGGGTTACCTCACTCAGGATGATATTCTCCAGATCCACCCATTTCTCTAAGAATTTCATAAATTCAGTGTTTTTAATAGCTGAGTAGTACTCCATTGTGTAGATGTACCACAATTTCTGTATCCATTCCTCTGTTGAGGAATGTCTGGGTTGTTTCCAGTTTCTGGCTATTATAAATAAGGCTGCTATGAACATGGTGGAGCATGTGCCCTTATTACATGTTAGAGCATCTTCTCGGTATATGCCCTGGAGTGGTATAGCTGGGTCCTCTGGTAGAATTATGTCCAGAAACTTCTCTTTCAATACTCCAAATGCTGTAGGATTGTTTTGTTAAATCCCTAAGCAAATTGCTTGCTCAAATTCTTTCAGCAATGGGAAACATATTCATATAGAATTATGAATATTTTGGATGGCAGGAGTTGGTGAATGTGTGTAATTCTGCCATAGCAAACACTGGAGCATACCCATTTATTTTCTTACATGGGGCAGCCCCCTCCCCGTCGCCTGACAATGAGATTCTCAGCTACACTTCTATGACCAGCCATGTGAAGCAGAGTGGGCTTCGGGTGCTGCTCCTCAGACGAAATGGTGACACCACAGAGACCCCAGTGAGCTGGGCATTTCAACCCCTGTGCATTCAAACCTGTGGTTCCTGTGGGCAATGGAAATGAGAGAGTTTAAAGGGATTAGTGTGACCACAGCATGTCATTTGTACTTAGGACAATGTCAAAAGAAATCCAGTATTTGTGAAATATGTATGTCCACCATGCAACAAATATTGAATCATGAAAGAGGAGTTTCTTCATTGTGAATCTCCAGAGGCCCTTTCGCGTTCCCGATCCTCTTAGAGACTTGACCCTGTTGAACTCTGTGAAAACGTGGCTCTGGAAAGGGCACAGCCTGTTCTCTAGAGCCAGAAAGATGCTTCTGTGTATGTTTACAGTCCAGAAGGCGAGAACTTCCCTTTCCAACCCAGGGGAGAAAGAAGGATCTGGGGTTGGGTTGTTTGGTTTTACATTTTGATTTGTTCCTCAAGAAACCGATCCTTCTGCTCCTGTCCCCTCTGACTGTGCTGTCTTATCAAAAACCTGAAAACAATGAAACAAAAAAGTGTTCTTGAGATTGCTCATAGAGGTAAAGAGATACACAAACATGCAGTCCCATAATTAGTATAAAAACAGACCCAAAGTGATAGGAGTGTGTGTATGTGAGTGTGTGCGCATGAATGTGCATGAGTGTGTGTGTGTGATTGTGTGTGACTGTGTGTTCATATGTGTGTGAATGTGAATGTACATGAGTGTATGTGTGAATGTGTGTTTGTGTGAGTGTGTGAATCAAGGTTTGTGTGTTCATGTGTGGGTGACTGTGTGTTCATGTGTGTGTGTGTTCCTGTGTCTGAGTATCTGTATGAGTGTGTGTTTGTGTGTTCCTATGTGTGTCTTTGTGTGTGTGTTCATGTGTGTTCATGTGTGTGTGTGTTCCTGTGAGTGAGTACGTGTTTGTGTCCCCTCTGCCTGTGCTGGTGCAACAGTCCTCCCTGCATGCCCCTTCCTTCTCCCAGGACATTGCCAGCTCTCCTCCTCCCATCCTTCCCAGCACCTGCTCTTGGAAGCCCTGGAGCCAAGGCTGCTCTGGGAAGACTAGTAAAGATAGAGAGGCTGGGTCTCCTTCATGGAGAATTTCATTTTTAATTAAATTTAAAAACTGCCATACAGGGATTTAACTATATATAAACAAAGTTCCCTGACTCTCTTCGCCACCCCCAGCTGCTCCTTCCACCTGTGCGCTGTGATTTCCAGGTAGTTTCACTTTTATTTGCTTCTTTTAATTTTTTTTTTAAATTCATTGTTCTTGTTGTCAATTCGAGTCACAATGGCACAAAGCATCTAAGTTTCCTGTTATACTTCCTGGAGTGACGAAATGCTCAAAGTCTCAGAGTGATGACTCAGTTTAAGCTATAAAACTAAGAAAGGGGAAGCTTTCTCCATTTCACCTCAAGGAGCATTCATAACGCGGCTGTATCTTGGTTCAGCAGCGCCAATTGCTCTCCCTCTGCAGTTGAGTTCCGATCACCTTCCCTGCCTCTCTGGACAAGGGAAAGGCCTGGAAGCCAACCAGTGCTCCGAGCATGAGAGAATAAAGCTTCCAAGACACCGAGTAAGTGAGCCAGGTCCATGCTGACAAACACAACCCTGCTATCTTTCTCCAATGTCAGGTCCTGTCTAATTACTGGCTCTGGGAGGATGTGTGGTAGCAGTTGCCAGCACAACCCTTCCCTCTCTGGTTAACTCTGGCTGATTTCCTTCTAGGAGTCTTGGCTCCTTGGCATCTTCACAGCTATTCTCTCAAAGCACCAGCTGCTGAGGACTTGGAGACTCTGAAAGCTTCGGGTGAGAGCAAAAGGCTTCCCTCTTTGAGGTGGAGGGAGGAGGGCTCAAATTTGCTGGGAGAGAGCCCGTGATGCTTGTTCTGAGGCTGACTAGTGAGGTAGAAAGAGGCAGGTATGAGTGAGATGTGTTTGGCAGGCTTGTGTGAATCTCCAGAGGCCCTTTCGCATTCCCGATCCTCTTAGAGACTTGACCCCGTTGAACTCTGTGAAAACGTGGCTCTGGAAAGGGCACAGCCTGTTCTCTAGAGCCAGAAAGATGCTTCTGTGTATGTTTTCAATCCAGAAGGCTAGAACTTCCCTTTCCAACCCAGGGGAGAAAGAAGGATCTGGGGTTGGGTTGCTTGGTTTTACATTTTGATTTGTTCCTCAAGAAACCGATCCTTCTACTCCTGTCCCCTCTGACTGTGCTGTCTTATCAACCTGCATTTGGGGAAGAATGAGGGCATCTGAATGTCCTCTCCTTTTCTGCCTGATGTAGCTGACAGGCACCCTACATTTCCTTCTGAGAGATTTCGCCCCAGAGTCAATGCTACAATTTGAGATGAAGGAACTACCTAGTAAAGTAGACCCCAGGAACCGGGAGGTCGCTGAGCTTTACTTCAGTCTTGGAAATTGATGAGCTCTGGTGTCTTCCTTGCTTGTAAGCACTATGTCCACACTGTATGCCTGAAGGTACTGGGTATGAACAGTTTCCATGGTTGAGGTCTTGAACTGAGATGGCCAGTGTCCCCGACTAGCCCACAGCTCCTTTAAAAGGGACCGCACTGTAGCACCGTTGACTTTGAAATTTCCCAGAGAACGAGCATTATCCTTTTGCCCTTTGGTGTGAGATGTGATTTCTGTCCCCTTTCCATGTGCTGAGTGAACCAGGGGTGCTGGCTTAGGACATGGTTTGATATTCAGGGGGTAGTGAATGGGTAGGGCTGAAAGGGAAAGAATAACGACATTGCAGTGTATGGAGCAGGTGGGGCTGCAGCATCTAACTCAGCAGAAATGAAACTGCTCCCCTCCCAGCACTACAGGCTGCTTTAGATCCAGGTAAGTCTGGTTGGGGATTTGTTTTAGTATTTTAGAGGGGAGGGAGGCAGACAGGGTCTGGCTGTGTACCCCAGGCTGGCCTTCAATTCACCGTGCATGGTCTGCATGCCTCAAGCTCACAATGCCTACGTCAGCCTCCCAAGGCCAACACCAGCCTTGGCTGCTTGCTGCCTTCTGAGTGTACATGAAGATCTCTGGCAGGGCCTTAAGGAATGTAGGTTCATGTCCAGGCAGCACTCCTATGCAGAAACCGGTAGTACCTGGCACTCAAGCACACTGATCAGCTCTAGCACGATGCAGAATTATCATGAAGGCAGGAACACACACCTTCCTGAGTGTTTCATGCAGTTACACCACACTAAGGCCCGTGTTCAGTTTTCAGTGTAAACTTGAGTGATCCCGCTGATCTGATTCCATTGCTGTTCATCTCCTGGGAGTCAAGACTTCTTCTTTTAGCCTGATGTTGTCCGGAAGTGTCAGCAGTGTGTTCAAATGCTTTCCTCCAGCTGGGATCTATCTGAACGCATGGTTGCTCTGGACTTATCTTAGAACTGTGTCTTTCTCCATGCTCAGATCTGAGGGTGTGGGCAACCTGGAGGGAAAGTATTAGTTTGTAATAGACGTGGAACTCTAGGCCTGCCTTCTGAGGGGTGCCCAGTGTGCCTCCAGAGACTGAACCAAGATAAAGTTTCTGTGGAAAAAAAATCTAATGGTAAATACTTTATATATAAACAGTTTATCTCTTAACCCAGTAATTCAGCTTCTGGAAACTTCTCTAGCATGCCTATGATTTTGAGGTCTTAGATAATATTATCGCCTTGTACGATGGGTCATAAATTCTTGAACATCCTCATGGTTTAGTCTGAATTAAATTCCTAGAGTTAAACTCCCCACATCCCCATACTTGAGCACAAGATTTTTCTTCTTCAGGGTTCTATTTCTTACATTTTGCAATTTAATTCTTTTTTAGATATTATCTCAGGATTTCCATTTCCCATTCTAATAGCTTTTTAAAATATATATATGTAAACTTTAACCACATATATGTGTATATTGGAAGAGCTGTATGAAAGAACCCTTAGGATTAATGAAAATCACCAGCTCTAGTCAGGAGGGATGGTACCTGCCTTTAATTACAACACTCAGGATACCCTGAATCTCTGTAAGGTAGAGGCCAGCCTGCTCTACATAGCAGGCTCAACATAGCAAAAGCATGTATCAAAAACCATAAAGAAAAGTAATAAAAAAGAAAATTTAAATAAATTTTAAAAAATCAGTAGATTTCCCAAGCATCAGGTCAGGATGAGCCCTGATCGGCAAATATATTATACTAATCCATCCTGGTGCCTTGTCTAACCCCAGATACTGTGACCATTCTAAGCGCTGCTACACTAATACTCAATATGAAATTGAGCAGCAGTTTACAGCGACCATAGGGATGGTGCAGGTTCAGAGCATTCGTTGCTCTTGCAGAGGACCTGGTTTTGGTTGCCAGTTCCCATGTAGCAGGTCACAAGCATCCCTATCCTTAGTTCCAGGGAGTCCCTCTTCAGAAATCCATTTAGATGAGGCAGGTGTGTGGTGAACAGGCATACAGAAGGCAAAACACTCATTTAAAAAGCACTGCGGCTCCCGGGGGGGGGGGGGGG
>NW_022196911.1:78873247-78880915 GCF_008632895.1 Mastomys coucha
GGGGGGGGGGGGGGGTTACAGAAGCTGCTGATCATTAATTACAAGCGAATTGTAAATGAGAGATGTGCTGGCCTAGTGAAACTTTCTGCTCAGGTTTCTGCCAGCATGGCAGGCCATGATGAACTGTGCCTGTGGGGGAAAGGTAGTTCTTCCTGTCAGTGAAACGCTAAGTCCTTCAGTGGCAGTTTAATGTGTGTGCTGTACAGTGGTTCACTTCAGGAAGGTCCACAACTCAGGGTAGAGCCGCGTCTGAGCTGAAGCCAGCACTTCCCACCCATTCCACGAAGCAGCCGTGAACTCGACACCAGCATCTTTCAGCAATGATACTCGGACGAACATCTTAGACAAAGAATCTTAAGTCAAATATTAACAGAGGGAATTCTGTCCTAGACGTGACACCAGAGTGATGGGATGTGCCACTAAGCACAGGTGCTTGGGATGCTGAAGTGGCAACATGGCTATAGGCCAGAATTCAGTTAGCACTGGGAAGAGAGAGAAGGGAGAGGAAGGAACATAAGCACTCCCCCCCCCCAAAGAAGCATTAACAACAACAACAACATCAACAAAACACACAACAGAAAGAGAAAAAAAAACAATGTACAGTCAGAACTCATAAAGATTGACAATTTATCAAGGAGAAACCATATTCTGTACTGAAGGAAATCTCGTCCTTGCAGGGCTCCTACCCTAGAGGAGGACGCACAACCTGAAGTCCCCTCTTTTGAACACCATGGACCTCAAGCAGCTCAGATTCCAGGACAAGGTAAAGTGAGCCAGGTTCTTGCCAGCATCCTGCAACCCCACTTTCTTTCTATCCCCACTCCAACAGCATGTCCGGTCTATTGTCCTGAGATGAATAGGAGACTGATGGCTCAGCCCATTGTAAAGCCTGAGACACCTTCTAATGTATTTGTCTCTTTGGTGGTTCTGTAGCCTCTTCTACCAACGTACAGGCTCCTGGGGGAGTTGGAGCAAGAGCAAATGCTTTCCTCTGGTTGTGGGATGGGGGAGAGCCGAAGGGTGCTTTATTATGCTTGGACAATAACAGAGTTTCCTCAGACCTGGGTTTAACTCTTAGCTCCACTGAGATAGATTTTAGTTATGGTACCTTGTGAACTGCCAATTATGCATGGTCTAAGTCTAACTAGTGAGGCAGGGGAAGCAGATGTTTGTGTACATCTCCAGGGCCCTGTAAGGGTGCCTCATCTTCTTAGAAATGTGACCCCATAAAGCAGAAACTGAAGAGAGATCTCTACATGGAGAAGAATGAAATTAGATCTCACACTGCAGATACAATCCAACTACAGATGGGCTAAAGGGATAAATATCAGATCCCACAGTTGAGGTGTTGATAGATGAGAAGCTCCATATCCTGATCTGTTGAAAAATCCACAGCTGGATAGAGTCTAGTGGGACCCTTCACATAGATTTATAAAGGGCCAAGAAGCATTTGACAAAAATTTTAATGTCACTAACCACTGAGAAGATACAAGAAGCACAGCTGAATATGATTCAGTCTTGTTTCATTGATTGATTTACTTAATGTTTTAATTAATATTTCATTAGTATGGATGTTTTTATCTGCATGTATGTATGTACACTGTGTGTGTGCCTGGTGCTCACAGAGATAGATATGAAGGTAACAGATCATCTGGAACTGGAATTAGAGATCCTGTGAGCTATCATGTGGGTACTGGGAATTGGATCTGCGTCTTCTGGACAGACAGACAGTGCTCATTACTACTGAGCTATCTCTTCAATATCATGACTGTCTTCTTAAGACTAATTTTATTTCATGTTCATGGATATAGCTTGAGTCTTTTGCAAGAGTAGCAGGTGCTCTTAACCATGGAGCCATCTCTCCAGATCCCTATCCTGCGTGCAATCTGTTATCAAAAAGATGAAAGATGCCTGTAGTCACAGATGTGGAGTAACGGGATCCCCGCAAACAGGGGTGGAAGAGTATCAATTAGAGTGGATAGTTTGGAAACCATAATGGCTCCTCACCAAGTGAGAAACACCACTAGATATGTCCAAGGGAAATGACATCATTCTGCCAGAGAGACAGCTGTGCATCCCTGGCTGTTGCTGCATTTTGGAAAAAGTCAAACTATGAAATCAGCCTAAGATACATAGATGGATAAAAGATACAGAAGATGTAGCACCTGCACACCGAAGACTGATGTGGAGACTTACAAGGAAGGAGACAGAGTCATTTGTGAACACACAGATGAAACTGAATGACATTTTATGTAAGTAAGCCAGGCACAGAAGACAGGCAAACCCTGCATGAAGTCAGTTACATAAGGAATCTAAAGAACCTGATTTGATAGGAGGACAAGTTAGGATAGCAGTGGGCAGGAAGTGGCTTGCTTGTTAGGAGCTGTTACGGAAGGGCTATAAAATGTGTGCCGTCTAAAAGCAGCCTTTACAGAACGGGGTGCCTACAGCAAACAACAGTGCGTTCTCGTTCTGAAAGCTATTAAGTTAGATTCATGTTTGTGTGTTGAGGGCAGAACCTAGAGTCAGAGAGGTGCTGGTCTGGTACTCTCCTTGTGAACTCTCTCCATTCCTCTGGTAACTTGGTATTTGGAGAAAGAGATCTGCTAACTTGCAAAGGCTAGCCTTGAGCTCACTCTGCGTTCCAGGCTGGCTTTGAACTTGTGATCTTTTTTCCTAAGGTAGTTCCTGAATAGCTGGGATTACAGGACGCACTACCAGACCTACCTGTAGAAGTTGGTGTTTTGTGTTCTTCACACAAATATACCAACTTGTTTCCCTTTTGTATAAAGTAATGCATATATCAGTTAACTTAATTTAACCATCCCATAATATGTACACATTTCATAGGTGTATTCTGCACTCTGAATGCACAGCATTTCTGTTAGTAAAAAGAGAAAGAAAGAGAGAAAGGAAGAAAGAAAGAAAGAGAAAAGAGGAGAGGAGAGGAGAGGAGAGGAAAGAAGAGAAGAAAAGAGAAGAGAAGATATATAGACAGACAAAGACTGGATTGATGAGTCAGCAATTCAGAACGCTGCCTGATTGTCTATGTGACCTGGATGGGTTCTATTTCTAGCACCCAAAGAGCAGCTCACAACCATTTTTTAACTCCAAATCAGATATCCTAATGTCATCTTCTGGACTCCAAAGGCACCATGCACACAGGTGGTTCACAAACATACACAAAGGATAAACACCCATACAAAGAAAATATTTTTAAAGGTTTATTTATTTATTTACTTACTTACTGTATATGAGTACACTGTAGCTGTACAGATGGTTGTGAGCCATCATGTGGTTGATGGGAATTTGAATTCAGGACCTCTGTTCGCTCCGGTCGACCCCATGTGCTCTGGCCTAAATATTTATTTATTATTATATCTAAGTACACTGTAGCTGTTTTCAGACACACCAGAAGAGGGTGTCCAATCACATTATGGATGGTTGTGAGCCACCATGTGGTTGCTGGGATTTGAACTTAGGACCTTCAGAAAACCAGTCAGTGCTCTTAACTGCTGTGCCATCTCTCCAGCCACAAATAGAACATTTTTTAAGAACAATAATACAATAAGCACCCTTAAACATGTTCATAGAGTTAAAAATTTACAGTGCATAAGAGTCCTGAGTTAATCTACCTGGATTGCACTGACAATCACAGTGACTCATGTAAACTCAGTTCCAGGAAACAAATGAGTTCAATGCAGGTCACTACACAGCAGTGGACAGGCATTGCATTTATTTGATAATGGCCAAGTCAGTGAAATTTTCCCACATCTCTCCTGCCCCTGTTTTATAGGGCTGTCTTTGCTGTCATTTTGTGTGTAAGCGCCATCTAGTGTCAAAATAACAAAGGAAGCTGCAGGTTAAAAACACCTCAGACAGAAACACCATAAACTGTAAGAGAGATGATTTGTTGGTGATGGTGATGTTTTTCCACTCACATGAGCTTCTTTCATATTAATTGAGATTAATTTTACAAAATTAAGTTTTCACTATGACATTATCAGAAAGGAGATGTCCTTTGATCATCTCTCTTTCCCCTCCCACGCCTGTTCCTCCTCCCACATTAATACCTTCAACACATTGTTCATTGATACTTTTTAAAATACCTTTAAAAAGCTGCATTCTGCATCTGAGAATAAACACACATGATTCGTCTTTCTGAGTCATTTCACATATTATAATCCTCAGCTCCATCCTCCTTCCTGGAGTGATGGATTCTGTTCTTCCTTATGGCTGAGTGAACCCTCCGTTCGGGCTGAGCGTGCAAGGAGCTTAATTGTGCACAGGCTATGATTCCTCATCCACTCACATGCTGATAGGACCCTTTGCTTATTCACACACTCAGCTGTTGTGAACAGGAAGACAACCCACATAAGTGTACAAGTGTGACTCCTCTAGGATGGCCTAGATGCTTTAGGACAAACGCCTAGTGGTATAACTTCAGTGGATTTTTTTTTATCATAATAGAATATCTTTTATTTATTCTTGGATAATTTCATGTTTGTAACAATGTATCCTTCTCTCATGCATTTCCCTTCCCTTCAACAATTCCCTAAATGCACTTCTAGCCCCTGCCCATTTGATCTCTCCAGTTAATTAATTGATGAATTATGACCCGCCAAGTCCAGTTAATGCTGCTTGTTGGAATGCTGAATGACCTTGTTGACTGATCGTGGGCAGGTAATGACACTACAGGAACCATGAGCATAGTGGCCACGTCATGGTAAAAAGAAAGTATGTATCAGTATTCATTCCTGTCCTACAGATTTTACAGCCTTTCTTTAAAAGGGGATTGACTTAATTCATATTCTACACGTATATATGTTTTGTCTGTGTGCATGTATATGTACAAGGGGGTGTGTACGGTACCTCCAGAAGCCAGAAGAGGCTCTCTGATTCCTGGAAATGGAGTTACAGATGGTAGTGAGCTCTCAGGTCAGTGAGGTGAAACAAAGCTAGGTTCTCAGGAAGAACAGCTTGTTTTCTTAACCATGTGTACATTTCCCCAGACCCCAGCTCTCAGCTCCGACAGTCTTTGCGCTGCTCTCTGTGACAGTGTTCCCTGAACCTGAGAGGCCAGGTCATGTTGATGGCCCATTTAAAGAAGAGCACTCAGTCCTCAATTATTCTCAACACTCTGAGCAGTGCAGAGTCTCTATACTGCTGCTGACGACTGCAGAGATAAGCTACTGGGGTCTTGGTTGAGGGAAGCCTTAATCCAAATATATAGGCATCATGGGAAATTTGTGTGTAACATAATTATTTTAAATTTACTTATGTATTTTGTATGTATCAGTGTTTTGCCTGAATGGTTGTCTTAGTACCACATATCTGAGTTACACATGGTTGTGAGCCACCATATGCATGCTGGGAATTGTACTGGAGTCCTCTGGAAGAGAAGGCAGTGCTCTTCGCTGCTAAGACATCGCTCCAGACAGGAGAAAATTACTTTTCTTGGAGATCCCTCTGGGCCTTTATTAGGATTCTGCAGATGTCACCACACAATGTTCAAGTGTGGGAAGCAGGGCTTCCGTTCCTGTAGTCTCTCATGTCGAACAAGGAAGGAGAAGTCTTACTGCAAGACAGAGCTGCCCTGCTTGGGATTCTGAGGGCCAGTCTAACTATAGATAGAAACCAGGATAGGCAACTCTGAGAGCAAGTGAAGTCATTCAATATCACAGAAAGGAACAAAACAAGATGTATAAGACCTCACTAACCAACTTTAAAAGAAATACGTAGTAAGGTTCAATACCAGACTTGCTAGGCAGAAACAAGATTCCATAAAGATAAAGACCAATGAAACCCTGAAGCCTAAGGAGCATTTAAAGGAACTGAAGAAAACACACAGAACCCAAGGCTGTGTGGAGCATTGCCATGAAGACTAACACACTAATTGTTTCTGTCCCCAGAATCTGAAGTCAGGAACAGTTGAGAAGTTCTCTGAAGGGGAGATGGCTGGAAACACCCCAGAGCTGGTGAATGGTGTGAATCCACAGACATTCACAGAGAGCTCTGTTCAACTCAAGGGTCCAGGGAGTGCTCATCAGGGAGGACAGCGTGACAAGCCAGGAAGATGTCAGGATTCACGGTATGTAAACAGGTTGGTTTTGTCATAGTGAGAAGAAGTGGAAAGAAGCATCAGGACAGGAAGAAGAAATGGAGAAAGTTCTAAGACCTTGACAGAGCGTTCCTCAACAGTGCTCAAATAGGACTTTACGAGATTAGGGGAAAGGTCCTGAGAGAATGAAAAGAGAAAATCAGGATTCCAGAACAGAGAAGCCATACCAGGAGGAAGCTGGAGGATGGAGAACGCCCACATTAAAGCAGGAGAGGGGCTGGGCTGGGCTTCCTGGAGAATGGTTTTCTGACAAATGCCAAGCCCGGACTGTCACCTCAACTTCCAGAAAAGAAGAAGGGGGGAGGAGATGGTACCACAGGACAGAATCAGATGAACTGAACCAAGCCAGTCTCAGAATGACAAATCTCATACATTTCCTCTCAGATGTGGTTCCTAGAGTGTAAATATTAGACATCTGAGAAACCATGTGGTGTGTGTGTGTGTGTGTGTGTGTGTGTGTGTGTGTTTGTGTGTGTGTGTGTGTGTAGCTGAATTTATCTAAGGGAGCATAGGGAACGGATGGGATGGTGACAGCAAAGAAGTTAGACAGGAGAACACAGTATACAGTATGTGTATAAATGTCTTTTTGTAGGGCTGCAGTGTTGGCTCACAGTGTAAGGTATCTTGTTGCTCCTATAGAGGACAGGCCTCGATGGATCCTAGACCTATTCTGACCTCCAGTGTCACTTGGCATCTCAGTGATACACTTACATATATACATATAAGTGTATATATATATAAGTGTACATATATATATGTGTGTGTGTATGTGTATACACACATATATATATGCAGAAAAAACTCATACACATTAAAATATAAAATATATTAGGCTAAAAATATTTCACAGTTCCTTATACAACAGAATGACATGTAGGATGCGTATATGCAATGAAGTTTCTTTTTTTTTTTTATTATAATAAGGCTGTATTTCAATGACCCTCACACCACGAAAGGATTTTACCTCCATTGTAGCTAAGCTGAGAGTTGATAGTTCTGCTGCACCAAGAAATGAATTGTAGGCTCGCTTTTTGGATAAAGACTTCCTGCTGTGGTCAAAGCTATTTGACTTGAGTGAGTGACTTCATTCTCAGTCCACAGAGAACAGGTTAAATTCATTTAAGAAATGGTGTAGGTATTAAGATGGTCTATCCATAAAGTCATTCACCAACTGTTTCAATGAACAATGGTTCTGCTTGGAGGGTGGCACAGACATTAGGTAAAGGTAAGAATTTGGTTCATTAGCTGTGATAATTTGGAAAAACATTCATCTCAGAGAAAGAGTAACTTGTAAAGTCCTCTTCTTCAAACTTGATACAAGAGTTACAAATGTCAAGCAAAGCATTCAGTCTCATTTTCTTGTTCTCTGACAAGCCACCTCCCTAGTTAATCGTCTATGTTTCTTTATTTGTATTATATATTATACATATATAATATATATTATTATATATTTATATACTTTTGAAATATATAAGCTGTCCATAGTATAGTGTAAAAACATGAAATAAACAATACTACTAATAGAGAGGCTGAGATAAGAGAAGCAA
>NW_022196911.1:78882238-78902830 GCF_008632895.1 Mastomys coucha
TGCTTTTCCGGTGTGATGGTGTGTCCAGGACTTGCTATGGTGGGAGAATTGGGGTCTGATGATGGCAAGTGACCTTGGTTTGTGTTGTTTATTTTCTTGTGCTTGCCCCCCGCCCCCGCCATCTGGTTAACTATAGTGCTACCTGCTTTGCTAAATCTGACTGCAGCCTGTCCTTCCTGTGATCCTGGTTGTGTCAGAACTCCTCAGAGTTAAGCTGTCTTTGTGATCCTGTGGTTCTGGGATCCTGGGATCCTGGGCTTGTTAGATTACCTGGGGGTGTGGCTTTCTCTGTGTGTTGTGGGACTGGCTGCAGAACTTGTGCCCAAGGTCTGCTAAGAACACTAACCCAGACAGAAAGGAAGGAACCCAAGTCACTGGGCTGGCAGAGTTCCTGTGTCGCAATGAAGTTTCTTAATTCAAAATAGAAGAGGATCGTATACAGTCATAAACTCAAATTTGAAAATATAGTGACTGTCCACTATTGTAGTCAGTTCAAAATTGTCCCAACAGTCCTAAAGAAACATTATATCTGACCTTCTCACTTACTCATCCACAGCAGCTCAAATGGTTGTGTAATCGGGTAACGCTGGCTCTGTCTGTCTTGCAGGAGACGATTTCATCTGGGAAACAGAGACAGTGACTGCCAAATGAGCATCACTGTCGATCAGGACACGGACTATGCTGAATTGGTTCTGCCTGTAGGAGACATCACACTTGGAGAGAAGACTAGGGATTCGATGAAAGATAAACAACTGAAAAGAAATCAGGCCAAAAATATCTTATGGGCTGTGTGTGCCCTGCTGAATTCTGGAGGGGGCGTGGTCAAAGCTCACATTAAAAACCAAAAGTTCTGCTTCCCCAGAGATGGACTAGGAAAAGATTTGGATGAGTCCTTGCTCGATATCCTGCAACTTCCTCATGAATATCTAGACTTCATGCAGCACAAAGACTACTTTTTCATTTTTGTGAAACCATGGAAGCAGAATCAGGAAGGTCCAGGGATCACCACCTTGAAAACCAACTTGTACCAGAGAATCATCTCATCCACAGATGAAGTGAAAGCAGCTGCTGCTTGGCAGTTCCTCAAAGCCAGACCAAGTTCACCTGGAAAAACAGTCTGTAATGAAATACTAAATGAATGTCTTATTTTATTTAACAGATCTCGGCTTGACTATGAGGAGACATTCTGTTTCACTAAATCCAAATATGCTGAAGTAAAATTGACTCCTAAGGAAAATATTTTTCCTAAGAAAAAGAATTTTCCTAAGAAAAAGATTTTTCCTAAGAAAAAGATTTTAGAGATGCTCCCTCAAAGTGTTTCTGCATTTGCAAACACTGACGGGGGATATTTGTTCATTGGTTTGGATGGCAAAACCCAGGAAATTATTGGTTTTGAAGCAGAGAAGAGCGACCTTGAGGATCTAGAGAGTGAAATAGAGAAGTGCATCCGACAGCTGCCTGTCACTCACTTCTGTGAGGAGAAGGAGAAAATCAAGTACACGTGCAAATTCATCAAAGTACACAAATCCGGAGCCGAGTGTGCATATGTGTGTGTGCTCAGAGTGGAGAGATTCTGCTGTGCAGTGTTCGCTGCAGAGCCCGAATCCTGGCACGTGGAAGACAGCTGTGTGAAGAGGTTTACCGCAGAGGAATGGGTGAAGCGCCAGATGGATGCCCGAGCAGGTTGGGGAATGGAGATTAATAATCTGTTTCCATTTGGCTAAGGGGGGTTGGAAGATTGCTTTCTGGGCTTGGGCAACCCGAAAACTCCTCACATATCAACAACTAGTTTATTGATCTCTAGTTCCCTATGGAAAGTATATTCACTACTTTCAATAATGCTGTGAGCTATTTCCTTCACAATGACCAAATCTGATACAGCCTGTTTCTCCAGTAGCTGAAAATGGAGCAGGAACAGGGAGGATCCAGGCTCCATAATTCCCTTCAAGGGTCTTGTCATCTGCCATAGCACGTTAAGCTGACATCCCAGCCAAGTCTCAGGCTAGGGGAAAACGCAGCTCTACTGTTTTGCAGTAGAGCAGTGAGAGTGTTGTCCTGTCCTAGCCTCATGGCAGGCCCATTTCCATCAGAGCTGAGCAGAACAGCCTTGTATGGACACTCTCCTTCTTGTACACTGATCTCCACATTTCCATGTCCAGTTCCTCTTGCTTCTCTCCAGACCATTTTAGCTTGCTTGTCCCAGTCTCTTGTACAGTAAGGCTTCTGCAGCTTACCCTTAGGTACCCCTGCTCTGATCTCAATTCTGTGGTTTTATTCTGGTTTTAAGACACCAAAGCCTCATGTGAACTCACACCAGAAACTTATGGTCTCTGAAAATTCGAGCTTCTCACACTCTTCACAAACTCCTTCCTGACCAGCCTTCCTGCCTTCTGAATTTAACTGCTTTTAACATAAACCAAGCCTGCTGACATTTCTTAGTTGGGAGAATGCTTGACTAGCATGCAAGAAGCTCTGACTTCATTCCCCTGTGCTGCATAAAACCCTAAAACTAGGCATGGTAGTGCACCTGTGATGCAAAATATGTGGAGGTCGATGCAGGTGGATCAGAAATTCAGTCACCCTTGGCTACATAGTGACTTTGAGGCTAGCCTAGGCTATGTGAGACCTCATTTCAATTTTAAAAAACAAACACAAAGTAAAGTATACCCATCTAATTGTTAAATATGTTAAGCTTCTCTTAGCGTCCTTTATATAGTTATGTTTCATTGAGGGTAGTGTAATGCAGTTCAGTATCATCAAAGTCTAATTTGGTAGTTTCTTTTTGACCTTATCATCTGACTTCCTTTTCTATTAGGTACACAGGGTTCAAATGAGACTTTTAATGTGCTTTGCAAGAGTTATTGGATTTACAGGAAACTTAAAATTACCTTTGTCTCCTCAGGCTTTTCCAATCAGAATAATTGCACTCTTCAATCAAGCAGACTGCCACTCAGTCCCGGTACCTGCTGTCCTTATGACAATCCTGATGCTCCTCAACAGAGTGTTCACCTTCCAGGTAGTTTCACTGTGGCTGCCTAGGTTGGTTACAGTGACTAGGTTCCAGACCCCTTGTTCAACTGGCTTTGTGGTGAAAGGTATCTCCAGGCTTCCTGTTTTCGGTTAGGGAGACAAACAAAAGACATCCTCTGTGATTCTAACCTGCCAGGTAGAAGGTGATAGTGCCCCTTCAGATTCCTTTACTGGATACGAGGCTTTGGAGAACTCTATGCAGCCTTATGGCTGGGAAGCCTAGCCTCCCTTGTGGTCCTCTCTGAGCATCCTCTTCCCATCCCTGGAGCTCTGGGAATGTGCTCTGCTCCCTCCTTTGCTCTGGGGAGCCTCCCCACTTCTCCTGTTTCAGCACCTCACTTTTCTGACCTCAGCCTTAGTCTGTCCTTTGCTCCCCTGACTCTTCTCATCCATGGAGTTCCCCAGAGCAAGCCTCTGATGCATCCTGTTAAGGAAAAGGGGCGACTGTGAGATTTCAGCTGCTTCCATGGCTCCCTCTTTGGCAGTTTGAGTTTCTAAGTCTCCCTCGCATCTGCCTCCTTCCAATTCTTGAATCAGTGTTTGGTATCCTGTGTCCAACTTCTCAGTTGGGATGCAAAGTGTGGGATTTGCAAACTCCTTGGTGATGTGTCGCACATGACACTCCAGGTATTTTACTTTTATAATTTGTTATGTTTCTTTTCTTGTCTAGTGACATCTGGAAAGGTGATGTGCTCTCCTGAAGCCCTCTGCAAGATACCGTTCTCACAACATGAAGACTATGAGCAGTTACTCCGAGCAGAGTTGGGCTCACTTCGCAAAGGAACACTGGTCGTGTCTAAGAGCTGGGCTTTGGATCTGGGCTTGCAAGAGAAGCAGGAAGTCATCTTGGATGCACTTCATATTTCCCAGGGCAGCCTCCTGACCCTGCATGGCTTTGTCCGGGGAGATGAGGACCTGGAAGACAACCGCACTCTTCTGAGCAAACTAAGCGCTCAGTTAAAGGGCTATTATAAACAAACTGCCCTAACGCTGAAGCAGATGTTGGTAAACCATGCTGGTTACACTGGGAAAATAGGTATCATAGTAAAGATAACGTACTTAGGTCATAAGGCAATTTGTCTTTATGATTCAAGCTCGAAAATACATTACCCTGTAAACTATTATCTGACAACCAAGACAGTAAGTGACTTAGAAAAAACTCTTGCTGAACTTTTAGGGAGTCGTGAGTCTTTCTGCAGTCTACCCAGTTAAAACTGTAGTAATCATTTTACCTCTGCATTTTCAAAGGGATGCAATTATATAGTATACTTTTTGAGAAATGTCTTAACTCATTTTTATGTCTTGCTTGACATAAAAAAAATGGCGTATGACAAAATGATATTTCACAACATATAGATGATAATGTTCTCTCGTTCTATAAACATACGGAAAATATGACTTCGAGCTTCACAGAAATAGAATCCAAGTTCTGGAAAAGGGATTGGTCATTGGAGATGCCAATGACAAACCATAGCATTAATAAGGTGTCCCTGAGCCATGCATGTGGCCCATGCCTTTGATTCCGGCACCTGGAGGGAGGCAGGTCAGTCTGCTCTATGTAAAGAGTTCCAGGACAGCCAGAGTTGTGCAGTGAGAACCTCTCTCAAAATTTATTAATTAATTCGCTAATTAATTAATTAGTTAATACATGTCTCTCCTTATGAGCATAGTCACTGCTTCTCGATGATGAAATGCATGGTGACTTTGAAGTATGGGAGACACTCATCCTAGAGAAGTCAGTAAAGAAAATGTTGAAATAGGCGGCATGATATAGAAACGTTTTTGTCATGGGGTTGCTATCCAGCCTTGTGTGTTATTGCTCTTAAATACTTAATTTGTATGTGACAACCTGAGGAAAAATTTGTGACACGTCCAAAATCACAGGAACAAATATTTAGAGTTTATAGAGATTAAATGGCAACTGCCCACAACATCATATATTATAAACAAGATTTTTCTAGAAACATCAAAGAGACGTGGAAACTGAATACAATTATTTTTTGTGAGGAGAGTACATTCTATCTTAAAAGAAAGCATTGTATCTCATGGATGTAAGACAGTCCACAGGTGTTAGGCCATACTAGCAGTCTCTATGGGGCTATAGCATGGCATCTATTTTTCTATATGTAGGATCATTTCCTATGAAGTATCGATAACAGGATTTTAAGATGTTGATATTGTTTGTTTAGGGTTTGATGTGCCATATTTTTCACGTTTATATAGTTGTGTTGTTTGTGCTGTAGATAACACCTGTAAAGGTATTTACAGCATCGACTTTACATGCGAGTATTATGCATTAATTGAAATGTTGGGATTCCCTTCATAAAGGAAGAAATGTCTTTATTGTACATCTACGTTTGTGAAGGATAAAATTTCTCAACATTTGGCCCATAGGGGCTATTGCAGTGGTAACCTGTTGTGACTTTTGATGGAGGCCATCAAAAGACTGGTTGCCCTTCACGACATTTATGATGATGGGGGCTATGAGCTGGGCGCTCATAGGCACCAATCATCCTTAGCCATGTTCTGTTCTGATCTATTACTTTATCAGTACAATTTATTTTTAAAATCTACTTCATTTCTCATCTACTCTGTTCTCAGATCTGTGTCGTTATGAATACTATTCTTCTGACTGTATCTTTCTTGGATGAAGCCTCATTGTTCAATCTGGGAAGTTATACTTAACAAAGGTTGGATGCCAAACAAAGTTTATGCCATTTTAATATGTTTCTAAAATAAATGACCTTTACAATCCATCATCAAATTCTCTTAAAGAATTCTTATTGGTTTTCCAGGATAATGTTCCCAGGCTTTGGGGGTTTAGATGTTTTGATGACTTGGGATTGTGGTTTGCAGAATTGTGGCTTAGATCCTTGAAGACCAAGGAGGAAAGGGGACACATTATCATAGCTGCATGACACCTGTCACAGTAACTGGACTAGAGGACTCCTACCATTCTGCCTCCACGCAACAGCCACTCCGGCTGAGACCGCTTAGCAACACTGGTAGATGGGGGTGACAGCAGGGGGAAGTCATGAGAGAAGTCATGGGGTCCATCACGGATGACCTAGGAAGTTTTTGTACTCTCAAGGCAGCGGGAACTCACGGGAGGAACACTGGCAGAGAGTTTCACAAAGGCGGCAGCTGACCGCTTAATGGCAGCTTCTTAGGATGACAGGTCAGGAGTTGGATTAACATAGGAAAATGGGAAGGAGGAACTCAAGTAAAGATGACTCTAACAATGTGGGGAAGGGACAGAGACAGGGACGTGGACCGGGAAAGAACAATGGAGTCCTAGTAATGATGTGCTCGGCTGCAGGCAGGGTCAGGTTTTCAGGTCAGCTGGGCAGACCTCAGGAAAAGACTTATGAGTGGGAGACAGTTAGGTGATGGCTCTGTCACCTTGCCTAAGGAGCTCCAGCCCCGGGGATCTAGGTGCAGGAGAGAGAGAAAAGTGACTTAAGCATGTTGTCTCCTGACATCCGTGTGGTGAACACCCACCTCCACAGCTACACACAGCTACATTTATGTACTGCTAGTTATATATAATGTTACATTTTAGGGACTGAAGCAAGTGTCCCACAGAGATTTCACCAGTCTGACTAGGAGAACTTGATGGACAGGAGTCTGTTTCAGAGGCATCCTTGCATAATCCCTGGAGTGCCAGGCATCCTGGGGAATTCTCAGCTTCATTGTGCAGCTAGGCGCTGGAACACTGATGACTATACCAGGTCCTTGATCACTCTGATTTCTGCCTCCCCGCATCACCAGAGCATGTCTGCAGGGTTTCTATAGGCTTATCCTGGTTTATGCTGAAAAAAAAAAAAAAAAGTACTGAACCACTTCTGGCCAAATGTAAAGCAAGCATTTACTAAGTATTAAATACTTCCCAGTTTACTTCCCAGCATCCACATGGCAGCTCCTAACAGTCTGTAACTTCTGTTCCAGGGCATTTGACTCCCTCACACATGCAAGCAAAACACGAATGTCCATAAGATAGAAATAAAAGTTAAAAAATCTTTTCAAAAATTGTATTCTGCAAGGGAGAATAAACACACAATATTTGTCTTTCTGTATCATTTCATTTCATGTCATATAATCCTCAGTTCTCATTTTCCTGCAATGATGCATTTCATTCATTCTTGACTATGCATGAGTAAACTCTCAGTTGCATGCAGGGAGCTTAATTGTGCGCATGCTATGATTTCCTCACCCACTCAACCCCTCAAGGCCCCTTTGCTTGTTGTGTGACTCAGCTGTTGTGAACATGAAGACAACTCACATGAGTGTACAGCTGTGTGTCCTCTACAATGGCGTAGATGCTTTAGGATATGTGCCCAGGAGTGTAATTCACATTTTTAAATTTTCTTATCTTTAATAGAATACCTTTTCTTTACTCTTGGATAATTTCCTATGTGGAACATTATATACTGATCATATTTATGTGCCTCTCTTCACTTCCTTCATTCCCTAAAGAGTCTCCAAGCCATACCCCACATGATTTTCCCTTCCTGTCCATTAATTAATTCTTTGGGGCCCACTGAGTCTAGCTAACTCTGCCTGCTGGAATGTTGAATGACTCTGTTGGCTTGATCTTGTGCAGTTAATGATACTAAAGAAAGTCCTGAGTGTAGTGGCTACATCATGTCCAGCTGACACAGTTTCTCATTGTTCATCCTCATCCTCTACTGTTTAGAACATTTTAAAAAGGTATTATCTCTTATTGTTTTATGTGCACATGTGTGTGGTAGTTTGAGTAGATTTGGCCCCCACAGATTGATGTGTTTCAGTACTGGGCCATGGAGAGTGGCATTATTAGGAAGTGTTGCATTATTGGAGCAGGTGTCATCTTGTTGGGCCAAGTATGCCACTGTGTAGACAGGCAGGCTTTAGGTTCTCTTATGCTCAAGCTCCACACAGCATGGAATCGTGCTGCCTCTGGCTGCCTTGGGAAACAGTCACCTTCTGCTGCCTTTGGATCGAGACACAGAACTCTGGTCTCCTCCAGCAGCGTGTCTGCCTGCATGCAGCCATGCTTCCAGCTGAGGACAGTGGACTGAATCTCTGAAACAGTGAGCCAACCCCAATTAAATGTTTTACTTTGTAAGAGTTGTCTTGGACATGTTGTCTCTTCACAGCAGTAGAACAGTAAGATTGTGGGTTTGGTGTGGGTATATGTATGTGTACACGGTGTGTGCTTGGTGCCCTCAGAACCTAGAAGAGGCTGTCTGATCCCTGGAACTGAAGTTACAGATGTTAGTGAGCTGCCAATTGTAACAGGACTTTGCCTACTTTTGGGGTTCTTGTACCATCCTTCTCCACCCCTTTTCTTAATCCCTTTCAACCCCCTAATACCAGATAGGAGAGAAAAGCGGATAGAACATGTTGTGTTTTTTTTTTAAAAAAAGATAAGGAGAGAAGGACTATTTTTGGTGGATGTGCAGTCAGGAGTGGGAGAAGGTAGTGCCTCTGGGTGCCCATGCTTAGGCATCCCTTCCCCACTGAGGGACCAGCTACACAATGGTATAGTATAGAATGGAGTTTATTCAGGGGATGTGGAGGGGAGGATAGGGAGGAGAGATAGAAAAAGTCAGAGAGAGAGAGAGAGAATAGAGAGGAGTAGCGGCCTGCCATGCGCATGTGATGAGACAGGGATGAGAGGAATGGGAAGAGAGAGAGCAGGAGCACGAGGGTAGACCAGAGCAAGAGAGCAAGAGATAGAGGAGGGGACAAGAAGCCCCTTTATAGTGAGTCAGGCACACCTGGTTGTTGCCAGGTAACTATGGGGTAGAGCCTGGACTAAATGCCAACATTCCCCCAATTTTGTTTAACTAAATAAGGAGAAAATTAGAAAGGGGTGACAGTGGATCAGAAATAGGGTTGTTGTGATCTTTAGCTACTTCCTGCCGACTTTGGGATGACTTGTCTCTGAGAAACCTAAGAAAATGGGGATGGAGATGTTGGTCCAGTCTTAGGAGAGTTGGCTGTTTCCTTGCTGTCCAGGTTCTGTGGAACCATCTCTGGGTAGAGGGGAAGGAGCACATCCCGTAGAAACATCTCTGTGTGTGAGAGAAGATTGGGCCATTGTCTGATTGGAGAGAGGGTGGGACACCAAACCGGGGGATGATCTCTCGGAGGAGGAGATCAGAGACTGTCTGAGTCCTTTTTTTAGTTGTGGGAAATGTCTCTACCCACCAAGGTGACCAACAAGACCAGGAGGTACTTGGCATGCCTGACAAATGGCATGTCGATAAAGTCAAGTTGCCAGTTAGTTCCAGGAAGGGAACCTCTAGTCTGATGGGTAGGAAAAGGGGTGCTACAACACCTTGAGGTGTGTGGGGGGGGTCAGACTTCTGACAGATTTTTCAAGAAGCAGTGACAGATTTTAAGAAGCTTAAGTCCTCAGGAGTTGGCTGTAGGTGGGTCTTGACAAAAGAAGACAATGTTTGGCTTTTAGAATGAGAGAGTTGGTGAAGATAGGACAAAGTTGGCTGGTGTCAGGGGGTGAACAAGGTAGAGATGTAGGTTGCAGTGTAAGAATGTCCTGGGAAGGAAGAGACAAGTCTAGGCCTCTAAGGGCCGCAGCTCTAACTGCCTCGTCAGCTTGGTTGTTTACTTTGTAGACAATAGAGCCATCTGTCTGGTGGGATCTACATGGACATTCCCAATGGCTGTGGGAAGATGGGGAACCGTTAGCATGGCCATAATTTGTTTGCATTAGTTACTGATCCTTCTTTTCTGGTAAATAACCCATGCTCCTTCCAGATAGCAGTGTGGGACAGGAGGATATGAAAAGCATATTTGGAATCTGTGTAGATGTTGAGGGAGTTTCCCTGTGCCAGTTGAAAAGCACGGGTAAGGGCTATTAGTTCAGCCTGTTGATTGGTGGTGTGAGTAGGAAAGGCCTGTGCCTCTACCACCTCGGTGTCTGACACTATGGCATAACCAGCTTTTCTAGCCCCTTCATGTAAAAAGGAGCTGCCATCTGTTTACCAGGTATAGATGGCCTGAGACAGTGCACCCTCCTGTATGTGAAGGATGAGGTAACAGGTCCTCTAAAGTTTCAGTGCAGGAGTGGGATAGGGAGTGGTCAGTATTAGGTCAAGGAAGAAAATTGGAAATATTAAGAGGCAGGCATGATTGGAAGGTGAGTGTGGAATCTTCTATTAGAGCTACCTGAAGAGAAAGAACCCTGGAGGGAGGTAGAGACTGTAATGTAAGCCTTTATAAGTTAGGAGCTGTGACAAGTTATAAGAAGAGAAGACGGTTATAGGTGACCCAAAGGTTAGGTTTTTTGTTTGTTTGTTTGTTTGTTTGACTCTCAAATAAGGAGTTCAGTGGCTGCTAAGGTATGGATACAAGGTCCCCATCCCTGGATAGTTACATCTAGTATTTTTTGACAAGTATGCTATAGATGCAAAAGAGGGTCCCAATTGATGACCCAAGACTCCAAGGGTCAATTCCTCTTTTACAGTTACGTAGAGGGAAAAAGGATGAGTCAGGCCAGGGAGATTTAAAGCCAAGGCCTTAAGGAGAGACTCTTGGAGTCTTTGAAATACTTGGTAATAGGTTTGAGAAGAAGTTCTTGGGTGGGGCCTAACACTGCTTCACATACGGGACGAGAAAGGAGGGAAAAGGAACAAACTCACGAACTCAAAAAACTAGCTATTCCTAGGAATGATAAAATTTCTTCCTTTGTAGAGGAAACAGTTAGAGACTGAATCAGATTCTTTCTATATAAGTTAATAGCTTTGTGCTAGGGTAATTGTTAGTGTCAAATAGATGACCTGAGAGGTGGACAGTTGGACTTTAGAAGGTGAGAGACTGTAGCCTCAACTGGAGAGGAAATTTAGAAGAGCAGAGTTGTCAGCTTGGCTAATTTCTAGAGAGGGGCTACAGAGAAGGACATCTTCTACATAAAGTATAATCTTAGATTTAGGGAGAGACAGAGATAGTAAGTCAGAAGCCAGGGCCTGACCAAATAGGTGTGGGCTATCCCAGAATCCCTGAGGTAGAACAGTCCAGGTAAGTTGGGTAGAAAAGTGGGTATCAGGATCTGTCCAGGTAAAGGCAAATATGTTTTGTGACTAGGCGTCTAGAGGGCTAGAGAAAAATACATCCTTGAGATCTACGACTGAGAAATGGAAAGTCCCCAAGGGGATAGTGGAAAGAAGTGGGTAAGGGTTAGCCACAACAGAATGGAGAAGAACCACTGCAGAATTAATATGCCTGAGGTCTTAAACCAGGCAGTAGTTACCATTAGGCTTCTTAACTGCTAGTATAGGGGTGTTAAATGGAGAAGAGGTGGGACGAAGAAAGTTTTTTCTCAAGAGGTCAGAAATAATAGGCTTAAGTCCTCTGAGGCTCTGGAGAGAGAGAGGGTATTGAGCTTGGGTTATGTACCTGGTAGAGTCCAGTAATTAGATTACAACAAGAGAATGGTGTTTAGCAACAGAGGGTTTCTGGATGTCCCAGACTTGGGGATCTACCTGAAAAGCTGGTAAAGGAAATAACATGGTAGTTTTAGTAGGTTGGCTGGCTAGAAGAAGGAGCAGAGAAACTGCTGATGAGCTTAGGTTAGGCTAATGGGGGAGCAAAGGAAATAGAGGCTCCCAGCCTAGCTAGAAGATTCCTTCCCAATAAGGAGACAGGACATGTTGGCACTATCAAAAAGGAATGGGTGAGAGGTATACCCCTAAAAATGCAACTAAGTGGTGAGGTCTGGTGAGAGAAATCAGGTTGTCCTTCTACTCCGACAATAGGAAAACCAGAAGTGGGTCCTCAAAACTCTGCCAGGACCAAGTAAGTGGCTCCAGTGTCCAGAGGAAGAAGATAGGCTGCCCACATACCACGATATCTACCCAGGGCTCCCTGGTAGTGATGGCAGTAGTCAGGTTAGAGGAGCTCAGGCCTCCTCAGTCGACCATAGTCAAGCCTAGGAGATCAGTTGGAGGGTTATCTGGGAGTGATGTCCCCCTGTTCTGTGTAACATGAGGGCAATTGACAGCCCAATGTCCCTCTTGATGGCACCTAGGGCATGGCCCCTTTGGCTTGTGGAAGTTAGGGCAAGCTTTTGCCCAATGACCTTTTAGACCACATTTGTAGTAGGTACCTGGTGGTCTCTTAGTCTTAAAAGACCAAGACAGGCAGGGCAGTGGCTGGGGCTGGTCGCACAGCCTTTACCAGCATAGGGTATTTTTGTCTGTGGGCCTTTTCATCTCTCTGATGGTACACTTTGAAGGCCTTCACCAAAACTCCTGCCTGAGGAATTAGGGTTTCCTTCTCCAATTGCCTAAATTTAGCTTTTATGTCAGGGTAACTCTGGGAAAAGAAGTAGGTCATCAGAAGTTGCTTACCTTCAGGGTTTCCAGGGTCCAGATTGGTATGCTGTAATAAAGCCTTTATAAGGCGTTCTAAAAATTGGGATGGATTTTCCTGCTTGTCCTGGACAACCTCTTGAAGTCTTTCAAAATGTACTGGCTTTAAGGCCACTTTTCTAAGACCAGCCAAAAGGCATGTAATAAACCTATCTCTGGCTAAAATACCATTTGTGGAATTGTAATTCCACTGGAATCCTAGTCAGGCACTATCTCAGAGCCAATTGGGTATGTACCATCTGTTTGGTGAATTCCATCTGCATGCACTCTTGCCTCTTCCCACAGTCATCTGCGTTCATCAGAAAGTAAATTATTAGTAAGAATCATATGCACATCATTGAAATTCAAGCTATAAGACTGAGTGATATACTGGAACTCTTTAATAAAGTTGGAAGAGTTAGAAGTATAGGAACCCAGTCTGCTTCCTATTTGAGAAAGTTCACTAAACAAGAAAGAAATATGTACTCTGACAAGGCCATCTACCCCAGCAACTTCTTTTAGAGGAAGGACCAATGTTGGGTCAGGTGTCTCTGGGGAGGAAAGACTTGGGGGTTTGGCTGTGCCCTTAGAGTGGGTGTCAGGAGGGGTGAAGGTAGCTGTCAATGTGGGGCATTTGGAGTGACCTATAGCTGGCACAGAAGAAGAGGAACAGGGCTGGCAAGATGGCTCAGCAGGTAAGAGTACTGACTGCTCTTCCAAAGGTCCTGAGTTCAAATCCCTTTAACCACATGGTAGCTCACAACTACCCATAATGAGACCTGACTCCCTCTTCTGGCCCAACTGAAGATAGCTATAGTATATTTACTTATAATAATAAATAAATCTTTTTTAAAACAAGAAGAAGAAGGAGAAGAAGAAGAAGAAGAAGAAGAAGAAGAAGAAGAAGAAGAAGAAGAAGAAGAAGAAGAAGAGTCTAGAGAGGTAGAGCTAGCAGGCTCTGGGGTATCCTGATGAGAAGGAGAAACTAAGGCAGAAGTTTGGGATTTGGGCGGTATGGAAACAGGTCTGCGGAGAAAAGGAGGTGGTTAATTAGCTGGATCTAGCATTGTAGCATCATCTAGTGGAGGTTGTGTAGATTTCATGGCTAAGAGAACTTGGGTTGGGGAGCAAGAAGAGCACAGGGAGGGATTGGAGTGAAGATAGATGAATGCTTGGACATAGGGGACCTCCTTCCATTTACCAGTTCACTGGCAGTATGTATTAGGATCCCTTAAAATAATTGGATCTAGTGTGCCATTAGGTGGCCATTTTGGACTCCCATCTAGTTGGTACTGAATCCAGACCTTATTGCAGAGATATATTAATTTTGATGCCTTCAAGTCAGGCGTTAGCTTCAAAGATTTCAAAGATTTGAGATTTTTCCAGGAGACATCCCAGTGGGATGCCTGGAGGTATGTTGGAAGGCATCGCAGCACCCATTGGGGGATTATTGGATTTTCATACTGGCCTCCCGAGAACAGTCCAAAAACCAAAAAGAAATCAGCCAGGCTAGTGGCCCAGGTCATCATGAGGGACCCCTAAAGGCTACCCAGTAAGCCCCGGGCTTACTATGGAAAGAGCCCTACCCTGGTACCAGGGGTTTTTAAATGACTGCAAGAACCCAGAAGGGCAAGGGAATGAGAGCTGCTTTCGAGAGAATGGTCAACCAAAGTGTCGATGTCCTAACTTGTATGTCAGCTGGGAGGCGTGGCTGTAGAATGCCAACCCCTTAGTTCCCAGAAAAAGCTGGCAAGACCCTACCTGGGAAACTAGAGGCCCTCCCGTTGACTGATCCTAGCAATTAGTATACTGGTGTCTATGCGAGAATTATAGCAAACAGGTAAATAGAAATGTGGAACAGAATGGGTAGGTGTGGGCTCCTGCATAAGCTATCCCTCCAAAATAGACCAGGGGAGCACAACTCACTTGGTAGAAGTTCATATGTCCTGTGGTGCATGGCAGCATGGCAGCTGTGTCAGCAGTGGCAGCAGCTCTTGTGGTGAAAGCCTATGATTCTCCTAGCAACCAGCTGAGGGGGCCATGTACCTGCTGATGTGTTAGAATGGCGGGTCAGAACATATCACACTAGGCCCAAACAGTTCCACATGTAAGAGGTTTAATTGAGATGGAAAGAGGGGACAATAGCGGAAAGAGATGTGAGAGAGAGAGAGAGAGAGAGAGAGAGAGAGAGAGAGCAAGAGAGAGAGGAATGTTACATACATACATACACACACACACACACACACACACACACACACACACATATATGGGTTCTGACGTAGTGGTCTCAGGTAAAGGTGGGAGGTGAGCCCAATGGATTCTAGGAATATGGTGGCTGTTGCCCTGGCAACATGTCTGTGAGACCCGCCCATGTGGCACCACAGGCTTTGAAGGCCCTGATGCTAACATACCTCCCTTTTGATATTATAAAGAGAAGGAAAGAAAAAGGGAAGGGGAAGCCAATGGTGAAAAGGGAATGAGGGTGTCATGTCTCTTAAGCTACTTCCTGCTGTCTGTGGGCGTAGTCAATGGGGGTAGCTGGATTTCACCATCGGGGTCTACTTAGTAAATATTCGCATCAGGTTCCTCTGTGGACAGTGGTTGGTAATCCTGTAACAGGAGCTGATTAATAGGTTGGTTAGATTTTTTTTGTATTTGTCATTGAAGAAATGTAGAAACAAGATTAATGAAGTAGGGATCAAATAATAACACCAGGAAGATGACTAGGAAAGGAGTTACAAGAGTATCCACTTCCATATGGGGTTTTCAAAAATCCCAGAACTGGAGGTCTCACAGTAAAATCACTTTGAAACTGGGAAGTGAATGTATTATATTGGGTCATGGAAGTCGTTACCCATGCAGCTCCAGTACCAACACCTATGCTATTCCCTTAGCAACTAAGAGTGACACAACCTGAAGTGCCCTCTTCTGCTGGGCAGCTATCATATCTACAACTGGGATTGGCAGGGGCTCATTTCCCTGGATCACTCCCAGTTCATGGAAAAGAAGTACCAATGTGCAAACTCCTGACCAGCTAGCAGGTAGGCGATGATGTGCCTGAGTGCCACAAAGAATTGATGTGTTTTGGATGTCAGGGCATTGTGGCAGAGATGACATATCAAGGGTTATGGTTCTATTGCAGTCTAGGAAGCTCAGCATTCCCACTGAATGAGTCCCAGAGGACTTAAAACAGGTTGCCACACCAAAGAGGGGTGAAGGGGTAAAGTATAGAGTCATGGCGACATTGGAGCCAGGGCAGCTGACAAAGGGTGAGGTAAATTTACTTCGCAGTATCACTGGAGACGCTGTAAGTGACAATTGTGAGTTAGTTCCAGGGGGTACACATAACCAGCACTCCTTAAAGCGTCCAGGTTTGGTAACATTAAGTAGTTGGTATGCTGAGGTCAAGGTCTGAAGCAAAAGGTAAAATGACAAGTTAGTTCCATTTATGAGGGGTGATGTCAAAGAGGAAAGGACCTCAGAGGAGTATTTGACTATCTCCCCTGCTTTTCAGATATCCAGGGATTGGGCAATTGAGACATATTTTCTCTGGATATGGGTGGCACTTACTGGGGACCTGGGCTGATTTTTATGGTAGAGCTTACCAACAAACAAGTCCTGTCTCCCACCTGGAATCCCATGGGTCTTGTATGTAGAAAAAGAGTGTCTTACAGTGTTGATAGAAGAAATGATTGATCCGTGATCCTAGAATATGTATCTGGCAAGACCAATATGGGCAACCCCCATATTCGTCTGGCCATTTTCTACAATAATCTTTTGTATGGTCAAAAAGAAAGCAAGTATAGAGATCATAATATTTAGATGAGATAACAGATACTGGGATGATAGCAATTTGGATTTGTTCCTGGCATCCGGCTATGGAGCAGTTTCCTGACCCTATTTGGAAATACTGTTTGTTATCTGTGGGGGTTTCTTGATCCTTGAATCTCCAGATATAAGGGATACCCTGGATAAAAATGAGCAGCAGGGGGAGGATGAGAAACCCATGTCTTATCCAGTGAGGTCGAGCTCAGCTGCCACAGTGGAGTCTCATTTTCTGGGATTGAGGATAAGGTGGGCAGTCTTGTTGTCCTCTGGAACTTAACAGAGCACAGTCCTGTTAAGATTGACGTGTATGAAGAAGAGTCATTGTTAGGTGGAGAAATGAAAGGTTTGAGGTGAGACAGATGGACCCAATGAAAGAGTCTCTAGCGTTTAGCATCTGTAGGGGCACAAGAATTACTTTAAAAGGTCCCTGCCATTTGAGATAGAGAGATGTGAGGGCCAATGACCTGGAGGGGATAGAAGGACTTGGTCTCCAATGTTGATAGGCAGTGGACAGGAGACACTGTATGGCCAAGGTAGATGGTGATCAGCAAAGTTCCATAGGAGAGAACGGAGGTGGCAAAGTAATGAGGTAAGTAGATGGTCTGGGAGGGGAGAGCATTTAGGTGAAAGACCAGGAGTTAGGACTGGACATCCATACATGAGTTCAAAGGGAGAGATGAGGAGAGGTCTCTTGGGGAGAGCTTGTAACCTAAAAAGAGCTAGAAGTAGGAGTTTAACCCAATCAAGGTAAAGTTCTTGTGACATCTTAATAAAGGTGGTTTTTAAAGAGTGATTATTTGTTTCTACCTTACCAGAAGATTGAGGGTGGTAAGGAATGTGAAAATGCCAGGGTATGTCTAGGGCCTTGGATAGGATTTGGGAGACTTGGGAAGTAAATTCAGGACCATTGTATGATTGGAGAGAGGCTGGGACACCAATCTGTGAGATGATCTCTCAGGGGAGGAGAACAGAGACTGTCTGAGCCCTTTTATTAGTTGTGGGAAATGTCTCTACCCACCTAGAGAAGGTGACCACAAAGACCAGGAGGTACTTGGCACACCTGACAGTGGGCATGTGGGTAAAGTCAAGTTGCCAGTCAGTTCCAGGAAGGGAACCTCTAGTCTGATGGGTAGGAAAAGGGGTGCTACAACACCTTGATGTGGGGTCAGACTTCTGACAGATTTTGCAAGAAGTAGTGATAGATTTTAAGAAGCTTAAGTCCTCAGGAGTTGACTGTAGGTGGGTCTTAATAAAAGAAGACAATGTTTGGCTTTTAGGATGAAAGAGTTGGTGAAGATAGGACAGAGTTTGGCGGGTGTGAGGAGGTGAAGAAGGTAGAGATGAAGGTTGCAGTGTAAGAATGTCCCGGGGATGATGAAACAAGTCTAGGCCTCTAAGGGCCGCAGCTCTAGCTGCCTCTTCAGCTGGGTTGTTTCCCTTGGAGACAATAGAGTCGTCTGTCTGGTGGGATCTACATGGACAATCCAAATGGCTGTGGGAAGATGGGGAACTGTTAGCATGGCCATAATTTGGTTTGCATTAGTTACTGATCCTGCTTTTGTGGTAAGTAACCTGTGCTCCTTCCAGATAGCAGTGTGGGACAGAAGGATATGAAAAGTATATTTGGAATCTGTGTAGATGTTGAGGGATTTTCCCTGTGCCAGTTGAAAGGCACAGGTAAGGTCTATTAGTTGAGCCTGTTGATTAGTGGTGTGAGTAGGAAGGGCCTGTGCTTCTACCACCTTGGTGTCTGACATTATGGCATAACCAACTTTTCTAGCCCCTTCATGTAAAAAGGGGCTACCAGGTATACCAGGTATAGATGGCCTGAGGCAGTGCACCCTCCTATATGTAAAGGATGAGGTAATAGCTCCTCTAAAGTTTCAGTGCAGAAGTGGGATAGGGAGTGGTCAGTATTAGGTCAAGGAAGAAGTTTTGAAATACTAAGAGGCAGGCATGATTGGAAGGTGAGTGTGGAATCTTCTATTAGAGCTACCTGAAGGGAAAGAACCCTGGAGGGGGTAGAGACTGTAATGTAAGCCTTTATAAGTTAGGAGCTGTGACAAGTTATGAGAAGAGAAGATAGTTATAGATTACCCAAACATCAGTTTTTTTGACTCTCAAATGAGGAGTTCAGCAGCTGCTAAGGTACGGATACAGGGTGCCCATCCCTGGATGGTTAGATCTAGTTTTTTTGATAAGTAAGCTACAAGTGCAAAAGAGGGTCCCAGTTGATGACCCAAGGGCAAATCCCTCCTTTTCAGTTACGTAGAGGGGAAAAGGACGAGTCAGGTCAGGGAGATGTAAAGCTGCGTCCTTAAGGAGAGCCTGTTGAAGCCTTTGAAAGGGCTTGGTAATAGGTTTGAGAAGAGGTTCGTGGGTGGGGTCTAACGCTGCTTTATATAGGGGACAAGAAGGGAGGGAAAAGGAAGGAACCCACAAGCATAAAAAGCTAGCTATTCCTAGGTGTGATAAGACCTCTTCTTTTGTAGAAGGAACAGATAGAGATTGAATGAGATTCTTTCTATCAAAAGTAATAGCCTTGTAGGTTGGGGTAATTGTTAGTCCCAAATAGGTGACCTGAGGGGTGGACAGTTGGACTTTAGAAGGTGAGACCCTGTAGCCGTGAGTGGAGAAGAAATTTAGAAGAGCTTGGCTCTTCTTGGCTAATTGTCAGCTTAGCTAATTTCTATAGAGGAGCTACAGAGAAGGACATCATCTACATAAAGTATAATCTTAGATTTAAGGAGAGACAAGTAGAGTAAATCAGAAGCCAGGGCCTGACCAAATAGGTGTGGGCTGTCCCGGAATCCCTGAGGTAGAACAGTCCAGGTAAGTTGGGTAGAAATGTGGGTATCAGGATCTGTCCAGGTAAAGGCAAATATATTTTGTGACTGGGCATGTAGAAGGATAGAGAAAAATGCATCCTTAAGATCTAAGACTGAGAACTGGGAAGTCCCTGAGGGGATAGTGGAAAGAAGTGTATAAGGGTTAGCCACAGGATGCAGAGGAACTGCTGCAGAATTAATAGCCTGAGGTCTTAAACCAGGCAGTAGTTACCATTAGGCTTCTTAACTGCTAGCATAGGGGTGTTAAAAGGAGAAGAGGTGGGGCAAAGGAGTTTTTTCTCAAGAGGTCAGAAATAATAGGCTTAACTCCCCTGAGGCTCTGGAGAGAGAGAGGGTATTAAGCTTGGATTATGTACCTGGTAGAGTCCAGTAATTGGATGACAACAGGAGAATGGTGTTTAGCAAGAGGGACTCTGTGTTACCATCCAGAACCTGCCTGCGGCAGATATGTGGGCGGGTCCACAGACCTGTCGCCAGGGCAACTATATTCCCAGAATCCATTTGGGTTCAGCTCCCACCTTTACCTGCATTACTACGTCACCACACATATAAATATATGGGTACTTCCCCCATCTCTCTCTCTCTCCCTCTCTCCTCTCTCTCTCCCTTCACGCACCGCGGTCCTCACTCCCCCACCCTCTCCTGATTAAACTTCCAAAAACACAGAGCTGCTTGTATCTGGTGTCTGTGGACGCGCCGCCGAGAGCCAAAGCTATCATTGGTGCCGAACCCGGGAGCGCAGCCGCCGCTGAGCTGCCACCGCCACCGCTGCCGCCGGGCTGTGTCCCGCCCATCTCCACCTGGTCCGCTGAGGCCAAGTGGAAACAGCCGCGCTGCGTCCTGCCTGCCGGCGGCGGCGGCCGGGACCCTGCATTGGGGAGCTCGGCCGGCCTGGGGCGACTAGGGCCGGGCAGGAGCCGGGGCGGGCTGTGGCGGAGTCCCATCGCCCGCTGCTACTGCTGCTGCTGCTCCTGCCTGGTTTCATCCTGTTCTCAGCACACTCACCGCTGCAAGCTGTAGTGGCTGCTATCGACCAGTCAATATAGGTACGTGACTTCACCGCCCCCTCACCAGACACCTTGAGACTTAACCACGTGAGCTGTAACCCACTCGGGCACCATTCAGCTCTGTGGATTTTTTCCATTTACCAGATTGCTAGTAACCAGCCACACAGACACCGGCATATTAATTAATAGGATCGGTCAGGGAGAAGACCTCCAGATTCCCAGATAAGGTCTGGCCAACCTTCTCTGAGATTGATGGAGTACAGTTTCCCCCGACACACGCGTTAGGACATTCTACCTTTGGGTGCCCCTCCGTTCCGGAAGTAACTTTCACCCCTAATACTTACCGGGCTATTGCTCCCACAAACCCCTGGATCCAGGGTGAGTTACTTTCCCACGCAGGCCACCGGGCCCTGCCAAATTTGCCACTAGGGTTTCTCGTGACGACTTGAAACCACTAGCCTTGGCTGTTAATCTTTCTTGGTGCTTGGATTGCTCTCAGGACGCTGGTACGAACATCCAAAC
>NW_022196911.1:78912200-78912567 GCF_008632895.1 Mastomys coucha
GCCAGCTACCCCCATTGACAACGCCCCTAGACAGCAGGAAGTAGCCCAAGAGACACGACGCCCTCATTACCTTTTCATCATCGGCTTCCCCTTCCCTTTTTCTTTCCTTCTCTTTATAATATAAAAAACGGAGGTATGTTAGCATCCAGAACCTGCCTGCAGCAGATATGTGGGCGGGTCCCAGACCTGATGCCAGGGCAACGGCGACCATATTCCCAGAATCCATTTGGGTTCAGCTCCCACCTTTACCTGCATTACTACGTCACTACACATATAAATATATGGGTACTTTCCCCCATCTCTCTCTCTCTCCCTCTCTCCTCTCTCTCTCCCTTCACGCTCCGCGGTCCTCACTCCCCCCCCCCCC
>NW_022196911.1:78912855-78919727 GCF_008632895.1 Mastomys coucha
GGTAAAGGAAATAACATGGTAGTGTTAGTAGGTTGGCTGGCTAGGAGAAGGAGCAGAGGAACTGCTGGCGAGCCTGGATTTAGGCGAATATGGGGAGCAAAGGAAATAGAGGCTCCCAGCCTAGCTAGAAGATTCCTTCCCAATAAGGAGACAGGACATGTTGGCACTATCAAAAAGGAATGGGTGAGAGGTATACCCCTATAAATGCAACTAAGTGGTGAGGTCTGGTGAGAGAAGTAAGGTTGTCCTCCTACCCCAACAATAGGAGAAACAGAAGGAGAAGTGGGTCCCTGAAACTCTGTCAGGACCAAGTAAGTGGGTCCAGTGTCCAAGAGGAAGGAGATGGGCCGCCCACATACCACGATATTTACCCGGGGCTCCCTGCTAGTGATGGCAGTGGTTGGGTCAGGGGAGCTCAGGCCTCCTCAGTTGGCCATAGCCAAGCCTAGGAGATCAGTTGGAGGATTATCTGGGAGTGATGTCCCTTTGTTCTGTGTGATATGAGGGCAATCAACAGCCCAATGTCCCTCTTGATGGCACCTAGGGCATGGCCTTCTTGCTTGCGTAAGTTAGGGCAGGCTTTTGCCCAATGACCTTTTTCATTTTTTACCACATTTGTAGCAGGTACCTGATGGTCTCTGAGTCTTAGGAGAACATGAGTCCAGGGTAGTGGCTGGGGCTGGTCGGACAGCCTTTGCCAGCATATGGTATTTTTGTTTGCAGACTTTATCATCTCTCCCATGGTACACTTTAAAGGCCAGTGCTAAGACTTCTGCCTGTGGAGTTAGGGGTCTCCTCTCCAGTTTTTTTTTTTTAAGACAATTTTTTTTTTTTACTTAAGTAGATTCAATAAAAAGTCAAACACACACACAAACACATCTTAAAATAGACTTTAGACAACAAGTGCGTGTTTCTTCTCCACAGTACCGTGCAGAGGGGGAGGGCAGGGGGCAGAGGTCCCTCCCTAGTATCCCCGCAGGCTGAGTACCAGGCGGCAGGGCCAGCTCCAACGCAACAGCCCCCTTCTCCCCTTCCTGTTAAATACACAAATATATTCAATATGAATTCAGTCTTTTTCCAGAAAAACATACAAAATACGTTGGAAGTGGGCCATGTAAACCTCGAGGTGGAAGGACTGGGCACAGGCGGGCAGGTGGGTGGGCCGGCGGGCTGGAGTCCATTGTGTGAGCTGCGCCCCAGGCCTTTTGGCGGGTGCCCATTGCCTGCCTCCCTCACCCCAGTGGGGGGGGGGGGCGAGCGCCCAGCCTTCAAGGCTGGTGGTGTCCATACGGAGCAAGGGAGGCTCTCAGAAGGTGTGTCCCTTGACCCCTAGCAGCAACTGGCAGACGTTGCTGATGTGGGCCATGACCTTCTGCTTGAGCTGTGCCACTTGCTCCCGTAGGATGCCTGCAGTACTCGACAGCCCCGCGTTCTCAGCCTTGAGTGTCTTTACCTTGTCCTCCAGGCACGAGATACCCTCTCCAGTTTTTAAGTTTAGCTCTTATGTCGGGGTAGCTCTGGGGAAAGAAATAGGTCATCAGAAATTGCTTACCTTCTGGATCTTCAGGGTCCATATTGGTATGCTGTAATAAAGGCTTTGAAAGGCGTTCTAAAAATTGAGATGGATTCTCGGCGTTCTAAAAATTGAGATGGATTCTCCTGCTTATCCTGGACAACCTCTTGGAATTTTTCAAAATTTACTGGCTTTAAGGCTGCTTTTCTAAGACCGGCCAGAAGGCATGTGATGAACCTGTCCCTGGCTAAAATACCACCTGCAAAATTGTAATTCCACCGGGGATCCTGGTCTGGCACTGTCTCAGAGCCTACTGGGTATGTGCCAACTGTTTGGTGAATTCCATCTGCATGCACTCTTGCTGCTTCCCAGACTCATCTGTGTTCCTCAGGAAGTTAGTTATTAGTAAGTGAAAGACCCCTGGGGGAGACCCCCACTCAAATCTCGGGAGGACGTACACCCAAGGAATCACGAGAGACCGCATCTTGATGTAATTACAAGAGGTATATTTTCATTTCAGGATGCCCTGGTTCGGCACCAGTTATCTCATGCAGGAGATAATGGAGCCAACCACGAGGCTTGAAAGTTAGAGGTTTTTATAGGAAAAAAGGTCTGAGGGAACAAAGGGATCAGTGTGGTCATACATGATTGGCTAGTTCAAATATTAACTATTACGTACAGAACAGAGTGGAAAATTCCTAAGGTTGGTGTTAATCTGAGTCAACAGAGCATCTGACCTTAAACCATATCTGAGAGGACCAGATGGTCCATTACTTAGTGTCTGCCAGGCACGTCTTTGCAGGCCTGGGCCTTGGACATGTCCTCGTTTGCCTAGACATGTTTTCCTCTATGTTTATAGTTTTATGTCTTCTTGACCTGCCAGCTCTTATGATATCTAACAACTTGTTTGCTCTTTCCCAGGCCTATGTGGTCAGTTTGTGATGGATTCTTAGGCCCATAACTTTTCTTCCTAGTCAGCACAGGTTTAAAGCTTTAATTTCTCCTTACATAAGGATCATATGAACATCATGGAAAGTCAAGCTGTAAGATTGAGTGATATACTGGAACTCTTTAATAAACTTGGAAGAGTTAGAAATATAGGACCCCAGCCTGTTTTCTATTTGGGAAAGTTCACTAAGCAAGAACGAAACATGTACTCTGACAAGACCATCTACTCCAGCAACTTCCCTCAGAAGGTAGAACCGTTGCTGGGTCTGGTGTCTCTGGGGAGGAAGGACTTGGAGATTTGGCTGTAGCCTCAGAACAGGTGACAGGAGGAGTGAAGGTAGCTGCCAATGTGGGGCATGTGGAGCGGCCCACAGCTGGCACAGAAGAGGGGGAGGGGTCTGGAGAGGTAGAGCTAGCAGGCTCTGGGGCATCCTGGTGAGGAAGAGAAATTGAGGCAGCAGTTTGGGTGGTATGGAGACAGGTCTGCAGTGAAAAGGAGGTGGTTCATTAGCTGGATCTAGCATTGTAGCGTCATCTAGTGGAGGTTATGTAGATTCCATGGCTAAGAGAAGTTAGGTTGGGGAACAGGAAGAGCGCAAGGAGGGATTGGAATGGAGATAGATTAACAGTCATGTGCCAAATGTGATTTGTCAACAATTCTTGGGAAGTCCCAGGGCAAGGGGTGGACCTATTTTTGAGATGGCATCCTTTTTTATCATGAGCCAAAGCCTGCTGTCCTGAGTTGGGTGTTTTCTAATATGTTACCATGTGTTGGGTTATACTCAGTTTCCCATGGCTGCCAGAAAGTGTAAAACGTTAATAGAGTGTCTTCAGAGTCTAACTCTGTAGGTCTACAAATAAAGAGACTCTGTCCTGAAATAAATGGCTATTCTTTATAACCAAGGACTCTCCATATACATGGACTGCTGTTGGTGGTGGGATCAATCAGCCTGATCAAAGTTCAAATCAGCCTTGGAGAGAGACACTGCTCACAGAACAGCCTCAAATGCACATTACAGGGAGTTCTCCATTAACTTATTCATTATGTATATAGTATTCTTCCTGCATGTATACGTGCATGCCAAAATTGGGCATCAGTCCCTAGTATTTATGGTTATGAGGCACAATGTGGTTGCTGGGAACTGGACTCAGGACCTCTGGAAGAGCAGCTTTATTTGCTTGTTTTGTGCATCACCTTCACACAAGCTAGAATTATTACAGAGAAAGGAGCTTCCCTTGAGGCAATGTCTCTATGAGATCCAGCTGTAAGGCATTTTTTCAATTAGTGATCAAGGGTGGGAGGGCCCATTGTGGGTGGTGCCATTCCTGGGCTGGTAGTGCTGGGTTCTATAAGAAAGCAAACTGAGCAAGCCAGGGGAAGCAAGTCAGTAAGTACCATCCTTCCATGGCTCCTGCATCAGTTCTTGCTTCCCGATCTACTTGAATTCCTGTGGTGATGAAGAGCAATGTGGATGTGTAAGCTGAATAAACCCGTATTTCCCCAACTTGCTTCTTGGTCATGATGTTTTATGCAGGAGTAGAAACCCTGACAGAGACAGCATACCATGCTCTTAAACTCTGAGCTCTCTCTCCCACCCAACAGGGAGTTTTGAAGACAATACAAGAAAACTACATCCTTGTTGCAGTTGCAGGAGAAAATAAAGCAAGCAAACAGGCTAACAAGAACCAAAAATATACAGTTAGCTGAGGCATTTTCAACTCGAGTTTCTAGAACATGATTGGGGGCTTTCCCAAGTCATGGGGCTTTCCAGGGTAGGAGTAGAAAAGGTGTGTGTGTGGGCCAACATCAGTTTCAGTTTAAACCACGATGGCTTCAGCTGAGACAAAATAGAGGAACCTTTGTCCTGTTACACTATCACCAGTAATCAGAGACTTGTTTGGGAGGCACTAGCTAAAGAGCAGCTCCCACCGTGTCAGAAATAATACGTTTAAAGTCAAACATGGATTATGGCTTAGGATATGGTGAAATGCAAAAATAAACATCCACTAAGTCAAGGACACTGAACCACAGTTTCATTAGGTAAAAACTAAAATAGTAGAGGTATTTGGGACTGCTGAGTGTAGAGGAATCTCTCCTTCATGACTTGCTCTTAGGTCCCGAGGCAATCCATACTCCACCACAGCTTATGATAGTAGAAGTATCGAGATGTTCCATGTAGATGGTGAGGTGACACAAGGTCAAACTGAGAAAAAGATAATATAAGACGCTCAAGTCTCTGGCATGCTTTTGGTTTAAGAAGACATACACATGTCTGGTGTACTCAAGGGGCAGAGAATTGCATTGGATCCTATGGAACTGGAGTTACAGACAGTCATAAACTGTCACGTGTGTACTGGAACTTGAACCTGGGTTCTCTAGAAGAGCAGCCAAATGCTTCTAATCTATGAGCCATCACTCTAGTCCCATTATGAGTGTCTTTTGACTAAATAAACAGCCAGTAAAATGTTAATCATGTACCATGGAGTCTCTATGCCACAGAATTATGGATCTGTTTGAGGGGCTATTTCTACAGCAAACTTTGAGGTGTGGTTCTTTGCCACCTTTGCATAGGGCACTTTTGTGGTAGGAAGGTTCAACTCCAGGAAACTAAAAGGTCTACTTCTGTTTTGGTTTGGTTTTTGGTTTTTTCGAGACAGGGTTTCTCTGTGTAGTCCTGGCTGTCCTGGAACTCACTCTGTAGACCAGGCTGACCTTGAACGCAGAAATCCACCTGCCTCTGCCTCCCAAGTGCTGGGATTTAAGGTGTGCACCACCACCTGGCAAAATGTCTACTTCTAATAAAATTCTAGGACATCAGAGAAACCTAAAAGATGAGAGAAAGTCTCCACGTTTTCAGGTTCACAGTTCAGTGAACCTTCGCAGGTTCCATTCAACATCAGTTTTTACAGTTTCAAGCAGGGAGCTGATCTGGGTTCAGTAGGGAGAGGGAGGGTGACTTTGTATTTAAAAGGAAAGTTTCATTTTACCTAAGACAAGAGGCCTCAAGTTGCTTAAGAGACTGTGTTGGTTTGAATATGCTTGGCCCAGGGAGTGGCAATATTTAGAGGTGAGGCCTTGTTGGAGGAAGTGTGTCACTGTGAGTCTGAGATTTAGGACACTCATCATAGCTGCCTGGAAGCCAGTCTTCTCCTAGAGGCCTTCAAATGAAGATGTAGAACTCTCAGCTCCTCCTGTACCATGCCTGCCTGGACACTGTCAAGCTCTCACCTTAATGATAATGGACTGAACCTCTGAACCTATAAGCCAGCCCCCAATTAAATGTCCTTATGAGAGCTGCCTTGGTCATGGGGTCTGTTCACAATAGTAACACCCTAACTAAGACAGTGACTTCAAGCAGAAACAGCAATGCTGGAGCAACCGCAATACTCATCCTCAAGCTCTATTCCATAGTCCTATTAACAGAAACAGTGTGTACTGGCACACACCCACACATGTAGACCAGGGGAATAAAACAGAGGGCCCGGAAATAACCCACATAGTTACAGCCACCTAAGCTCTGACAAAGTCATAAACAGACAAACAAACAAACAAACCTGACCTGACCTGCAGGCCAAGTTATTCGGGGGAGCGAGCAGGACCACAACCTGGAATAAGAACGGGCGAGAGAGAAGACAGGACTCAAGGAAGTATTGCTTGTCAAGAGTCGTTTACTTGTTTGAGCAGATCATATTTAAAGCAAAAATCTTGGAGGGGAGGGGGAGAGGGAGGAGGGAGAAGGAAGTTTACAAGATCTTCTGGGGCTAAGACCTGGGGGAGGGGGGAAGTCGTGGGTGGGGGAAGTTCTCAGAAGTTATGGTACACTGAATGTTTCTTATCTCAGGGCCAAGCCGGATCTTGTGGTCAGAAAGCAGGATGTTTGCCTCAGCAATGCAGGGCCAGCTGGGGCAGGTTCAGCCAAGTGTCGTTTGGTCCCCAACATCTCCCCCTTTTCTGTTTATTTAAGGGGTCGGCCCCTTTAAGGCATCTGGAAGGATGCTGGGAGAGGCTTCTCAAACCTGACCACAGGGGTCACTTAGGGTCTCATGGGGGACCTGAGCCTGGTGGAGGGCGGTGCTCAAGCTTTTACCCATCTCTGGGTCGACTTCCCCACTCGAAGCTTCCCTGTCTTAGGTGGCCGAGACTTAGCGCCAGCTCCGTCACTGACTTACCAGGTCCTGGCCATGGGGAGAAAGCCTGGGTGGGTCAGTATCTTTGCCTTGAGGCTGCCCAGGGGGTGTATATGGGTATTAGGGTGACCCAAGGCAAAACCATGCTCTCCAGTGGCCTCGTTGTGGGGCCCGAGAGGTTGACCATAAGCCCGAGAAGGTGGAGGCGCGACCATCACTTGTTCTTCAGTGTCAAGGTGGTGGTAGTGAACCTGGATGGGTCTGGTGGCTGCATCAACCTGGT
>NW_022196911.1:78919818-78924649 GCF_008632895.1 Mastomys coucha
AGGGCCAAAGGAAAGAAGGAGGAGGATCCCCACAAAGGGTCCTAACAGGCTAGGGAGGAGGGTGTTGAGCCAAGGGGAGGTGGAGAACCAATTCTGATACCAGGATTCCTTCTTCAAGGCTCTGGGTGACTTTATCTAGACTATTTTGAACTAACCCTGTCTTGTTGGAGTAAAAACAGCATTCTTCTTTGAGTGCCACGCAGAGGCCTCCTTCCTTGAGGAAGACCAGGTCCAAGCCTCTGCGGTTTTGGAGGACTACCTTGGCTAAGGAGTCGACCAAGTCTTTAAGGTCTTGGATACCTAATTTTAAGTTGTTGACATCACAGTCGATAAGCATTTGTAGGTGGGCAAAGTCTTGTTTGGAAGTAATGAGTGAGGCAATGCCTGTGCCTGTGCTGGCAGCGCTGAAACCTAGGATGACTGCAAGCGTCAGAGCGGTTAAGGGCTCCTGCCTGTGCCTAAGAGAAGGACCAGGAGGGAGCATATTGGGTCCCAGAAGGCATATCCCAAAACCACAAGGTAGGACAGGAGCAGGAGCAACAAGAAGACACGGAGGGGCCGCATTTCTGCAGGAGAGCACAATTAAGGCCTTTTCTCAGGGGATGTCCCTGGAGGAGTCATTGGATTAGCCAGTTTAACCAATCTCTCTGGGAGCCAAAGGGCATTTTGCTTAAGTTGATCATAGACACAGGCATGTCCTTTACCCCAGATAAGTACAGGGTCTGGACCATGCCATTGATGAGTTAATGGATCCTTCCACAATACTTGAGCATAAGTATCTGTAGTTGAATGATGCCAAAATCTGTCTGCAGCAGGTTTTCCTTGGTTATCAAGAGTCAAGAAGGTAAGAACAAATAAAGCATGCTTTAATAGGTTTTTATGATTATTTGAGGAGGGATATAAAATTCCTCCTGAGTGTCTGAGTTTTAAGATCATATTTTTAAGGTTTGATGAGCTCTCTCCACTATGCCCTGTCCCTGAGGGTTATAAGGGATACCAGTGATACATTTGATCTGTAGTCGAGCACAGAAATTTTTAAAAGAGGAGCTGGTATAGCCAGGCCCGTTATCTGTTTTAATGGTGGAGGGCCGGGACATGACTGCAAGGCAAGAGAGGATGTGACTAGTCACATTTTTTGTGGCCACACAGGCTGTAGTGTGGCATAGATGAACCAACTGAAGGTATCTATAGACACATGAATGTACTTTAACTTCCCAAAGGGGGCAAAATGGGTAACATCCATTTGCCACAGTTCTCCTGGGGTGAGTCCCCGCGGGTTCACTCCAAGGTTTTGTTCAAGGAGAAAGGTAAGACAGTGTTGGCATTGGCGCACAATTTGTCGAGCTTGTTCTCTGGTGATTGAGAACATTTGTCTCAGGGTTTGAGCATTTAAATGGTGTAGCTGATGAGCTCGCTGGGCCATCTGAAGGGGGTCTTGTTCTTGGGACAACAGGGTTGGGAGGGTGTCTTTGGTAGCCAGGTCAGCCAAGTGATTTCCCTGACTCAAGGATCCAGGCAGACCGGAGTGAGCACGGATGTGTCCAATAAAGAAGGGGTATGTCGTTTCTTGGATTCTTTTTTGGATTTTTGCAAAGAGAGGGGAGGCATTGGAATCAGGTCGGATAAAGGGTACAGTTTCTAGGAGGGGGATTGAGCAAGCAACATAAGCACTATCGGTGTAAAGATTAAAGGGGTGGTCTTGAAGGGTCTGGAACACTTGAACAACCGCAGTCAGCTCCACCAACTGTGCAGAAGAGAGATCAGTCTGAAACCTGGTGGTTTGCCCATCGATAACATAAGCGGCCATGCCAGAGGAGGAGCCATCAGTAAAAACTAAGGAGGCTTGTGGGATAGGGGTAGTTTTGGTATGTTTTGGAAAGACTAAGGCCTGCCTGCTTAGGAATTGGACAAGTCTGTTAGAGGGGAGGTGATTATCAATCTTTCCTTGAAAGGAGAGACAATTGACAGCCCAGTCATCTGATGTTTGTAGTAACCACTGGATCTGGGTGGGGCTATAGGGTTGACTAATAATATCTGGATCTTTCCCAAATATTTTAAGGGAGCTTTCTCTTCCCAATTTAAGCACTTGAGCTACTAAAAGAGGATAGGAGGGTAAAACCTTAGAAGGAGTCGCGGGCAAATGTAGCCAAAACAGAGGTCTGGTTTGCCATAATAGCCCTGTAGGTGAAAAGGTAGTGGGGAAAATTAACAGCCAGAGTGGGAAAGAAGGGGAATAGTAGGAAATTGTCTGATTATGCATGGCAGTCTCAACAATTTTTAGGGCTTTGGTTGCTTCAGGGGTCAAGTGTTGAGGGGAGGAGGGATCAGGATTTCCTACGAAGGGGGCCAGGAGGCCTGAGAAATGACAGTGGAGTCTGCTCCTGAGTCAAGAATATCTTCAAAATATTTGCCATTAAGTTTAAGTTTAAGGTGTGGGCACTCTTTAGTTATCTTTTGGACCCAATAGATGTCAGAGGATCCGGGACTGGAAGGCCCCTTAGGCAGCCCCAACGAGGGTGTAGAAGTATCAAGAGGTAGAGGCAAGGCCTGAGCTATACGCTGGCCTTGACAGATGGTGAGGGGCCCTCTCGAGGAGGAGGCCAAGATCTTAATTTCTCCAGTATAATCATTATCCACAAGGGATGGGAAGATGTTAATACCTGGAAGGGCTGCAGAGGCTCGCCCCAAAACAAGATAATAGGTCTTAGGGGATGGGGGCCCAAAAGTCCCAGTAGGGATAGCCTGGATGCCCTGATCAGGGGTTAGTATTATATAGGTGGAGGCACAGAGGTCCAGTCCTGTGCTTCCGGGGGAGGCGAGACAAAGGGCTGTGGCAGCAGGGATTGATTTGGGAGTGGCATCTGGTTGGGTTGTGGCTGGCTGGTCCCCGAGGCCGGCAGGAAATTGATAGGTTGAGGGGCCCAGGGCTGACCCCTCACCCCATTTCCCGAGCGAGGCAGGAGTGGATTGCCCAAGATATCTGTCTTGGAGCGGCAGGTGTTGGCCCAGTGTCTACTGTGGCGGCAGGGCAGCGGGGACAGACGCTTGTGAGGAGTGGGCGGCCCATTTCAGTCGAAGGGGATGGGGAAGGCAGGGGTCTAACTTGAGGGCAGTTCTTTGCAAAGTGACCTAGCTGTCCGCAGCGGAAACAGGATTGATCGCTAGGTGGTGTCTTAGTTACTGCGCCCACCGCGAGGTTGATAGCCTGGGTAACCTTATGAGTGAAGAGATCAATCTCGCGGCAGAGCTGGACCATCTCATCAAGGTCCTTGCCCTTGTATTTTCCTCTCAAGGTAGCCTTACAAGCAGAGTTGGCATTCTCATAAGCGAGCTGATTTAGCAATTTATTTTCATTTTGACCTGGGCCAAGAGATCTCTCAGCGGCTTCAAGGAGGGGTGCTACGAAATCACTATAGTTTTCTTGGGCTCCCTGGACAATTTTAGTCAAGGGAGAGAGAACTGATCCCTGGGTAGGAATTGCCCTCCAGGCAGCCATGGCGGCAGAGGCGGACTGTGCCAAAAGTCCTAATGAAAAGCCTCTTTGTTTTTCATCAGAGGCATATTTGCCTTGGCCAAGAAGTTTGTCTAGTGTCCACTGTCTGGTGGAGGCACGGCTACTCTGGCTGTTGGCGCGAGCCAAGGTGCGGCAACGATCGGCCCAATAGGCGTGACAGGTGAGGAACTGGCCCCTAGTCAGAACAGACTGAGTAACAGAAAGCCACTCGTTTGGTGTAAGGTAGCCATTGCCACTGATACTCTCTAATAGGGAGAGGGTGAAAGGGGCATTTGGGCCATAGTTTCTGACAGCAGAATTGGGTTTTTCCAATTTTTTGAATGGGAGCTGGCAATAGACCGTGGGGACAGGAACTGAGTCATCCGTCTCACTTTCATTCTCATTATCAAGTTCAAGGTCGCTAGCAGACTGTTCAGCCTCTGAATTAGAGTGTTCAGGAGTAGGAGGGGGGTCTTTGCGTATGGACCGCAGAGGTGCAGAGGAAGAAAGAAGGCGAGAAGGGGTAGAAGAAGGAGCAGAGGCTGGGGCAGACAGGCGTGTCGCGGACCAAGTAACGGGCGGTTGAGGCAGACGAGGACTAGAGGCAGGAGCGGGCTCTCAAGTAGTCTGAGAACTAGTGGCAGGAAAAGTCAAGTGGACCAAGGGGCGCTGTGAGAGACAGGGATGAGCGTTAGAGGAGGAAGAGCGGAGAGTTGAAAGGTGAGAAAAGCGTTCCTGGAGTTGAAGAATCTTGGTCAGTTCCTGAATTTGGGAGATGAGGTGAGTCTTCATGTCTAAGAAAGAAGGTGGAAGGGCAGAGGCGATGTTAGGAGGCAGGGGAGGGGCAGAGGACAGGGTCAGGGGAGGCCAATCTTCAGAATGATAACGGGCGGCTTCCTCCTCAAGGGCGGCGGTTCGGGAGTTGCAAGGAAGGCAGCGGGGGCAGAGGGAGAAGAGGTGGGTTTTATGGGCGCAGACAGTTGGCGGAAGACTGGAGCGCAGAGAGGTTTAGAAAGGCCCTTCTCCGTAGCAGAGAAAGGGTCGTCATAGGGAGGAGGATGATGACAAGGGGAAGGAACTGGAGGGACCTGTGAGGGGAGAGGTGGATAGAGTGGAGCAGTGGAGCAGCAGCAGGCAAGGGCGGAATCTGACGGTCCTCCTGTGGTATATCAATGAGAGTAAAGGAAATAGAGGCCTGAGATGGAGAGCGAGAGGGCGGACGAGAAGGGGGACGGGACCCAGTCCAGGACTGTGAGAGACAGAGTTCTGTAACTGAGAGGAGCTGATGTTTCCCTGAATCGGAATCAGTGCCCTCAAGAATGTCTCGGATGAGACCCC
>NW_022196911.1:78925287-78929732 GCF_008632895.1 Mastomys coucha
GTGGGGGAAGTTCTCAGAAGTTATGGTACACTGAATGTTTCTTATCTCAGGGCCAAGCCGGATCTTGTCGTCAGAGAGCAGGATGTTTGTCTCAGCAATGCAGGGCCAGCTGGGGCAGGTTCAGCCAAGTGTCGTTTGGTCCCCCCCAAAAAAACAGATATTGGTACATTCAGGTAGCCAGCCTCAACCAGGATGCAGAGGCCAGCCTGGTGTACAGACCAAGTTACAGAACAGCTTGTCTCCAAAAATCAAAAAGAAAAAAACAAAAATGGAGGAGAAGACAATAGGAAGGAGAGGAAGAGAAGGAGGAGGAGGGAAAGGAAGTGGTAGAAGAAGAGGAGGAAGAGGAAGAGGAGGGAGAGGAGGAAGAGGAGGAGAAGCAACAATCTCTTAATAAGTGGTATTGGGAAAGCTGGATTCCTACATACAGGATAACAATACTAGATCTGTATCTTTTACCCTGTTTAAAACAAACAAAAGAAAAAACTAAAAGAAAGCCATTTCAGCCAGGTGGTGGTGGGGCATGCCTTTTATCCCAGCAGAGGCAGGCGGATTTCTGCGTTCAAGACCAGCCTGGTCTACAGAGTGAGTTCCAGGACAGCCAGGGCTACACAGAGAAACCTTGTCTCAAAAAACCAAAAAAAGAAAAGAAAAAAGAAAAAAAAAGCCATTTCAAAAATGGTTCAAAGCCTTAATATTAAGGCACAAAAGGGCGCAGAGCAGTTTGGTCGTTCGTTGGAGGAGCATCTTCTCGTTGTGCTCACCGCAGCTCTTGTTTGAGTGCTTAAAGCACCGCATCAGTTGCAGCAAGGGCCCCAGACTTCAGCTTTGGGTGAGAGAAGATGGTGCGAACCAAGTCAATGGCTAGTTAGTCCATGGAAGGGAAAGCCGCCCCACCCCACACACACACACCCGGAAAGCAGCTGGCCACCAAGGCGGCTCAGAGAAGCGCGCACTCTCCCAGCGGGGTGAAGAAACCTCACCGCTACAGGCCCTGAACCCTGGCTCTAAGAAAGATCCTTAGTTAACAGAAATCGACTGAGCTGCTCATCTGGAAGCTGCCATTCCAGAGGTTGGTGAGGGAGATTGCCCAGGATTTCAAAACCGACTTGAGGTTTCAAAGTATAGCCATTGCTGCCCTTCAGGAGGCTAGCGAAGTATACCTGGTGGGGTTGTTTGAAGATACCAATCTGTGTGCCATCCACGCCAAGAGAGTCACCATCATGCCCAAAGACATCCAGTTGGCTCACGGATACGGGGTGGGGGGTGGGGGGTTGAGGAAGGTGGAGCTTAAGTTGAGGCAGTTTCTATGGCATTTTGTAGTAAATACTGTAAAATACTTTGGTTTAATTTGTGGCTTTTTTTTTTAAAGAAATTGTTTATAATATGTTGCATTTGTACTTAAGTCATTCCCTCTTTCACTCAGGATGAATGGAAAGAGTGACTGTTCACAGGCCTCAGTGATGTAAGCACTGTGGCTCAGGTGTGATAAGTTGCTAATATGCAGAAGGGGTATGGGTGATACTTCTTACTTCTCATGATGCATGTTTCTGTATGTTAATGACTTGTTGGGTAGCTATTAAGGTACTAGAATTGATAAATGTGTACAGGGTCCTTTTGCAATAAAACTGGTTATGACTTGATCCAAGTGTTTAACTATATATCACTGTGATAGAATGTGGGCTTTTTCAAAGGTTGAAGATACAAATTTTAGCCACAGCGTAACAGTTTCCTTTAAGAAGAGGAAAAAAAGTAAACCTGGCAGCTATAGAATACACTATGTGCATTTATAATAGCTATTTTATATATTGAAGTGTTCAACACTTTTAAATTAAATGTTTTACATTCACAAGTGGTGGGGAGTCTTGTCATTAAGGTGTGTGTAATTTAGTCCAGTTGGTGTTTCCTGACTAGACTGCATTTGTTTTTAACAAAGTAGAAAAATGCTATGCGTATTAAACCTTGCATAAGTCCTCATTCTACCACATGTTCACTAGCCCCTGACCCTCTGACTGGTAACACAACACTAACGGGGATTTTATTTATAATGGCTCTAGAGTAAAATAACAAGCAATTCACACCAGCATCATCTACTACTAATCTAGTTAGTGCAGCTTTTCATTGTATTTGGTCTTGTGCCTAGATTGAGTTTGGTTTTGTTTTTAATCTTTAAGGGGAAAAACTGTAGAAGGTTTGTTTTTTCCTTGTAGAGTTTATAAACATGGGAGTAAGACTACAGCTTCAACTTACTGGACCTCTGCCAATGAAGATGGCTTAGGTCACACCTGGTTGCTATCCTGGCAAAAAAAATCCCTTTTAAAGAGATGGCCTTCAAGTGGTTTTTAAAAGTATCTTATTGAAGCTTTTTATGTATGCTGTCTAAATTTACAAATAAACTTGTTTATTCAAAAAAAAGACACAAAAGTTTGGTGAAAATACAATGGAAAATATATACAGACAGACAGACAGACATAAAACATAGCAAGGATTTCTGACAAGGAGTCTAGTTGCACAGGAATTTCTCAAAAACTGACAAATTAGACTTCCTGGAATTAACCTTGAGTACAGCAGAGGAAGAAGTTGCTAGAATGAGGACACACCCTGAGTGTTAGGGGAAAACTCTTTGCCAGTTATCCCTCAGAAGCAGTATATGTTAATGTGTTATATTAATTATATTATTAATAGATGAGTTAGAGCCTTCAAAAATTAAACTTCAAGAACAAATCACCCAATCCAGTTAATAAGTGAGCTAATAAACCACATAGATTTCTCAGATAGAGAAATATGAATGACTGATATGCTTGATCATCATGGAAATGAGAATTAAAACTGCTTGTAGACTGCATCTCACCACTGTCAGAATGGCCGCTGATACCATGCAACAGTTAAATGAAGCCACTGAGATCTGAGGAAGAAAGTGGTGTCTAATTCTGTCAAGAAAGCTGCCTGCCTAAGCATGAAACTGAGTTGGGAGCTGATAATGAAAGGCTGGAGAATCTTAGAATTTAAAATAAGAGCATTTAATAGAAATGTATGTATAATGTATAACCTTTACCTAGAAGGGGGCATGGAAAACCTCTGTAACAAGCCAAAAATGTGAAGTAGCCAGTTCCAGGAACTTGGCAAACTCAGAGCCTCAGGGCTCTGGTTCCCGAAACCTGCCCCTCCTGACTGATGCACAATGAGGGCAGAACTAGGAATGAAGGTCTACTGGTTTATGAGACTCTCCACCCCATCGACCGGTAGATGAAGATTACTTTCCTAGAATGAATATGTTCCACTCCCTAACTGAATACCTTGAGTTGGGTCCCTCTAAAATTTTCCACTGTTTTTATGTTATGTTTCCTTGGTGGTTTTTCTCTTTAAATACCCCTCACTTCTTGTGTTCGGGGTTGAACTCCTCTGGCCAGCATAGTCACAAGATCGACCCCGGTACTGGCCTATCCCAAATAAACCTCATGTGATTGCAGCAAGTTCGGTCTCTCCTGAGTTATTGAGTGGTCGCGTCATCCTGAGACTTGAGTAAGGATCTCCCCAGTTCTGGGGGTCTTTCAATAAGCACAAAGAGGAATTAGGATAGTTATGTGGCTCATGGATAGATAGATGGATAGATAGATTGATAGATAGATTTATTGATAAATAGCTAAATTGATAGATTGATAGATACACACATGCACACATACAAACATACATATGTAATAGTAGGTACATAAATACATGCATGCATACATATATATATATATAATAAATACATACATATATATAATATAATATGTATAATTATATACATATAATATTGTATACATACATGTGTACAAACATGTATGTATACATGAGAAGTAGCCATACACATGTATGTATACACATATTACATAATATGTAATATACATATGTATAATACTAGATTGATTACTTGACAGATATATACATATATACATATATACTAGATACATAAGTATATGCATGCATATATATATAGTCGATACATACATATATGTATACATACATATATGTATAATACTAGATAGATAGATAGTTAGATAGATAGATGTCGCGACCAGTCTTGCCCGCAAGAACGATGCGGCAACAGGATTCTTCTCAGCAGCACTTTATTTGGAGCTCCTCTTGAAGTTTGAAGCGAAGGACCCCATACCCTGGAGCTGCTGGCTTATATAGCTGAGCGAGACTGTCTGATTGGTGCACCATGCAGACACCTCATTAACCTACCCCCGAGGGAGGGGGGCGAGCAAACGTGTTACTGTCTGATTAGTCTAGTGCAAGCACCTTATTAGCATATCCCCATCGGGAGGGGGAGAGCCAAGAGACGTGTCACTGTTACCGCGCGCCTGCGCCAAGCAGCTGTCCATGGTACTGAGGTGAAGTTTGGCGCCATTTTGGATAGACACTGGCTGGCGGCCAACATCTCCCCCTTTTGTTTTTCTTAA
>NW_022196911.1:78931027-78933923 GCF_008632895.1 Mastomys coucha
CCCTTTTTACAGAAGACTGACAAGCATGGGGGACTTGCAAGGTTTCCTACCCTCGTCTTACAGTCGGTTGTGTCTGAAGAATCCTCAGCATGTACACTCTTCTCCCGGACGGTGGCACTTAAGGCCCAAGCAGGCAAGGAAGATTGCTAGAGCAATCAAAACGATAAGCACGCCGGTGATCACTGGATCAATTCCAAAAGGCGGCATTCCTAATTGGGGGCTGCAGGAGAACTTACCGGTACCGTCCGCTCCTGCGATGCTGAGTTCTGAATCCTCTGGAAAGTTTTCCTTCCAGGTCCTCGCAGATGCCACGATGTTGCAGTTCCCGGGTTTCGGCACCACTTGTCGCGACCAGTCTTGCCCACAAGAACGATGCGGCAACAGGATTCTTCTCAGCAGCACTTTATTTGGAGTTCCTCTTGAAGTTTGAAGCGAAGGACCCCGATACCCTGGAGCTGCTGGCTTATATAGCTGAGCGAGACTGTCTGATTGGTGCACCATGCAGACACCTCATTAACCTACCCCCGAGGGAGGGGGCGAGCCAAGAGACGTGTCACTGTTACCGCGCGCCTGCGCCAAGCAGCTGTCCGTGGTACTGAGGTGAAGTTTGGCGCCATTTTGGATAGACACTGGCTGGCGGCCAACAGATAGATAGATTAAAAAATGTAACAAACACAAAATAATTAACACTAACTTCCCTTTCTCTCTTGTTGACATAGTATGTATCTTAGTTAGGGTCTTATTGCTGTGAAGAGACCATGACCAAAGCAACTTTTATAAAGAAAAACATTTAATTGGGGCTGGCCTACAGTTTCGGAGGTTCAGTTCATTATTGTCATGGTGCGATGCATGGCAGTGTGCAGGCAGGCATCATGCTGGAGAAGCAGAGAGTTCTACATCCATATCAAGGGCAGCAGGAGGAGACAGTGAGCCACTAGACCTGAATCAAACTTCTGAGACCTCAAAGCCTACCCCCTAGTGATGCACTTCCTCCACCAAGGCCACACCTACTCCAACAATGCCACTCTCCAGGAGCCCACAGGGGCCATTGTTAGTCACACAAACACAGTAAGTATATGCTTTTTGTTTCCATTGTGCTTAGCGGCAACTCTGGGGCTCCCCCTCCCTGGGTTTAACTTGTTACAGCTGAGTTACCTGCTCCTTCAGGAAGATGCTGAAGCACTGCAACAGTCTCACACTTTCCCTGCCTTCTTCGTGTTGTTATTTTCACAAAATCTTAAACACTTATCTTTAACCATGCATGTATTGCGTATGCATGTATGCATGACTGTAACTATTTATGCCCACCCTTGCTCTGAATAAGGACACAGAGACTCTTTGTATTTATTATAAGCTTGGGGCATTGCAGCTAGGCAGATTCTCAGTTATTCTAACCCGACAACACTGGCCTGCCCTATACCTCACTGTAAGGGTCTGAAAATCGCTGAGGAAAGACCCTCAGACTCAGCCAGTATTCAAAGACAGAGTGTTTACTCTGCAGAAACATCTAGCATGCAAGAGTTTCCACTCTTTCCAAATAGCAGTACCCACAGAAACATTCTTTATAACAGGACCGCTTCATTGCTTCTGAGATAACAGCAGATTCTACAACTTAGGGCACACTCCAACAGGTTACAGAAACCATTCTCTGAAGGTCATAAGGACTCTGGGTGCAAAGCAGGAGCTAAGATATTGACTGAGTTTGTCAAAACTTCAAGGATGGCTTAGTTATAATCTAAAACCTTTCCATGACCCTGCAAGCTAGTAACAAATGGTGAAGGTTACGGCAGGTAACTGCTCCTAGAGTATATGCACGTAGACATCCTCTGTTATAAACTCTTGTCCAATTTATGATCTTATTTATGTACAGAGCTGCAGTGAGTTTTTTCACCATGTGAATACATGCTCTGAGAGTCTTCCAAGTACTGAGAACAAAGGGCTGGGGTATGTCCCCCTCCTCTTTTCTCCCCTTCAATTTAGAGAAAAACAACTCCCTACAGAAGCTTGACCTAGCCTCCCTCTGTGTCACTTTGAGGTGCTAAATGGATGCTAGCAAATAGTCTAAATGATCCACAGCTTAGTTTCTGAACAGGATATGAAAAATGAACCCCTCACTCACCATATGGCCCACCACCTATCTATCTTAGTTTCATCCTGGCACCAGCTTCTTCATTTTCATGTGGCTGGCGCTTTGGCCTCTGGTTCCCACCTGAGGCCCTCTCTTTTTTGCCCAGAAGTCCCACCTTTACTCTCTAGCCCAGCTATTGGCCATTCAGTTCTTTATTTGACCAATCAGGAAGTGATGAAGAACACTGTTCATAAAATACTAGGACCTGATATGCTTCATAATAATGACAACACCAGAGTGCCGATGTAATCTGATCTCTGCTAAGATGGAAATTTGAATTTCCATCTTGATTGAATAACACAAGGATAGTCTTTATGTGTGGCGCACAAAAACTTCCCTCCAACTCTGGGAGGGTTCTTGCACCTGACAGCAGGTGCTCACCAAGGCAAGAGGCATTGATTCCCTGGAACTGGAGTTACTGGGCCTGAGAGCCACAAGGGGGTGCTGGGAGTCAAACCCAGGTCCTCCAGAGAGCATGCTCTGAGTGCATAAACCATCTTTTAAGCCCCCTGTAATTATCACAATTTTGCATTTCTACATTTTATAAGCACCATAATGTAGTTGTATCTTTATCTTTTCAGTAATTTTTGAACACTGAGAAAGATTAATTATCTTTCAATATTCACATAAGTACTCCTGTTGTATAGGGTTTACCCATGTGATTCTAAGCGTTACTCTGGTACAAATTTCCATCAGCTTTTAACATTTCATGTGACAAAGGTCTCCTGGTGACAAAGCCCTTGCTGAACTGTTTTGTTTCACCAAAAA
>NW_022196911.1:78934314-78955241 GCF_008632895.1 Mastomys coucha
AAGTCACTGCAGTGAGGAGGTCCGCCCACAGCCAAGGATGGGGGCTTAGCTGGAAAAGGGCAGCTAGACAGTCAGATCCATCAAAAACCAACAGTGAGCTCAACCTGGCAGCTTGCCTGCAAGCAGGTCAGAAAATCCAAGCAGTTTCGTTTTCCCCCCAAAACAAGTAACCAACAGCTAGAAGGATTGAGCCAGTTCGCTGTGACCACTGCTAGCCAAACCCACGCTGGAACAGGGGCTGCTCCTTTTGGCCTCACAGGCCAGTGACCAATCCACAAGTGCGACACCATCCGGCTACTCACCAGAAGGATCTAAGCTGGACGCTGAGCTCTGGAAGGAAAGAGAGTCTTAATTACATTCTTATCTGTTTCCATATTCTGCTTTCTGAGGCGGCCAGGGGAAGGAGATCGAGAGAACTCCTCAGAGTTTTTTCTGCACAAATTGGAAGCAGTGAGTGAGGGTCCTGATGCCACCTTCGAGGGGGCCAGGGACAGACGGGAGGCGGCGTCAGAGGGAAGGGCCTGGAGAAGAGCTTATCTCCTTTTGAATACGTTTTATCATGTCTTGTGTAATTCGTATGGGTAGATTCCATAAATAGATTGATTAGTTAGTTGGTAAACAGATACAGACAGATGGGCCCGTGACGGAACACTAGGATATAGGAAGAACGAGGAGGAAGGAGGAAAGAAGTGGGGAGACATCGGAGACCAGAAGAAACACCAAGAACAATCCGAAACCACAATATAGCTAAGGTTCAGAATTATTAAAGTTTAGTTTATTAAGCACATTCTGAGTGTCAAGCTTCCGGGTGATCTCTTCCGGCGGTCCGGAGAGGGCGGGTGGGGAGCCAACCAATGGAAAGGAAGGCGGGAATTCGAAGCCGCCTTCGCCCGTGCCCGGGGATCTGGAGTACGCGCTGTGATCCTAAGTGCGCACTGGGATCCGGAGTGCGCGCTGGGATCCGGAGTGCGCACTGGGATCCGGAGTAAGCGCTGGGATCCGGAGTAAGCGCTGGGATCCGGGGTGCGCGCTGGAATCCGGTTGCGCGCTGGGATCCGGAGCGCCCGCTGGGATTCAGAGCGCACAGGACCTGGACGTCCAGGCTCCGATTCCTTGCGAGGTGCTTAGAGACCCTCAGCTCCCCTTCACCCTCACCGAGGTCTAGCCCACCAGATCCGGTGTCCGGTGGCCTGAGCAGCCCAGAAGCCAAGGAGACATCCGTGCATCTCTCCTGCCTGAAGGCCCGGATATTTTATCACACTCAGCGACTAATTCCTTTTAAAAGTAGGTGCTGAGGACTCGAGGGGCATGAGGGCGAAAAGGGATGATCCAGGTGGGTGAGAGCCTGACCAGCCCGGCACAGGAGAAAGGGGACACAGAGGGGCGGAGGGATGGGGGAGGGAGTCTGTCTCTGTCTGTCTCTGTCTCTCTTGCTTGTCCTGGCGCAAGTGCTAGAGCTCTCAACATGAAGTCTCTGAACTGGCAGAATCTGTTACTCTTAGGTGCAAGTTAGAGTGCAAGCTCCAGGTCCCAAGGTGCAGTTTTGAAATTACAATGTTGAAAGGGATTCTGCAATTAAATGTGTCAAAGGAGAAAGTAAGTTTTCTAGATAACCACCAAGTATGATGAACCCACCTATTCTGAGCTTACTAACTCATGACCCTTTGGAAGACTAATCTTAACTTATGGGTATGAATGTGTGTGTGTGTGTGTGTGTGTGTGTGTGTGTGTGTGTACTCAAGCACATGGATGGAGGGATGTGTGAATGCTAAAGGAAGTTGTCAGATGCCCTTGAATCAGCAGCTTCCGGGTTATGAACTGCATGACGGAGGTTCTGTCAATGTTGTCATGGACTTGGAGTAAAGGGAGGCCTGAGTATCGTGAGTAGAATGTGAATGAGAGTGCATATCTTGGAAAATATGGCACCACCTCAGCAACTGAGACATTATACCAAAGAGCTGCATATATTTAGTGTTAGAGCATTTTTAATAAAGTCAATATATGAAACGAGCCTAAGACTACACAGATGGAAGACAGAAACAGAAGCTGTAGTACACACACACACACACACACACACACACACACACACACGAGTAAGAGAGAGAGAGAGAGGGTGGGGGAGTGAGAGGGAGAGGAAAGAGGAAGTAGACTGATAGGGAATCTTAAAGGGTAGTCATTTGTGAACACATATGTGGGTCTGTGTCCACCCCACCATTGGGCACAACCTCTTGATGAGGTGGAAGGCTGGGAGTTTAACTGTGTTTATCCCAGGATACCACTGGGGCAGGTGGTGGGCTGTAAGAAAACACCTGGACACCACTCCTGCAGTGGGAAAGCACATCTGAAATGTGGGAAAGCTGGAGCTGGTTTTGGGTGTCCCCAAGCCCATAGCAAGGTTGATGCCATGATGTTCTCAGACATTTGGACATCCAGGCACCACTGGGAGTCTCAGAAGAGCTGAGAACAGAGTCAAGGCTCCCAGGCTGGGGACAGCATCTAGCCCGGGGTCACAGTACGGGGGCTTAGGACTAGGAATCCTGGCTTGTCCCAGCAGTGTTTTTCCTTATCTTGGCAGATGCAAGCTTGGTGGTGGTTGTGGCTGGAAGAGCAGAGGGTCCTTCTATGGGAGAATTAAGCTGCAGCTCTGTAGTTGAAGAACCATTTTAGTATGAAGTAATATACATATCAGTTCACTTAATTGATCCATCCCCTAACATGTACATATTTCATAGGTGTATTCTGCAGTTTGGATATATGGGTTAGCAATTCAGAACACTGGCTACTCTTCTACAGGACCTGGAGTCTATTCCTAGCACAGGAAGGACAACTCATAACTACATGTAACTCAAAGTCAGTTATCCTAATGTCATCTTCTGGCCTCCAAAGGCATCATACATGCTTACAAAAAAATTGAAGAACAATAACAACACACACAGCCCCCTGAAACATCTTCAAAGAGTTACAAATATACAGTGCATGAAAGAGTCCTGAGTGCCTACATTGGGAGAGCGCTGAGAGCACCAGTGACTCAAACTCAGTTTCTGGAGACAAAGGAGTTCCTGGAGGGTACCCCACAACAGTGGACCTGCAAGGAAAGTTGCATTTATTTGATATTGGCTAGGTCACTGTAATGCTCCACCTTATCATTCCAACTCTCTATACTCCCTACCCTTTGAGATTGGGTCTCTAGTTGTCATTTTAGCTGTGAGGACCCCCTAATGTTCAAACAGCAGAGGCAACTACAGCTTCCCAAGCTGTTCAGAAGCAACGTTGATGTGTTGTTGATGGTGATATTTTTCTAATCCCATGAGCCTCTTTCATATTAATTGATATTAATTGCACTGAATAAAGTCGTTTTTTAAAAAGATTTATTTATTTATTTTATGTGTATGAGTATACTGTAGCTGTACAGATGGCTGTGAGCCATCAGGTGGCTGCTGGGAATTGAACTCAGGATGGCCCCACTCCCTCCAGCCCCTGCTCACTCTGGCTTAATACACTATAGCTGTCTTCAGATGCACCAGAAGAGGGCGTCAGATCTTGGTTGTGAGCCACCATGTGGTTGCTGGGATCCAAACTCAGGTAAGAGCAGTCAGTGTTCTTACCTGCTGAGCCATCTCGCCAGCCCCAGAATAAAGTGTTTTAATGTACTGTTATCATCTGTAGAATGTCTTTTGATCATGGGGCTCCTCTTTTCCCTTTTTTGTCCCTCCACCCACATGACAGTCCTTTTCCTACCCTTTAAAAGCTATATGATGGGGCTGGAGGGATGGCTCCATGGTTAAGAACACTGGCTGCTCTTCCTAAGCATCCAAGTTTACTTCCCAGCATCCACATGGCAGCTCCCAAAAGTCTGTAACTGCTGTTCCAGGGCATTTGGCTCCTTCACACATGCAGGCAGAACACCAATGTCCATAAGGTAGAAATAAAAGTTAAAAAATCTTTTCAAAAAGTTGTATACTGCATCTAAGAGTAAACATACAAAGTTTGTCTTTCTATATCATTTCATTTCATGCCCTATAATCCTCAGTTCTACCCATTTTCCTGCAATGATGCATTTCATTCATTCTTCACTATGCATGAGTAAACTCTCAGTTGCATGCAGGGAGCTTAATTGTGCGCATGCTATGATTTCCTCACCCACTCAACCCCTCAAGGCCCCTTTGCTTGTTGTGTGACTCAGCTGTTGTGAACATGAAGACAACTCACATGAGTGTACAGATGTGTGTCCTCTACAATGGCGTAGATGCTTTAGGATATGTGCCAGGATGGAGAAGAACCACTGCAGAATTAATATGCCTGAGGTCTTAAACCAGGCAGTAGTTACCATTAGGCTTCTTAACTGCTAGTATAGGAATGTTAAAGGGGGAAGAGGTGGAACAAAGGAAGTTTTTTCTAATGAGGTCAGCAATAATAGGCTTAAGTCCCCTGAGGATCTGGAGAGAGAGAGGGTATTGAGTTTGGATTATGTACCTGGTAGAGTCCAGTAATTGGATGACAACAAGAGAATGGTATTTAGCAACATAGGGGTTCTGAATGTCCCAGACTTGGGGATCTGCCTGAAAAGCTAGTAAAGGAAATAACATGGTAGTGTTAGTAGGTTGACTGCCTAGAAGAAGGAGCAGAGGAACTGCTAGTGAGCTTTGGTTTAGGCGAATGGGGGAGCAAAGGAAGTAGAGGCTCCCAGCCTAGCTAGAAGATCCCTTCCCAATAAGGAGACAGGACATGTTGGCACTATCAAAAAGGAATGGGTGAGAGGTATACTCGTAAAAATGCAACTAAGTGGTGGGGTCTGGTGAGAGAAGTCAGGTTGTCCTCCTATCCTGACAATAGGAAAATGAGAAGTAGGTCCCCAAAACTCTGTTAGGACCGAGTAAGTGGTTCTAGTGTCCAAGAGGAAGGAGATGGACTGCCTACATACCACAATATCTACCCGGGCCTCCCTGCTAGTGATGGCAGTGGTCGGGTCAGGGGAGCTCAGGCCTCCTCAGTTGGCCATAACCCAGCCTAGAAGATCAGTTGGAGGGTTATCTGGGAGTATTGTCCCTCTGTTCTGTGTAACATGAGGGCAATTGACAGCCCAATGTCCCTCTTGATGGCATGTAGGGCATGGCCCCTTTGGCTTGTGGAAGTTAGGGCAGGCTTTTGCCCAATGAATTTTTTGACCACATTTGTAGTAGGTACCTGAAACTGGGGGCAGTTTCAGGAACTGGGGTTCTCTCAGAGGAGGGAACAAAGGACCTGAAACAGAGGGTTTGAAATGCAAAGAGAAATCACGAAGTCAAGTTGAAATAGTCCAATCAAGACTTCACATTACTTAGAATAAGCCAGGGTTTTTATAGTCACAGAAGAAACCAAAACCAAATCTCTAGATTACATGATATTTGCATACTGCAAAAAAGGTTCAGGTGCCAAAAGTCCCCAGGTTCAGAAGATCTTCAGGAGGTGAGCATACTTAGGCAGTGGGCCTGCTCAGGCGGCTTCTTCAAAGACAAACTGACAGTCTGCAGAGAGTATCTGTCCCAGCTCCCCAGGTGTTAGCCTCCAAGCAGAGACTGCCAGAAGTCCAATGGCTGAGGGGAAGGGAGAGGTAACAAGTACCTGGTGGTCTCTGAGTCTTAGAAGACCAGGAGTCCAGGGCAGTGGCTAGATGGGGCTGGTCACACAGCCTTTACCAGCATAGGGTATTTTTGTCTGTGGGCCTTTTCATCTCTCTCATGGTACACTTTGAAGGCTAGCACCAAAACTCCTGCCTGTGGAGTTAGGGTTTCCTTCTCCAATTGCCTAAATTTAGCTTTTATGTCGGGGTAGCTCTGGGAAAGTAGGTCATCAGAAGTTGCTTACCTTCTGGGTTTTCAGGGTCCAGATTGGTATGCTGTAATAAAGCCTTTGTAAGGCGTTTTAAAAATTGGGATGGATTTTCCTGCTTGTCCTGGACAACCTCTTGGAGTTTTTTAAAATTTATTGGCTTTATGGCTGCTTTTCTAAGACCAGCCAGAAGGCATGTAATGAACCTGTCCCTGGCTAAAATACCAACTGCAGAATTGTAATTCCACCAGGGATCCTGGCCCGGCACTGTCTCAGCCAATTGGGTATGTGCTATCTGTTTGGTAAATTCCATCTGCATGCACTCTTGCCTCTTCCAAGACTCGTCTGCATTCCTCAGGAAGTAAGTTATTAGTATATAAGAATCATATGAACATCATGGAAAGTCAAGCTGTAAGATTGAGTGATATACTGGAGCTCTTTAATAAACTTGGAAGAGTTAGAAGTATAGGACCCCAGCCTGTTTTCTATTTGAGAAAGTTTACTCAGTGAGAATAGAACATGTACTCTGACATGACCATCTACTCCAACAACTTCCCTTATAGGTAGAATCATTGCTGGGTCAGATATCTCTGGGGAGGGAGGACTTGGAGGTTTGGCTGTAGCCTTAGAGGGGGTGACAGGAGGAGTGAAGGTAGTTGCCAATGTGGGGTATTTGGAGCGCCCTCCAGCTGGCACAGAAGAAGGGGAGGTGTCTGGAGAGATAGAGCTAGCAGGCTCTGGGGCATCCTGGTAAGGAGGGAAAACTGAGGCAGCAGTTTGGGTTTTCGGTGGTATGGAGACAGGTCTGCAGTGAAAAGGGGGTGGTTCATTAGCTGGATCTAGCATTGTAGCGTCATCTAGCAGAGGTTGTGTAGATTTCATGGCTAAGAGAAGTTGGGTTGGGGACAAGAAGAGCACAAGGAGGGATTGGAATGGAGATAGATAAATGCTTGGACATAAGGAACCTCCTTCCATTTACCAGTTCGCTGGCAGTATGTATTAAGATCCCTTAAAATAGTTGGATCTAGGGTGCCGTTAAGTGGCCATTTTGAACTCCCGTGTAGTTGATATTTAATCCATATCTCATTGCAGAGATATATTAATTTTGATGCCTTCAAGTCAGGCGTTAGCTTCAACGATTTGAGATTTTCCAGGAGGCATCCCAGTGGGGTGCCTGGAGGTACGGTCGAAGACATTCTGACACCCATTGGCGGGTAGTTGGACTATTCATACCAGCGTCGTGAGAACAATCCAAGAACCAAAAAGTTAACAGCCATGCTAGTGGTCTAAGTTGTCATGAGAACCCCCTAGTGGCTACCCAGCAGACCCTGGGTCTGCTGTGGAAAGCAACCTACTCTGGTACCAAGGATTTTTCAGCTGCAAGAGCCGGGAATAATTGGGGAAGGAAGAGTTGCTTTCGAGGGAGGGGAAACCAATGGCAGAAGTCCTAAGACATATGTCAACTCGGAGGCGTGACTGTAAACCTCATAGTTCCCAGAGAAGGCTGGCCAGGCCGTATCTGGAAAGATGGAGATCCTCCCCTTGACTGGTCCTACCAGCTAATATGTCGGTGTCTGTGCAAGAATTATAATGGACTGGTAAATAGAAAGCGTGAAACTGAATGGGTAGGTGTGGGACTGAACAGAGGCTAGCTCCACATGATAGACCAGGCGGGACACAGATCATGTGGTAGAAGTTCGTAAGTCCTGCGGTATCTGGGGAAAGAAAGGGCAGTAGCGGAAGGGGGAGGAGAAGGAATATTCCCCGTATATATATGGGTTCTGATGTAGTGACCACAGGTAAAGGTGGGAGGTGAGCACAATGGATTCTGGGTATATGGTGGGTGTTGCCCTGGCAACAGGTCTGTGAGACCCACCCATGTGACACCACAGGCCCTGATGCTAACACCCACACACTCAGGGCAGCTGCTCTTCCTGGTTGTGGTCAGTGGTGTGGCCTGTGCACATGGCCATGATCTAGTCATCTCGGTCCCCTCTGCAGTGTTCCGCAGAAGCTGTTGATGGAACCACCAAGTTCCCGAGTCTCGGCACCAAATGATGTGTTAGAATAGCAGCTCACATCTGGACACAGCACACACTAGGCGCACACAGTTCCACGTGTAAGAGGTTTTATTGGGCCAAGGTGGTGGCCCACGCTTTTAATCCCAGCACTTGGGAGGCAGAGGCAGGCGGATTTCTGAGTTCGAGGCCAGCCTGGTCTACAGAGTGAGTTCCAGGACAGCCAGGGCTATACAGAGAAACCCTGTCTCGAAAAAAAAAAAGAGGTTTTATTGGGAAAGAGAGAGCGATGGGAGATGGGGTGGCAGCGGAAAGAGAAGAGGGAGAGAGAGGGGCATTCCACACACACACCCACACACACACACACACACGTGTGTGTGTGTGGGTGTGTGTGTGGGGGGGTGTGGTGATGTGATAGTCACAGGTAAAGATGGGAAGTAGGCCCAATGGATTCTGGGAATATGGTGGCTGTTGCCTTGGCAACAGGTCTGAGGGGCCCACCTATGTGACATCACAGGTTTCAGAAGCCCTGATGCAGGCAATGTGGACAGTCTGACGTAGCCCCTTCCCACACCTGGGATTAAAATGAGAATATACTCTTACAATGTTTCTGTGTTTCTTAAAGAAACCAAAATTCTCACTTCAGCCAGGTCAACACAGTGAACGAAGCCTGAGTCCTTTGGAAGAACAGCAAGTTCTCTAACCACAGATCCATTTCTCCAGCCCCTAGATGTCACTTCTGAATTCTTCATGCACTCCCTTCTGCAATGTTCCTCAAACTTTACAGAGCAGGTCATGTTGATATTCTAAGAAAGGCAATTATTCTTGGCACTTTGAGCAGGGATAAGTCTCTGTATTGTCCACTGTCTTAGTTAAGGTTTCATTGCTGTGAACAGACAACATGACAAGGCAACTCTTGTAAAGGAAAACATTTAAAGTGGAGTGGCTTACTGTTTCAGAGATTCAGTCCATTATCCTCATGGCGGGAAGCATGGCAACATCCATGCAGACATGGTACTGGAAGAACTGAGAGTTCTAGAGTCTTCACTCAAAGGCAGCCAGAAGGAGACTCTCTTTTACATTGTGTGGCCTAAGCACAAGTGGAGATCTCAAAGCCCACCCCCACAGTGACATACTTCCTCCATCAAGGCCACACCTCTTGATAGTGCCACTCCAAATGCCCAAGGACTCAAACACATGAATCGATAGGGGGGCAAACCTATTCAAGCCACTACATCACAGCAGAGGGAAGCTTTTGTTGCTGTAATTTCCAACCCCAATAAGCCCCTATAAAAAGCACAATACAGTTATTATAATTATAGGCTATAAGCCTAGATTGGGCTAATCTAACACTATGTTAACTTATTACCAGCTATAAGAACCATTGCTACTTGTGGTTTCTCCTGGCCACATGGTTCTGGTCCATCATGGTTTCCTCCCCCTCTCCCTCAGTCCTCTCTCCTTCCCCTCTTGTCCTTTTCTGCCTCTCTACCTGCACCCACTCTCAAACCCCAAGTCCCTTTTCTGCCCAATCGGAGGCTCTAGCTTTTATCAACCAGTTAAAATGGGGAGAAGGTTCACCTGAGATCATCTGAGTACATGATGGACTGCTAGTCAGGGGCAATCCCTCTTGAGGAGGCAGAATTAGCACCAGAATACAAACAGCATCAGGACCACCCACAACAAGCTTTCAGGCCAAAGTTGAGGGGAGCACTAATCCAAATGTCCTAGTTTGTTTTTCATTGCTGTGAAGAGACACCATGATCAAGGTAACTCTTATGAAGGAAAACATTTAATGTGGGCTGGCTGACAGTTTCAGAGGTTTAGTTCATTATCATCATGGTGGGGCGCATGGCAGCGTCCAGGCTGACAGGGTGCTTGAGGAGAGCTGAGAATGTTAAATCTTGATCCACAGGCAGCAAGGAGGGGACTGGTTACGCACTGAGCAGAGTTTAAGCATAAGAGAACTCAAAAATCACCCCCACAGTGACATACTTCCTCCAACAAGGCCACAAGTTGTTGTGCCACTCACATTAGGCCAAGCATTCAAATAGATAAGCCTATTCAAAGCAACATGCCAAGTATATAAGCATCATGGGAAAGTTGTGTTTTAAAATAATATTTTAACTGTATATTTATTTGGAATGTATCAGTTTTTCCTGCATAAATGTCTATGCATCAACATGAGTCACCATTTGGAAAATGAACCTGGGTCCTGAACTGGAAGAACAGTCAGTGCTCTTAACTACTAAGACATCACTCCAGGCCCAAGAAAATTATTTTTCTTGGCAGTCCCTCCATGCCTTTATAAGGATTCTGCAGATATCACCGCTCACTGTCCAAGTGTGGGAAGCAGGGCTTCCGTTCCTGTAGTCTGTCATGTTGAACAGGGAAGGAGAAGCCTTTCTGCAAGATGGAGTTGCCCTGCCTGGGATTCTGAGGAATAGTCTAACTATAGATAGAAACCAGGATAGTAATTTTTAAGAAAAGTGAATTGATTAACTATTACTGAAGGAATCAACAAGATATATAAGACTGTACTAACTGAATTTAAAATAAATATTTGGAAAGGTCCAATACCAGACTTGCTAGGCAGAAAAACAAATCAGTAAAATTGAAGAAAATACCAATGAAAGCTCACAGATCATAAAAATGTCCAGTAAATATTCTTCAGGAAGGACAGCATGTCAAGCCAGGAAGTTTGAAAGATTCGCAGTATGTAGATTGTTTTTATTTTATTTTGTCATAGTTAGAAGAACACTGTTCAAATATGACTTCATAAGATCAGGAAAAACGTCCCAAGAGAATGAAAAGAGAAAATCCGAGTTCCAGAACTTAGAAGCGACACCAGGAGAGAGATTTGCAATAGAGAACACCCACATTAAAGGAGGACGAGGGCTGTGTTGTACTTCCTGGAGAATGCTTTCCTGACAAATAGAAAGCTGTAACCTTGTATTTCTCTACCTGTCCTCTTTAATTGCAGAAATAATAACTCTGGGACATCTTACATATGATGTCTTTTAATTCAAAACAATTACATAAGGACTATATACAATCATTACAACAAATTTGAATATTTACAAGTTTGAATATGTGCACAAGTTACTATAGTCAGTTCAAATTTTCCCAACAGTCCCTGTCTTAGTTGGGTTTACTGCTGTGAAGAGACACCATGGCCAAGGTATCTCTTATAAGAAAAAAAAAAAACATTTAATTGGTGCTGACTTATAGTTTCAGAGGTTCAGTCCATTGTCATCATGGTGGGAAGCAAGGCAGGCATGGATCTAGAGGAGCTTAGATTTCTACATCTTGATCCCAAGGCAGCCAAGAGAGGACTCCCTTCGGCCCTAGATAGAGCTTGAGGACAAGGAGCCCTCAAAGACCATCTACACAGTAATGCACTTCCTCCAACAAGGACACACCTTTTCCAATAAGGCCACACCTCCTATGAGTGCCACTTTCCATGGGCCAAGGATATTCAAACCACCACAGTCCCTAGACAAATGTCACATCTGACTGTCATTCTTGCTTATCCAGAGCAGCTGAGATGGTTGTGCTCTGTGTATGGTAAAGCAGAGCTGCCTCTAACTGCTTAGGCCCTTCTGTAATGACTCTGTCTGTCTTCCAGGAGAGGATTTCTTCTGGAAAACAGAGACAGTGACTGCCAAATGAGCATCACTGTTGATCAGGACACGGACTATGCTGAACTGGTTCTGTATGTAGGAGACATCACACTTGGAGAGAAGAATAGGAATTCCATGAAAGATAGTCAACTGAGAAGAAAAGAGGCCAAAACTATCTTACAGGCTATGTGTACCCTACTGAATTCTGGAGGGGGCGTGGTCAAGGCTCACATTAAAAACCAAAACTACAGCTTCACCAGAGATGGACTAGGAAAGGATTTAGATGATTCCTTGCTCAATATCCTGCCATTTCCTGATGAATACCGAGACTTCATGCAGCACGAAGACAACTTTTTCATTTTTGTGAAACCATGGAAACCGAATCAGAAAGGTCCAGGGATCACCACCTTGAAAACCAACTTGTACCACAGAAGCATCTCATCCACAGATGAAGTGAAAGCAGCTGCTGCTTGGCAGTTCCTCAAAGCCAGACCAAGTTCACCTGGAAAAACAGTCTGTAATGAAATACTAAATGAATGTCTTATCTTATTTAACAGATCTTGGCTTGACTATGAGGAGACATTCTGTTTCACTAAATCCAAATATGCTGAAGTAAAATTGACTCCTAAGGAAAAGATTTTTCCTAAGGAAAAGATTTTTCCTAAGAAAAAGATTTTAGAGATGCTCCCTCAAACTGTTTCTGCATTTGCAAACACTGACGGGGGATATTTGTTCATTGGTTTGGATGGCAAAACCCAGCAAATTATTGGTTTTGAAGCAGAGAAGAGCGACCTTGAGGATCTAAAGAGTGAAATAGAGAAGTGCACCCGACAGCTGCCTGTCACTCACTTCTGTGAGAAGAAGGAAAAGATCAAGTACATATGCAAATTCATCGAAGTACACAAATCCGGAGCCGAGTGTGCATATGTGTGTGCGCTCAGAGTGGAGAGATTCTGCTGTGCAGTGTTCGCTGCAGAGCCCGAATCCTGGCACGTGGAAGACAGCTGTGTGAAGAGGTTTACCGCAGAGGAGTGGGTGAAGCGCCAGATGGATGCCCGAGCAGGTTGGGGAATGGAGATTAATAATCAGTTTCCATTTGGCTAAGGGGGGTTGGAAGATTGCTTTCTGGGCTTGGGCAACTTGAAAACTCCTCACATATCAACAACTAGTTTATTGATCTCTAATTTCTTATGGAAAGTATATTCACCGTTTTCAATAAAGCTGTGAGCTATTTCCTTCACAGTGGCCAAATCTGATACAGCCTGCTTCTCCAGTAGCTGAAAATGGAGCAGGAATAGGGAGGAGTCAGGCTCCATAATTCCCTTCAAGGGTCTTGTCATCTGCCATAGCAGGTTAAGCTGACATCCCAGCCAAGTCTCAGGCTAGGAGTAAATGCAGCTCTACTGTTTTGCAGTAGAACAAAGAGAATGTTGTCCCGTCCTAGCCTCATGGCAGGCCCATTTTTCCATCAGAGCTGAGCAGCACAGTCTGGCATGGACACTCCCCTTCCTGTACTCTGATCTTAACACATTCACCCAGAGTTGCCTGTCCAGCTCATCTTGCCTCTCTCCAGACCATTTTAGCTTACTTGTCCCAGTCTCTTGTACAGCAAGGCTTCTGCAGCTTACCTTCAGGTACCCCGCCTTGATCTCAATTCTGTGGTTTCATCCTGTTTTTAAAACACCGAAGCCTCATGTGAACTCACACCAGAACCTTACAATCTCTGAAAATGCGAGCTTCTCACACTCTTTACAAACTCCTTCCTGACCAGCCTTCCTGCCTTCTAGATTTAACTGCTTTTAAGAGAAACCAAACTTGCTAGCATGTCTTAATTAGGAGGATGCTTGCCTAGCATGCAAGAAGCTCTGGCTTCATTCCCCTGTGCTGCATAAGGCCTTAAAACTAGGCATGGTGGTGCACTTGTGATGCAAAATCTTTTGAGGTAGATACAGGTGGATCAGAAATTCAGTCACCCTTGGCTACATAGTGACTTTGGTACCAGCCTTGGCTAGGTGAAACACCATATCTATTTTCAAAAACAAATAAACACAAAGTAAAGTATACCCATCTAATTGTTAATACGTTAAGCTTCTCTTAGCATCCTTTCTACAGCTATGTTTCATTGAGGGTAGTGTAATGCAATTCAGTATCATCAAAATCTAATTTGGTAGTTTCTTTTTGACCTTATCATCTGACTTCCTTTTCTATTAGGTACACAGGGTTCAATTGAGGTTTTTAATATGCTTTGCAAGAGTTATTGGATTTACGGGAAACTTAAAATTACCTTTGTCTCCTCAGGTTTTTCCAATCAAGATAAACGCACTCTTCAATCAAGCAGACTGCCACTCAGTCCCGGTACCTGCTGTCCTTATGACAATCCTGATGCTCCTCAACAGACTGCTCACCTTCCAGGTAGTTTCACTGTGGCTGCCTAGGTTGGTTGCAGTGACTAGGTTCCAGACCCCTTGTTCAACTGGGCTTTGTGGTGAAAGGTGTCACACGATAGCATGTGACATTCTCAGACAGGGAGACAAACAAAAGACATTTCCTCTGTGATTCTAACCTGCCAGGTAGAAGGTGATAGTGTCCCTTCAGATTCCTTTACTGGATACAAGGCTTTCAAGAACTGCATGCTTGTTCTTCATATATATGTATGGCTAGGACTGCCAGTCTGTGCTCACCAGGGAAGCCTAGCCTTAACAAGGAAGGACACAGACGGCAGGTAGATGTGTTAAGAGAGAGCTTTACTGTAATTCACTCAGTATTTATAGTTAGGCTTAGGAACCAGACCCAGAGGAAATCGACACTTGCCCACCTAACATAAACACGAGAAAATCCATTAACACCAGACCGGAGGGAGATCTTGAAAGGAAGATCGGAAAGCCTTTAACATAAGCATGAGACCTGCTAAGTCTTTGATCTAAGGAGCAGCAGTCAGGGCTCCACACAGCAGGTGCTCGGCTCCAGCTGGCAGCCTGTCGGGGCTGCTTTACAGAACCTAGTCACTCCCAAGCAAAAAGGGGGGAGAAGGAGTCCACAGGAGGGGTTTTTCTCTACCTACCTGCTTGTTACAAAGAGAGTTCAATAATGATGGAGGACTGAAAGCACACCATGTCTTGGTCTCATTTTTTAACCCCTTCCAGCATTCCAGTTCCCTTAATTTTTCACAGGCTCTTACTCCCATTCCAGAAGACCCGTTCCTGTGTGGCTGCAGGCAGCCACACTCTCCCCATCCCTGAAGCTCTGGGAATGTGCTCTGCTCCCTCCTTTGCTCTGTGGAGCCTCCCCATTTCTCTGTGCTTTTCTCGTAATTAGCTTCCATGGCTCCCTCTTTGGCAGTTTGAGTTTCTAAGTCTCCCTCGCATCTGCCTCCTTCCAATTCTTGAATCAGAGTTTGGTATCTTGTGTCCAACTTCTCGGTTGGGATGCAAAGTGTGGGATTTACAAACTCCTTGGTGATGTGTCGCACATGACACTCCAGGTATTTTACTTTTATATAATTTGTTATGTTTCTTTTCTTGTCTAGTGACATCTGGAACGGTGATATGCTCTCCTGAAGCCCTCTGCAAGATACTGTTCTCACTACATGAAGGCTATGAGCAGTTACTCCGAGCAGAGTTGGGCTCACTTCTCAAAGGAACACTGGTCATATCTAAGAGCTGGGCTTTGGATCTGGGCTTGCAAGAGAAGCAGGAAGTCATCTTGGATGCACTTCATATTTCCCAGGACAGCCTCCTGACCCTGCACGGCTTTGTCCGGGGAGATGAGGACCTGGAAGAAAACAGCACTCTTTTGAGGGAACTAGGTGCTGAGTTAAAGGGCTATTATAAACAAACTGCCCTAACACTAAAGCAGAAGTTGGTAAACCATTGTGGATACACTGGGAAAATGGGTATTGTGATAAAGATAACATACTTGGGGCATAAGGCAGTGTGTCTTTATGACTCAAGCTCGAAAATATATTATCCACAAAAATATTATCTGAATACCAAGACAGTAAGGTATTTTAAAAAAGGTCTTGCTGAAATCTTAAGAAGTCGTGAGTCTTCTACAGTTTACCCAGGAAAAACTGTGATCATTGTGTTTTTAAAAGTATGCAATTATATAGTTTACTTTTCAAGAAAAATCTTAACTCATGTTCGAGCCTGGTTTGATATAAAAAAAAGGCATATGACACAATGATATTTCACAATATGTAGATGATAATGTTCTCTCATTCTATAAACATACGGAAAATATGACTTTGAGCTTCAGAGAAATAGAAACCAAATTCTGGAAAAGGGATTGGCTATTGGAGATGTCAATGACAAACCATAGCATTAATAATGTGTCCCTGAGCCATGCATGTGGCCCATGCCTTTGATTCCAGCACCTGGAGGGAGGCAGGTCAGTCTGCTCTATGTAAAGAGTTCCAGGACAGCCTGAGTTGTGCAGTGAGAGCCTCTCTCAAAATGTATTAATTAATTAGCTAGCTAATTAATTAATACATGTCTCTCCTTATGTGCATAGCCACTCCTTCTTGATGATGAAATGCATGATGACTTTGAAGTATGGGAGACATTCATCCTAGAGAAGTCAGTAAAGAAAATGTTGAAATAGGGGTATGATATGGAGATATTTTGTCATGGGGTTGCTATCCAGCCTTGTGTGTTATTGCTCTTAAATACTTGATTTGTAAATGACAACCTGAGGAAAGACTTCCTACATGTCCTAAATCATAGGAGCAAATGTCAGAGTATGTGGAGATTAAATAGCAACTGCCCACAACATCATATGTTATAAACAGGAGATTTCTAGAGACGTCAAAGAGACAGGGAAACTGAATACAATTATTTTCTGTGAGGAGAGAAAGGAAAACATTGTATCTCATGGATGTAAGACAGTCCGCAGGTCTTAGGCCATGCTAGCAGTCTCTATGGGGGTATGGTTTTTCTTTTTTCTTTCTTTTTTTTTTTTTACTGTTATAATAATTTTAATTTATCTTGCATTTTACAGAAGTCTATGAATGATTTTAAAAAGGACCACCTTACCCCATCACGTTTCTCTGACAGTTGTTAAAGTAGGCAACGAGTATGTCAACAGCTTGAATATCTTGCAAGGATTTCAGAACAATCACTTGCCAAAGAACTTGGCAGTTTTTCTATCTTGTTTTTAACTCAATAGTACATCCACTCTGATGGTAACCTGTCCAGCCAAATCGCCAACACATTTTGGAAAAATCAATGGTGATTAGCAAATTAGTTAGCTTTGGCATGGAGCTGTGCTCGCTTGCCTGTGACAGCCTGGAAGCCAGTTTTGATACTGGCTACAGAGCATCGAGAATGACAAGTTTCACACTGTAAGAAGCAGGGTCGGGTGTCCTTCTCTAGAATTGTGTCTGGTGACCAACACGTATGACAAGTGACGTATTCCTTGATATATCTTCTTAAGACATTTTCTATCTGTTTCTGTTGGAATCTTCCTTTGATTACAAGTTGGTTATTACCATCTATAGAACCACTTGTACCCAATTCTGCCAAAAAAAAAAAATGCAAGGAGATGTTTGGGTTGACAATGTAATAGTTTACAGATGTCTGTAAAATTAACAAAAGAAGTTTTCTTGGTTCCTACTCAGACAACCTGTGGAGGTTTCATAACAAATTTCCTCTTCTCTCCAGCAACCATATCTGGATTCTTTTCTCTCATGATGTTGAGAGAACTCTGTTCAGCAACTCTTTATATGTATAGTCTCTTTCTGAGCCTACCTAAGCAGGCCCAGTTTGGTTACTGAATGAAACGCCATCATCTTTTTTGCCATCTTCATCTTCTAAAGCTTCATCTTTTTCTAGTATTTCATCTTCTTCTGGGAATTTAACATTGTTCTTTTTCTTCTTTTTATTGCCAAGCATAATATCAAGGTCATCCTCTGGCTCAGCTGGCTCTTGAACATCACTTTCAATCTTAACATCCTTTATAGCTTCTTCAGCTTCATCAATATCAAATATCTTTTTTGTCTTTTTCTTCTTTTTCTTTTGATTAAAGAAGTTCAAGTCATCTAAGTCATCAGAAGCATCTTTTTTCCTACTGTCTTCTTCGTCAGCTTCCACATCTTTTTCTTCAGTTGGTTCTGGCTCCACTTCTTTTGTCTCTGAGGGCTGAGTTTCTTCTGTCTGGGCATCACCTTCTTCATCTAACATAAAAGGCTTCTTCTTCTTCTTCTTTTTCTTTTTGCTCATAGTAGGATCAAAAATCATCTCGTCCCCGGACATGGCTGTGATTCGAGCAGGTTCGGCAGGGATGGAAAGTCAGACTGGTTGTTGGCTTCACAGCTCGGAGTCAGCGCAGCTCCCACCGACACCTCTCACAGCACCGCGCTAGGCTCTTGCATCAGCGAAAGGTGGGGGGTTGGGGGGGATGGTTTTTCAAGACAGGGTTTCTCTGTGTAACTCTGGCTGTCCTGAAACTCACTCTGTAGACCAGGCTGGCCTCAAACTCAGAAATCCACCTGCCTCTGCCTCCCAAGTGCTGGGATTAAAGGCGTGCGCCACCACCGCCTGGCAACAACAGGATTTTAAGATGTTGATATTGCTCGTTTAGGGCTTGATGTGGTGTATTTTTCACGTTCATATCATCACGTTGTTTGTGCTGTAGATAACACCTATAAAGATATTTACAGCATCGAGTTTACATGAGATTATTACGCATTAATTGAAGTGTTGGGATTCCCTTCATAAAGGAAGAAATGTCTTTATTGCACATCTACGTTTGTAAAGGATAAAATTTCTCAACATTTGACCCATAGCGGCTATTGCAGTGTGTACTGGCTGGTTTTGTGTCAACTTGACACAGGCTAGAGTTATCACAGAGAAGGGAGTTTCAGTTGGGGAAGTGCCTCCATGAGATCCTCTTGTGGGGCATTTTCTCAATTAGTGATCAAGGGGGTAGGGCCCCTTGTGGGTGGTGCCATCCCTGGGCTGGAAGACTTGGGTTCTATAAGAGAGCAGGCTGAGCAAGCCAGAGGAAGCAAGCCAGTAAGGAACATCCCTCCATGGCCTCTGCATCAGCTCCTGCTTCCTCACCTGCTTGAGTTCCAGTCCTGACTTCCTTTGGTAATAAACAGCAATATGGAAGTAAGCTGAATAAACCCTTTCCTCCCCAACTTGATTCTTGGTCATGATGTTTGTGCAGGAATAGAAACCCTGACTAAGACAAATTGGTACCAGCACAGTGGGGTATTCCTGTGACAACCTGACCTTTAGAAGGGCTGTGGAAGGACTTTGGAACTTTGAACTAGAAAAGCCACTGGTTGTTAAGAACTCTGTGGGATGTTCTGTAGGAGCTTGGAAGATTATGTTGAGAACAGTGCGGAGATGGAGGCCTGGCTTGTGAAATTTCAGAAGGAAGATTAAAGACTATAATCAGAGCCATGTTGTTTTGATTGTGAAGATTCTGTGGTTTTGGTTAGCTGGGGCTGAAGTATCATCTGTGATTAACAAGATACCAGAACTACTAAATCAAAAATTTTGCATTACTGGGACTATTGATGTTAGTTAGCTGGAGCTAAGACATTAGCGGTGATTAAAAAGAAACCATCATCACTGAGGTGACATCTTCTGGGAGTGTTTTCTGGGAGCACAAAGAGGCTGTGTTCCAGAGATAGCCAAGGTCGTACCTTGTGCTGCAGCAGGACTTGGTAATGTATACGAGTCACCCAGGTGGTACTGGTTTTGACAGCATGAAGGGGTCATGAAGAGCAGCTGAGGCTCGGCACAGTGAGAGGCCATGGAAGGCCATTGGTAAAGGGGCAGCCTGGGTTTGCAATTGATAGCCCAGGACTGAAGGGGTCATGCAAAGGAGTTGAGGCTTGGCACCATGAACAGAGCCTATGAGAGGCTATTGGCGAAGCCTAGTTACAGCAAAAGACAGTGTTTTGGAGATGCCAGTACTATGAATGACCACCAAGAACAGCAGCAGCAGTGGAGTACAAGCATCTGAAGCCTAGAAGACAAAGTGTGTGCTACAAAGAGCGGAGCTGGAGAAGTGACCCAAGCCCTTGGAGGAATACAGAAGATCGTGAGTGAATCCCAAACATTGGACAGTTAGAGTTTGATTTTTGCTTTTGATTGATTGTGACTGTGCCCTGATATTTTTCCCTCTTGAAGGAAGAAAGTATTTTAGTGGAGCCCACAGTTAAGAGACCTTGAATTTTAAAAGATTGGACATTTTATTTTATTTTTTTGACTTGAGTGAGTGAGGTTATTCTCAGGCCTCAGAGATCAGGTTACATTCCTTTAAGAAATGGTGTGTGGCTCAGATGCTTCGAGGGTGCGGAGACGTCGACTGCTCACCTGAGCAGCTGAGCAAACATCTAAAGATGGTGCCTGGTGGAAGAAAGCATTCTGGGAAATCTGGGAAGCCACCATTGGTTGATCAGCCTAAAAAAGCCTTTGACTTTGAGAAAGAAGATAAAGATCTGTCTGGTTCAGAAGAAGATGTTGCTGATGAAAAGACTACAGTAATTGATAAACATGGAAAGAAAAGATCTGCAGGAATGATTGAAGATGTGGGAGGTGAAGTACAGAATATGCTGGAAAAATTTGGAGCTGACATCAACAAAGCTCTTCTTGCCAAGAGGAAAAGAATAGAAATGTATACCAAAGCTTCTTTCAAAGCCAGTAACCAGAAAATTGAGCAAATTTGGAAAACACAACAAGAGGAAATACAGAAGCTTAACAATGAATATTCTCAGCAATTTAGGAGTGTGTTGCAGCAGTGGGAACTGGATATACAGAAATTTGAGGAACAAGGAGAAAAACTAACTAATCTTTTTCGACAACAACAAAAGATTTTTCAGCAGTCTAGAATTGTTCAGAGCCAGAGAATGAAAGCACTCAAACAGCTACATGAGCAGTTCATAAAGAATTTGGAAGATGTGGAGAATAATAATAATCTATTTACTGGTACACAAAGTGAACTTAAAAAAGAAATGGCTATGTTGCAAAAAAAAGTTATGATGGAAACTCAGCAGCAAGAGATGGCAAATGTTCGAAAGTCTCTTCAATCCATGTTATTCTGATGAGTCTTTGAAGAAAGAACCTGAACCTATGTAATATGATACAATTAAAACATTAGCTAAGAGGCATGTCTTTAGTAATTATAGTTTAAACTATAACATCTGAAATCTTTAGCTTGTTTAAGTGGAAGATTTTTGTTCCTGTTAACTTCTAAATAAACCTAAACAATTGTGTAAGTAGCAACTATTCCAATGTATCAAGCTTTCAGGGTTTTTTTGTTTGTTTTAATAGTTGTTCTCTCTACTATTATATCAATAAAGATGATTTAAACTTAAAAAAAAAAAGAAATGGTGTGTGTATTAAGATAGTCTATCCATAAAATCATTCACCAACTGTTTCAATGAACAATGATCCTGCTTGGAGGGTGGCACAGACATTAGGTGTGGGTAAGAATCTGGTTCATTGGCTATGATAATTTGGAAAAG
>NW_022196911.1:78956389-78959326 GCF_008632895.1 Mastomys coucha
CCTGAGATTCTCTCTTCTATCTCTTGTATTCTGTTAGTGATGCTTACATCTATGACTCCTGATTTCTTTCCTAGGTTTTGTATCTCTAGGGTTGTCTCTCTTTGTGATTTCTTTATTGTTTCTATTTCCATTTTTAGATTCTGGATGGTTTTGCTCATTTCCTTCACCTGTTTGATTGTGTTTTCCTGTAGTTCTTTAAGGGATTTTTGTGTTTCCTCTTTAAGAACTTCTAGCTCTTTACCTGTGTTCTCCTGTATTACTTTGAGGGTGCTATTTATGTCTTTCTTAAGGTCCTGCATCCTCATCATGATAAGTGGTTTTAGATCTGAATCTTGCGTTTCCGGTGTGATGGTGTGGCCTGGGAGTAAACCTTCCTCTGGGTGTTGTGGGAGTGGCTCAAAATTGGCCATTTTAAATTGATTGAACTTTTAATATGTAAATACTTTGGAACTTTAGATCTTGGGGATGAATAAGAAAGTAAGGGTTGAGGTTTAATAGTGATGTGTTTGTGTATCAAGTTGACAAGGGGTCAATTGTACTGGCTGGTTTTTTGCTATGGTGGGAGAATTGGGTTCTGATGATGCCAAGAGTCAGTCCTTCCTGTGATCCTGGTTATATCAGAACTCCTCAGAGTCAGGCTGTCTCTGTGATCCTGTGATTCTGGGATCCTGTGACCCTGGGCTTGTTAGAGCATCTGGGAGTGCAGCAGCTTCCTCTGGGTGTTGTGGGACTGGCTGTGGAGCCTGGGCCCAAGGTCTGCTCAGGACACTGGCCCAGAGAGACCGGAAGGAGCCCAAGCCACTCTGCTGGTGGAGTTCTTGTGTGCCTTGTCCGGCAGGTCCCAGTCCATTCCTGGTGTTGGGACAGATGTTGGGTCCTTCTCACCTCTGATCCTGAGAGTGTCAGAGTGCCTGGGAGTGGAGCTTCCTGTGGGTATTGTGGGAGTGGCTCAAGATTGGACATTTTAAATTGATTGAACTTTTAATATGTAAAGACTGTGGGACTTTAGATCTTGGGGATGAATAAGAAAGTAAGGGTTGAGGTTTAATAGTGATGTGTTTGTGTATCAAGTTGACAAGGGGTCAATTGTACTGGCTGGTTTTGTGTCAACTTGACACAGGCTGGAGTTATCACAGAGAAGGGGGTTTCAGTTGGGGAAGTGCCTCCATGAGATCCTCTTGTGGGGCATTTTCTCAATTCGTGATCAAGGGGGTAGGGCCCCTTGTGGGTGGTGCCATCCCTGGGCTGGAAGTCTTGGGTTCTATAAGAGAGCAGACTGAGCAAGCCAGGGGAAGCAAGCCAGTAAAGAACATCTCTCCATGGCCTCTGCATTAGCTCCTGCTTCCTCACCTGCTTGAGTTCCAGTCCTGACTTCCTTTGGTGTTAAACAGCAATATGGAAGTAAGCTGAATAAACCCTTTCCTCCCCAACTTGCTTCTTGGTCATGATGTTTGTGCAGGAATAGAAACCCTGACTAAGACACAGTGGTAACCTGTTGTGACTTTTGATGGAGGCCATCAAAAGACTGGTTGCCCTTCATGACAGTTCTAATGATGAGGGCCATGAGCTGGGTGCTCATAGGCACCAATCATCCTTAGCCATATTCTGTTCTGATCTATTACTTTATCAGTACAATTTATTTTTAAAATTTACTTCATTTCTCATCTACTCTGTTCTCAGATCTGTGTCGTTATGAATACTATTCTTCTGACTGTATCTTTCTTGGATGAAGCCTCATTGTTCAATCTGGGAAGTTATACTTAACAAAAGTTAGATGCCAAACAAAGTTTATGCCATTTTAATATGTTTCTAAAATAAATGACCTTTACAAAACATAATCAAATTCTCTTAAAGAATTCTTTTTTTTCTTTTCTTTTTTTTTTTTTTTTTTTTTTTTTTTTTTTTTTTTTTGGTTTATTCGAGACAAGGTTTCTCTGTGTAGCCCTGGCTGTCCTGGAACTCACTCTGTAGACCAGGCTGGCCTCAAACTCAGAAATCCACCTGCCTCTGTCTCAGAAGTGCTGGGATTAAAGGCATGTGCCACCACTGCCCGGCAAGGCGTGTGCAGGATAATGTTCCCAGGCTTTGGGGTTTTAGATGTTTTTGGGTCTCTCCCTCCTGCCTCAGCTCCGTGACATCAGAGCTTACAACCGGAGACTGTGAGCTCACACCTGCTGTGCCTAGGACAAAGGCCCACTGCCTTGAGTTCCGCCTTCGAGGATGCCGAAGGAAGGTGGCTGACATGTCCGCTGGCTGAGGACATTGTTGAATGAAAACAAACTGACCGCCTGAGGACATCTGCTGTTGACCAGCACCCTCGAGAGTGGGCACACCCGGCAGCCCAGCTTTCCCTTTGACTTCCCCTTGACTTTTTTCTGACTCCTCCCACATTGTTTATGTCATGCAAATGTCATTGTAACCTAGAGATACAGTTTCGCTTTCTTGTGTATAAATGCTGAACCCCAAAAGTAAAGTGGCAAGCCTTGATTGGAAACCCTCAACTTGGTTTCATGTCCTTTTGTTCTTGAACTCTGTGTTTCAGGTCCTTCTTCTCCCTTCGGCAGAGAGAGAACCCGGTTGGTGAAACTACGGGACAGTTTCAATATGTTTTGACTTGGGCTTGTTGTTTGCAGAATTGTGGCTTAGATCCTTAAAGACCAAGGAGAAAAGGGGACACATTATCATAGCTGCATGACACCTCATGACACCTGTCACAGTAACTGGACTAGAGGACTCCTACCATTCTGCCTCCATGCAACAGCCACTCCGGCTGAGACACGTTAGCAACACTGGTAGATGGAGGTGACAGCAGGGTGAAGTCATGAGAGAAGTCATGGGGTCCATCATGGACAACCTAGGAAGTTGTTGTATGTTGGGAACCATGAGAGCCCTGAGATAAACATCCTGCCCCAGCTAATTGAGAACCCTGAGACTAAC
>NW_022196911.1:78960295-78960948 GCF_008632895.1 Mastomys coucha
GACTCATCAGAGACGTGATCGAGTCAGCCAAAAACGAAAATGGTCATAAACAGCTTCTGTCAGTGGCTTAGCTTTGCCTGCATGAATCCTTCCCACCCTCTCGTCCAGCCTCCTGTTTGTCTCTTCAAAATTCTTCCTTTACACTTATTGATATGCCTTCCGACTCCTGCCCTGCCAAGGAATCCTCTGAAAAGCCTCTGTCATCTAAACCCCCACCTGCCACTTCTGGCCCTGCCACCTCCTCTTTGTCTCCTCTTTATCCCTCTTTACCGCCTGCCTATAAAGATCCTGCCTCCTCCATGGAGCGAGGCTGCTCTCCCTTTTGCGCTCCTGTTGTTCCCCTCCACCCCCAAGGTCCTACACCTAGTAAGACCCTTCCCTCCTTGTCTCTGCGGTCGCCACGTCCCCCTCCGGTGCCCTCACAATCGTCGGGCCCCCCTGCTGCCTTTCTTGTAGAACCTAGTGATGAACCCCTTGAGCCTGGCGATGTCAAGACGCCAGAGGAGGAGGCCACACAGTACCATTCTGAAGATTGGCCGCCCCTTCTCCAGACACCTCCACCCTCACCCCTTGCACTCCCCCTATGCCTCCCCTCGCGTCGCCCTTCTTATGCTCCCTGTCAGTTCTCAGGCTGTTTTTGTAGGACTAAGGCT
>NW_022196911.1:78966273-78966744 GCF_008632895.1 Mastomys coucha
GCCTCAGGCCCTGAGAGTGGCATAACTGTTCAGTCCATTTCTGGGATCAGCACTTGCCTTCTAGGCCCTAATATGCTCCCTTCTCAGTCCCTTACAGGAGTTCGTAATCAGACTATTGTTCTTAATCACACCTATATGTATGTTCTTGCACCTAACAATACTTATTTTGCCTGCTCTCTGGGCTTAACGCCTTTTTTGTATTCCCCTATCTTTCTGGGTAATCGGGATTGGTACATTATGGTTATTCTCCTCCCTCGCTTCTCTGTTCATAACCCTGAAGAATTTTCAAATTTTGTAGAAAAGAGGGTATCCATCCACCCCAGAATGAAAAGAAAACCTATTACAGCTCTGACCATTGCCACTATTCTTGGCATTAGCGCCATGGGCGCAGGCACAGAAATTACCTCTCTGATTACATCTAAACAAGGCTTTACAGAATTACAGTACCTTATTGATAAAGACATTACCAAC
>NW_022196911.1:78967885-78974267 GCF_008632895.1 Mastomys coucha
CCATTCTTTATTCACAGGTTGTGACCCTCCTCGTTCCCCTGAATAACTTGACCTGCAGGCCAGGTCAGTTGTACTCTCAAGGTAGCGGGAACTCACGGGAGGATCACTGGCAGAGAGTTTCACAAAGGCAGCAGCTGACTGCTTAATGGCAGCTTCTTAGGGTGACAGGTCAGGAGCTGGATTAACGTAGGAAAATAGGAATCAGGGACCCAAGTAAAAGATGGCTGTAATTGTGTGGGGGAAAGAAGTGGAAGAGGAAAAAGACACGGAGGTAGTGGTGATGACATGCTTGGCTGGAGGGCCAGGTTTTCAGGCAAATTGGAAATCCTTAGTTGAATTATGTGTGAGGGACAGTGAGATGGCTCACAGGGTAAAGGTAGCTGCCACCTTGCCTGAAGGCCTGATGAGCTCCAGTCCTAGGGATCTACGTAGTCTGACTTCATCTCAGGCTTTCCTTTTGCAAAGCCTGACACACCTGAATGATATTTTCCCATTGGAAACTCTAGGGCTGTATATTTCCTAATCATTGTGGTCGAAAGGGAAGGCGGTTGTAGTAGTTAGGGTTTCACTGCTGTGAAGAGATACCATGACCGTGGCAACTCTTATAAAGGAAAAAATTTTACTGTGGATGGTTTACAGTTCTGAGGTTTAGTGCATTATCATCATAGCAGGGAGCATGGCCTCAGACAGGCAGACATGGCGCTGGAGAAGCTGAGAATTCTACACCTGGATCCTCAGCAGCAAGGAAGAGACTGTGTGCCACACTGGGTATAGCTTAAGCATAGGAGACTTCAAAGCTTGCCCCCACAATGAAATCCTTCATCCAAAAAGGCCACACCTACTCCAACAAGGTCACACCTAATAGTATCACTCTTTATGGGCCAAACATTCAAACACATGAATCTATGGTGGTGATTTCTATTCAAAACACCATAGTGGTTTAAGGGAGAGAAGTAAATGGGGAAGGGAGAAAAAAAAAAAAAGAGTAAACAACTGAAGCAAGGAATCCAGGAAGGAAATGGTTGGAGTCTGAAATGGAGCATGTCTTGGTTTTACTGTTGTAAACAGACACCATGACCAAAGCAACTCTTTTTTTTTTTTTTGAAGATTTATTTATTTGTTTTATGTATATGAGTACACTGTAGCTGAACAGATGGTTGTGAGCCTTCACGTGGTTGCTGGAAATTGAAGTTTTAGGACCTCTGCTCACTCCTGTTAACTCCACTCACTCAGTCCCTGCTCACTCCGGCCCAAAGATGTATTTATTATTATACATAAGTACACTGTAGCTGTCTTCAGACACACCAGAAGAGGGCGTCAGATCTCATTACAAGTGGTTGTTAGCCACCAAGTGGTTGCTGGGATTTGAACTCAGGACCTTTGGAAGAGCAGTCAGTGCTCTTACCCACTAAGCCATCTCACTAGCCCCCAAGGCAACTCTTATAAGGACAACATTCAATTCGGGGCTGGATTACAGATTCAGAGGTTCAGTCCATTATTATGAGGGTGGGAGTATGACAGCACCCAGGCAGGCATGGTGCAGAAAGAGCTGAGAGTTCTACATCTTCATCTGAAGGCAGACAGAAGACTGGATCCCACATGGTTAGGAGGAGGGTCTTAAAGCCCACTCCCACAGTGACACACTTCCTCCAACAAGACCATGCCTGCAAATGCCACTCCCTGGGCCAAGCATAGTCAAACAACCACAGAGCTCATGAGAGAAGATGGAGTTTGAAGGGCTTTTCTTACACATGTGAAAGGTACAGGTAGAGAGAGGCCATGACTAGCTCATAAAGACTGTAAAATGACAAGATGGTCACCCTTCTGTCCTGACACAAAAGGTTGGTTGTCTCAAACAAAAGCCTAGTGGGCTTTTGCTCCAGTGCCCTCCTACCATCTGTGGATCAGTCCCAGTTCAAGGCCAGACCAGCATGTGTTTACCTCCAATTTGTGGACCTATCAGCCTTCCAGGAATTGCTCAAACTGAAGGATCCTAAGTTGGGGGTGGGAGACCCTTAAGAGCCCTCAGACGTCAGAGAGAGAGAGGGCTTCTGCTTCCCGAGTGCTTCTCTGCTTTGCTAAGGGTTTTTGGTTTTCAGTCTGCCTTGCTCTGTGTCTTTCTTCACCCCTAAGAAAAGCCTTTGACAGGCTTTCATTCTGCCACTGCTGACAGCTGCAGCTAAGATTTCATGCCTCCCACCCTCCCTGTTGCGCTTCAGTTTTTCCTGTCTTTAATGCTTTAGCTGACAGAGAAAAGGAACCCCGTTAAGACTCCCAAACTATAAGACAAGCTAAGGTGGTCAGAGTGAACCCTCCAGCGTGAGAGATGTCACAGGTGTGTCACAGGTAGGCGGCAGAGGAAGTTGAGACGTCAAGGCTCTTAGTGGTGAGTTAAACCACTAAGAGTTAAAGCACCAAAGTGGTGCTTTCATTTGTGAGGCAGACGTGAACTTTTGGGAACTAGAGGAGATTGCTACAGTTTGGACCTTGAGTATCACTAAGACGTCCATGTTATAAAGGTCTGTCCCTCCAAGTGATGCTAATTGGAAGTGGTGGGTTCTTGAGGGTGTGTCCCTTGTGGAGACTCTCAAAAAAAAAAAAAAAAAGGCCATAATACTGTAAACAGAGCACAATGTGGGCTTATTTTGTAGTCTCAGAAGATTCTTGAAGGGAATTGAGGGAATTAGGCAGCTTTGGCCCCTTCATCTCTTCACCTTTGGCCATGAGATGGAGAGCCTTGTTCTTCCACAGGTTCACTGCCCCCATGTACTGCCTCCAAGGGACCAGGATCCATTGAACTCAGAAAGGGACCTCCAAAGCTGCAGGCCCACACAACTGTGTCTTCTATACTGTGTCTTCTAGAGACCGGCCACTGTGTCAGCAAACTGAAGATCACACACAGGGCTTTTTTTTTTTTTTTTTTCTGAGACAGGGTTTCTCTGTAGAGCCCTGGCTGTCCTGGAACTCACCTTGTAGATCAGGCTGGCCTCGAACTCAGAAATCCGCCTGCGTCTGCCTCCCAAGTGCTGGGATTAAAGGCATGTACCACCACCACCCGGCTAACACACAGGGCTTTTGAGAGGAACTCACATGTTTGCTATGTGGAATCTTCTAAGGACAGAGAAGACAAGAGAGACATGAACTCTTTTTTTTATATAAGATTTATTTATTGCCAGGCAGTGGTGGCACACGCCTTTAACCCCAGCACTTGGGAGGCAGAGGCAGGCGGATTTCTGAGTTGGAGGCCAGCCTGGTCTACAGAGTGAGTTCCAGGACAGCCAGGGCTACACAGAGAAACCCTGTCTCAAACCACGCCCCCACCCAAAAAATGATTTATTTATTTCATGTATGTGAGTACACAATTGCTCTCTTCAGACACACCAAAAGAGGACATCAGATCCCCCATTACCGATGGCGGTGAGCCATCATGTGGTTGCTGGGGATTGAACTCAGGACCTCTAGAAGAGCAGTCAGTGCACTTAAACCGCTTAGCCATCTCTCCAGCCCAGAGACATGGACTCTTGATGTTATCCACTGGCCATCAGTAACTGAGTAAAACCAGGACTAATGATGTTGCCTGAAATTCCAAGAGAAATCCTTCCCACTGAAATCAGAAGGGGGCCTATTTATATGGAAGAAACTGACCGGTGTGAGGGGAATAACATACTAATGTTGTGGGGGAGTCACCAAAGAAGACTGCTCAGACATGGCTGTAAGCCACCAGAGAGTCTTTGTTAGTGGACCAGTGACTACACTAGATGTTCAGGATCCCAGTGTGACAACAAGTCTTCTTCAGGGTGATCTTTTAAGCACAAAAACCAAATGCTGGGTTGACACATTTCAGTTAACCAGGACAGTTAACCAGAAGCAGAACTACAGAAGCTATAAAGCAAGGTTAGTATGTTCTTAGACTCTCCCAGAACAATATGGACCTTGATAGATTAGGCTCTTCTTTTCATTTTGGCAGTTGGTGCTGCCTCCATGCTGAGCTTTACAGCCTGACCGGTACTTCCATCATGGAGTCAGTTGTGCTAAAGTCTGCTAAGGGTGTGGTGGTTTGAATAGGAATGACCCCCAGAGAGTCATGGGTTTGAATACTTGGCACTATTAGGAGATGTGGCCTTGTTGGAGCAGGTATGGCTTTGTTGGAGGAAGTGTGTCACTGTGGGGGCAGGCTTTGAACTTTCCTATGTTCAAGCTACACCCAGTGTGGCACACACAGCTTCCTTATGGCTAGCTTTGGATCAAGTTGTAGGAATCTTAGCTCTTCCAGCACCATGTCTGCCTGTAGACTTCCATGCTTCCCACCATGATGATAATGGGCTAAACCTCCGAAACTACATGCCAGTCTCCAATAAATGCTTTTTATAAGAGTTGCCTTGGTTATGGTGTCTCTTCACAGCAATAAAAACATAACTAAGACAGGAGACCTACTAAAGTCTGGGGTTTTGTCACACTAGGGGTTCCCTGAGAGCAAGAGAAAAGAAAAACAGAAAATAACAATGAGGCCTGAGCAATGTCCTTGAATGTATGTGAACTTTACCACATCCTTCCTGCAACCCCCACTGTACTTTCACCGAGGAGCCAGGGCTACCCTGAAATGCTGACTACCCCCTCCCCCTCCATGGACCAGTCTGTGGAGTTGATTAAAGATCCTCCCCATAAAGGCCAACCAAAAGTCAGTTTCAGTCTTTTTAAAAAAGAAAGGAACTGTATTAGGTGATGGCTGGACCAGGAGGATCTCTATGTTTGAAGCCAGCCTGGTTGACATAGCAAGTTCTGGGATAGCTGGGGTACAAAAAGACTGTATCTCAAAATATGTAAGAGTGGAAACCGGCTGTTGAGCTAGACTGAGAGGATCACCGAAGATTCCAGGTCAGTCTGGGCTTCATAGGCAAGATGACTACGGAAAGGAATGAACGAGGGGGTAAGGAATAAAGGGCAAAACCCCAGAGCAAGAGTTACAGAAAAGGAGCTGAAATTCGGAGAGTCCATCTCCCAAGGCTCTGTCCTACCCTTGAGCGGATCAGAATTTGTCTTCCCAGAGGTCACCCTCAGGAAGAGCACCGGACCCCTCCCCTCAGTCACGCGTCCCATTTAAGGCAAGACGCGATGCAAAATGAACTAGATAACAGGAGGAGTCCGGAGTGGAGAACCTCTTGTGGTCAACTCTATGTCTGAAAAATTGCGAAGAAGAACCCGGAAGCATCGGCGTCCTCAGTGTGTCTGTTCAGCAGCCCAGAGATGATTTTCTGCAGCACGAGGCGAAAAGATGACGGCGCGCTGGGTGGGGCATGCAAATGAACACATGGCCCTGTCGCCTCGAATTCTGGGAGAGAAAAGAGCAACGAAAACTTCTCTTCTCATTCTTGATTTCACAGGATTTTCATGGCGTAAAGGTTGTAAACATAATGTAAACTGAGAGTTGGTGTCCCGTACGAGTTGATCGGCGCGTGAGGGTTTGTGACCGTGAAGTAAAAAGTGTGTGCGTGAGTTAGTGATGTGCCCGAGGCCGCCTCTCATGTTATCGCTTCTCGGCCTTTTGGCTAAGATCAAGTGTAGTATCTGTTCTTATCAGTTTAATATCTGATACGTCCTCTATCCGAGGACAATATATTAAATGGATTTTTGGGACTAGGGGCTGGAATAGGAGCTTGCTCCGTCCACTCCACGCATCGACCTGGTATTGCAGTATCTCCAGGAACGGTGCACCCCCTCGGGGGTTTCTAGTGCTGGTGAAAAAAGTAAGACTTTTACTTTTGGTCTTTCTCTCACTTTAGCTTTTATTTCTGTCTGTTAGTGCGATGTTTTGCTTGCTAGTGTGAAGCTCCAGAATGAGTTGAGCTTTTTTCTAAGAAGCCTTCCCTTGTTTTGTGATGTTTATGATCTTGATCGCAACATTTTTGTTGCTTATTTACACCTTGTAGTGCAAGGTCAGTTAAAGATCGACCAGTCAGAGACTATAGTTCAATGATAGAGTTCTATAGCATACAAGAGGCTGGAATTAAAAGTATGTAACACTATGTTTGGCTAAAACATATCACTTTTTTTTTTGCTAAGTTTTTATTTTTAAATAACTTTTAAGGTTCCATTCGTGAACAGTGTCAGCTTGTCTCTGAAACTGTACTTGTGCAAACTGTACTTGTGAATCAAGATTAAGTGATTCATGCTTCTACCCACAACTGTCCAAGTCACTTCTTTGAGGCTCTGGATTAGAGCGATTAATAGCTCTACCCCACAAGCTCACAATTTTATAATCAAATGCTGATACCAGCTCTCCCCCCTTATTTTTAAATAAACAACAGCATTAAAAACTATGTCAGGATGATGGTACAAGCATGCAATCCCAGCCCCTGGCAGTTACATAACAAGAGGGAGCAGG
>NW_022196911.1:78974465-78979459 GCF_008632895.1 Mastomys coucha
GAGGGGAGGGGGCTGGGGGGAGCACGGGCAGCATGGAGAGATTAAACCACTCAGCAGTTAAGGGTGACCATCGCTCTTCCATGTATACACACACATATATACATATATGCATATGTGTATACACACACATATAAAACATATTGAGTCCATTTAGCTTTGCTCATATGTGCATGTACTCAAGGCTAACCTCTTGAAATTAGACAACCTATGTGGCAGTTCATCTCTGAAGGTGATGCGTTCTCCCTGTCCCAGAAACCATTGCCCTCCTTCAGCTTGTCTAGGGTAGGACCATGTGGACTTTCCCCTGTCCCCACTAGCAGGTCAACTGGTGGTGTCATTATACTGGTCATGTTGAAAATTCATGGGTGCAGCTTCCCTGGTGTGTCTAGGGAATATAATCTAGGTATTTCTCTTCTCTACATTTACTTTCCTGCTCCCCCTTCCATGATTTTCCCTAAGCTTCGATTTAGGGGTTGTATTGCAGCCATATCAGGGTTGGCACATCCAGTTACTTATTACCTGCATTTTGAACAGTTGTAGATCTCTGTAACAGTGTCCCTCTTTGATGAGGGGTGAGAACTATGCTTATCTGTATAAAGATAGCTATTGAGAAAACAAATTATAATTTATATTATAATTATATTTAATTATAACTATTGGTTTCTGAAAATAGCAGTAGTAAATTCTCCTCTCTGGTCTACAACTTCTCTAGCTATGGGTAGTTGACTAGTTTTACAGTGCTACACATGAATGCCCTCCTGTTGAGCAGGCCTTTAATCCAACCAATTAGACAGTTGTTAGTAACCCCCAAATAAAGGAGCCACTACTGCACCATTGTGGGTACCTCGCCAAGCCAGCCATTGCAGTGTGTAAAGTCCAACCATTTACAGCAGGGTAGGACTACCAAATGCACCTCTCCCTTGGCAGCTTCCACAGCATGTTCTGATACTATAAGAGCCAGTCATCGGGGAGAAGACTTTGAAGCCAGTTCCAGCTCAGTTCTTCCAAGTCCTTTGTCTTGAGTGCATGACATCTTCAGCAATAGGGTCTTTCCTTCAAATTCTAGGAAGCAACCAAGGGCAACAAGCAATACCCTGTATTGTTTGGGGGATCTCGTGGGCTCCCCTGAATAACAACTCGAGAGAACTCATACTTCTCATACATGATCCTGGGTATGTGTGTGTGTCGGTGTATTCATATACATACACAGACACAGACAGACAAACAGACAGACAGATAGATAGATGGAGATATCAGGAGCATTATCATCCCAAGTGGCATAACTTGTTTAAATTATACATCTATGTATACACATATATATATTACATGTAATTTTAGGTAGGAATAAAATCATATGGTCTGTATGTTTTACGAAACATTTCAGTGTTATGTATTCTCCTCTCTGTGTTGCCCTCCTTTCCCCCTCCCTAGTTAAAGCCCCACCCCAGTTTTCCTGTTTTCTGCTTCACAGCGCTATGACATTCCCCCAATCTAGAGCTCCCCTAATTTGGCCCTCATTTCCTCCCCTGGTTTCTGAGGTTACTCATGTCTAAACATCCATAGCTAAGAACCACAGAAAAGAAAGAACATGTGGTATTTGTTTTTCTGGGTCTGGATTACTTCACTCAGTATATAGTCTGATTCTATCCATTTATCATATGTATAATGCTTTCATTATATATGTACTTTTTCATTATCCATTCAGTTTTGCAGTTCACTTAGGTTGATTTCACTTCTTAGCTATTGTGAACACAGTGGCAATGAACATGGCTGAGAGAGTTTCTCTGGGGTTTGATGTTGAGTCCTTTGAGCATATGCCCCAGGAGTATTTAGCTGGTAGATTTATTTTTAGCTCTTTGAGAATTCTCCACACTTATTTCCAGAGTGGCTGCACCAGTTTGTAATAGCTATACTGCTGGGGTATACAAGGGTAGAGCTGTAGGTAGATGTGAAGGATTGGGCACAATAACATTGGGACAGTGCTCTGCAAAAAGTTAAACGAAAGAAGCAGCTGTGTAGAATATAACATTTATTGCAGAATTTGCAATGTGTGTAAAATATCAAAAGGCATGGAAATAAGCAAAAATGAAAAAGAATATTCCCGTGACATGAGATGTTTAGGAGCCTTTTCTTTTTCTATTTCTTTTTCTTTTTTTTTTTTTTAAGATTTATTTATTTATTATATGTAAGTACACTGTAGCTGTCTTCAGACGCACCAGAAGAGGGCGTCAGATCTCATTATGGGTGGTTGTGAGCCACCATGTGGCTGCTGGGATTTGAACTCATGACCTTCTGAAGAGCAGTCGGTGCTCTTCCCCGCTGAGCCATCTCACCAGCCCACTTTTTCTATTTCTTAAGCTGGTATGATCACATTCTGTTGCCCTCCAACAATGTTTTAGGAGCATCACACAAGAAGCAACTCTTGATCTTGATTATTTTATTACTCTAGCTGTAGCATTATGACAGTGTAGCAATACAAGGAAAGAGAAAAAGGAAAAGAAGAGAAGAAAGAGGGAGAGGAGAGGAGAGAGAGGGAGGGAAGGAAGGAGGGAGAGAGAAGGAGAGAGAGAATATATACTTGGACAGTTGGTTGGTTGCCAGGGATTCTTCTGTTCAGTCCATAGCATAGCAAGCCATAGGTTCAGACTGCACCTCTAGCTACTGTTACTGTAAGGCTCTGTTCATACTTCTTGGCTTCCTATGTTCTTGATGAATGTACAAATTAGCAAAACACCCCTAGTCCACTAACGTACTTCACACTGTAAAGAAACTGAGTCACACTTTCACTCACATGTTTCTGTGAACTTGGTTAGCGGAAAGCCAACCCCAAGAGGCTAATCTAGACTTGATGAAAACAAAAACAAACAAACAAACAAACAAAAACAGTGTGGCCCTGTAAAGCTTGAGCCCCACAGTCCCCATGAGATACTAGCCCAAGTGCTGCCTTTAAGACCCCCAATCCAAGGAGATGGTCTAAAGGATATTCTACCATCACTCCCAAAAGAACTACAGATCAGGGAACGCATTAGAAACGCTGGGAGTCGGAGGCATGATCAAGGATGTGGGGTCAGGAGGGGAAGTAGGTACCATGGACAGCCTCAGAAACGGATTCTGTCCAAGGGTTGCAGGAACTCCCTGGAGTAGAGAATTTCATAAAGTTTGCATTCTGTTTTGGGCTCTTTGGGCGACAGAACGAAAGCTGGATTGAGTCGGGAAGACTGGAAGCAGAGAATCAATCATACTTATCTTGTCACTGGGAAAAAGTAGTGGGCTGAGCAAAAGGTCCAGCTGCCGCTAGTAGGGTGACCTGTTCCTGAAACACATCTCTGCAGCTCCAGGCCACAACGATGCACCTTCATTCGTTCACTTGTTGTATTAAAAAGGAGTTACCACCCACTTAGGAGGTGAGTGTTCTTGTTTGGCTTCCTGTATTATTTATACTAGTTTCAGAAAGCTGTCCTTCCTCCATACAGCAGGTAGAGGTGTTTAATGGCTCTTGAGGCGAAGCAGAGTTTACGAACGCCTTCTGAGTGCACAGATTCAGGGCTAAGCCCAAATACAATATTCCTTACCATGCCTGAGAACTGTTCCACACTGTCTAAAATGATGCCATCGGCACAAACTTCAGCAGCGCTATTGAAGGCAACCTTTGTTGTCCCCTGGGCCATTGCTTTTAACAACACATCCTCATACTGTCCTCTATCTTCCCGCCCCCTGTACAGAATTGCTATGTCTTGGGGCAGATAGCCCTCGTGAAACAGGCTGTGACATTTTTCTGCCACATAGTTGGCTATTTGTTCGGGTGTCAGGTTAGCCTTGATCTCACACACGCCAGGCAGAGCCTGGATACACATTGCTTCCTCATAGGGAGCCTCCTGGAACATTGCCAGGGTGTCTGGAGGCCTGATGGAGGGGAGGTTTTCTTGCATCCTCTTCATTTCATCCTTCATGACCTTAGCAATTTCCACAGCACAGTGGATCTCATTGGTGATCATTTTCCGAGGAAACTGAGCAGAAGGAGCTGGAAGGCCACTAACATCTGTGTGCCGGATTTGGAAAGGGTCCAGAAAAAGCCAGAGGATCCCGTGGTGACGGCATTCATTGGCAGCCCCATTTGCTTTTGGATGGGTGGTGCTCTTAGCCTTCACGTACCAGTCACCATGTCTACTGCAGATATTCTCAGTGTCATCCACCACTATGTGTTTAATCTTTGGGAACTCTTCCCTCATGAAGGTCCTGCGGGTCACAACTCGGCAGGTAACTTGTTGCCTGTAGCCACGAAGGAGAAAATAGGGTGTCAGGCATAGAAACAAAGATAACAGGAGCTTTTCTTACTCTCTGAGATAGAAACAGAGGCTAATTCTCCATTGTAGACCAATTCGCTAACAGAGGAGGTATCACCAAAGAACTCTGCTTCCAAGGTGCCTGACAGAATGCAGAGTTTAGAGATTGTTAAATAAATCTTTATGTGGACTTTTACTACGAAGTTGTTAGATAGTGGTTTATACCTAGAATCACATCACTCAGGAGGCTGGGAATCCTGAGTCCAAAGCCAGCCTGCACTACATAATGACTGTAGGTCAATCAGGCCTACATACCAACACTTGATCTCAACAAACAAACAAAAAGTTAGGAAATCTTGTTATTTCTACTGGTCCAATTGTGATGTTTGGTAGCTAAAGGGAATCTCAAAAAAGTAACTCAAGCATGTAACTACTTCTTTAACTTGCCCTTTTGGAATTAGGGAACTACCTCATCCTCCGGGCCTCTCATAATCTATACATGCAGAAAAGGTATGTGTCAATTCAAATCTGGTCTAAAGTTTTGTTTCTTTACTTGTCATACAAGATCAGTAAGACCTTTAAGTTTTGGTCAGACAAACACCAACTGCTGACTTCCTTCAAGAAACTTGAAAAGGGGCGGGCAGTGGTGGCTCACGTCTTTAATCCCAGCACTTGGGAGGCAGAGGCAGGAGGATTTCTGAGTTCGAGGCC
>NW_022196911.1:78979493-78990733 GCF_008632895.1 Mastomys coucha
GAAAGAAAGAGAGAGAGAGAGAGAGAGAGAGAGAGAAGGAAAGAAGGAAAGAAAGAAAGAAAGAAAGAAAGAAAGAAAGAAAGGAAGAAAGGAAGGAAGAAAGAGACAAAGAAAGAGAAACCAGCCGGGCAGTGGTGGTGCACGCCTTTAATCCCAGCATTTGGGAGGCAGAGGCAGCTGGATTTCTGAGTTTGAGGCCAGCCTGGTCTACAGAGTGAGTTTCAAGATAGCCAGGGCTACACAAAGAAACCCTGTCTCAAAAAAACAACAACAACAACAACAACAAAAAAGAAAGAAAAGAAAAGAAAAGGAAAAAGAAGAGAAAAGAAAGAAAAAGAAACCTGAAAAGGGAGAAAAAAATCACAGGGCTCATCCTCTCTCAGGTCTTTTCCTTCTGTGGTACCCTGTAATGTGCATATGTGCTAGACAAATATGCTTTCCAAATTTGCTTGCTCCTCATTGGATCCAGTTAATAAGGCATACTCACACAGATTTCATGATACAGGTCCTGGGCTTTTCTCTCTGTGCTTTGACTCATAACTATATTCTTTCTCTTCTAGCTTGGTCAGTGTGGCTCTGGAGGAACGGCCCTGATTTTTGGCTGTCTCCATCCCTTCCTCACAGTAGGGGTTTGATGGGTATCTGACAATTAGGGTTTTAACTGGTATAGTTTTAAAATTTAGCCACAGAGCTTACTAATGTGCCTGGTCCCTAGCATAGTTTCCTACATAATCTAGCATCTGTGTGCATTCCATCATCATCAGTATGCCCACACCCTGGCTCCACTCCAGTTAGATCTGTTGCCCTTGTTTTCTGACATCTCTCTGTCTTTGACCTTGCCGTGCCCTTTGCCTAGTGGGCCCTACTCATCTCATTTATTTCTCCCATTTGTTCTTTGTGTGCTTGCTTGACTGCTTTAGATATAGGGTCCCAGGTAGTCCAGGCTGGCCTCAAATTCTCAGTCCCCTTCTTCCTAACTGCTGGAGGGCACTCTCTCACACCTGGCTCCCTAATGACTTAGGAATCAAGTCTCCTTCCCTGGAGAGAATCTGCTGACCAACCTCCAGCTATGTGAGGCAGACCTTTACTATAATACCAACAATACAGCATTTGCATTGTTCATTTTTAAAGTTTTCATTGGTTTTGTTCCTCTGACATTATATTTAACACTATCTAATGTAAATGTTGCTGCTCAGTAAGATTTTTTTGAATAATTATAACCAAAACAAAAATGTGAAATTGCCCTCTTTGTAAATTGTACAGGGCCCAACTTATTTACTACACTGACAGCTGGAGATATCAGTCATACTTGCATTCATAAGTTTTCTACAATTACTGGTGCAGAACAACTTAACTGTTTTTCGCTGGATTTTTTTTTTTATATCCAGTGATATTTTATGAACTGAGTCAAACTGTATTTAAATTCAAAATTCCAGCTAGATATAGTGACTAACTGTACAACCAAAACACTAATTATCCAGCAAAAAGTTACTTAAAGTAAGGCAAGTTCATTTTTACTTTCTTTAGGTCTAAGGCCACAGACGGTGGGAAAATGTTTCTACTTCTATATAGAGTTGCAGCTGGGCCTGGAATCCTGATACCCTGGAAGCTGAGGCAGGGGGATTGAGTTTAAGGCCATCCTGAGCTGAGGAGAAAGACTATCTCAAAATAACAAACATGTCAAGTGTCCGTGGCATGTTTGGGACTGAACATGATAAACTACCTAGACCTCAACCACATGTGTGGTTAACTGGAGACTGTTAACTTCTACAGCGAAAACACACTACAAAACCTTACGCTCAAAACATAAAATTACTTTTGTGACTGAAAGACATTTAAAAAAAAAAGTTTAGGGCTGGAGAGATGGCTCAGTGGTTAAGAGCACCGACTGCTCTTCTGAAGGTCCTGAGTTCAAATCCCAGCAACCACATGGTGGCTCACAACCATCCGTAAAGTGATCTGATATCCTCTTCTGGAGTGTCTGAACATAGCTACAGTGTTCTTTCATATAATAAATAAATAAATAAATAAATAAATAAATAAATAAATCTATCTTTAAAAAAAAAAGTTTAGATGGTAAAATTCTCACATCACAAAATCCCTTAGGGGGTCATTTTCACAAACAAAGAGGATCTCTTTTAGTTTGCAGTGGAACGCATCCTTAATTTTCTCCACCATCTTTATGGCAAGAGCTGTCTTCCTGGTTCCCGGGAGGCAGTGGATGAACAGTTCCCGGGTTTCCTGGAGGTGTCCGGAGAGTGTGTTGGCTTGCTCTTCTATGCACCGCTCGAAGAACTCACAGCCCAACCGGTCACTCAGCATGGATCTGGAGCCCAGTGAGACCAGCACCAGGCTCTGGAGCAAGTCCTCCACTTCAGCACTGCTGGACAGCGTGTAGGATCGGGGGTAGTGCACAGGGCACTGATCAGGTCTGGACCCTCTGCCGGTCAGGTAGATCACCCTTGGAATGACACATACTTTGCCTGTGTAGCCTCCTAGGGTTAGGAGCTGCCTCTTTAACTGAAGGGCGGTGTTGTGAGTATAGTCAGAACTTCCAGTCCAACTGGGGTCTGTTAGGATTGTATAGAGTACCAGAGGGCTGCCGACCGCTACCAGGAGCGCGTCACATAGGACCTTCTCTTCTCTCTTTAAACCAATATCTCCAGCCCAGCTTCTAGAACATATCACAATGCCGTGAGAACAAGGGTGTGTCTGTGCCTTCAGTAAGTCTTTTAGTCCTTCATGTTCTGAGAACAGCTTCTTACAGAGGGATTCTGGCTGAAATGGTAGGTTTTCCTGTGTCACTGAAAAGTGAAGGAATAGAAGTAACTAAAACTTTAAAAAAAAAAAAAAAAAAGCACAGGGCTACTCTTGTAATCTGGTAGAAAAGAATGGCTCTAGCTTCAGAACCATGTTTCTCCTGTTACAAAGAGAATATTCCTGAGGCAGTTACTACAGTTTCTCTAGCCTGACAACTCTAGCTCTAAGGAAAGTTGTCAGGGAGAGGTCTACAGAAGAGAACAGGCTCCTGGAACCCTTTTCTGGTCCCAGATGTCCACAGCTGCTGGGAAGGCGCTCTTTATTCCTAAGGGCCTTCCACAAGGCTTATGCTTTGGGGGAAGTGAGAACCTTCTTCTAGAATAGCAATTCTTTTGTTTGTTTGTTTGTTTTTCGAGACAGGGTTTCTCTGTGTAGCCCTGGCTGTCTTGGAACTCACTCTGTAGACAGGCTGGCCTCGAACTCAGAAATCCACCTGCCTCTGCCTCCCAAGTGCTGGGATTAAAGGCATGTGCCACCACTGCCCGGCTGTCTCTGATCTTCTATGTAATCCTTATGTGAGTAAAAAACCCACATTAAAAATTTTATTTATTTAATAAATAAATAAATAAGTAAGCATGACAAAGTTCTCATATGATAGAAACCCAAGGAGCGTCAGTATTTTACATTTTGAAGAATAAAAGACATAAGTGGTTAGAATTCAATGCATTTGGGACTATAATAGAGATTGAGAACGAGGATTTAAGATCTCTCTCTCTCTCTCTCTCTCTCTCTCTGTGTGTGTGTGTGTGTGTGTGTGTAATTATAGGACCATTATGTCTGCTAAATCTTACATTTGACATTCTCTAAGGAAAAAAACACAATGAGAAGACCAAACCTAAGGATAATAGCTTTAGAAGAAAGTGAAGGTTCCCAACTTAAAGGGCCAGTAAATATCTCCAACAAAACTAGAGAAGAAAACTTCCCTAACCTAATGAAAGAGATGCCCATGAACCTAAAAGAAGTCTACAGAACTCCAAGTAGATGGGACAAGAATAGAAATTCTTCCTGTCACATAGTAGTCAAAACACCAAATGCACAAAACAAAGAAAGAATTTTAAAAGCAGTAAAGGAAAAAGGTCAAGTAACATATAAAGGCAGGCCTATCAGAATTACACCAGACTTTTCACCAGAGACTATGAAAGCTAGAAGATCCTGGGCAGATGTCATACAGACTGTAAGAGAACACAAATGCCAACCCAGGCTACTATACCCAGCAAAACTCTCAATTACCACAGATGGAGAAAACAAGATATTCCATGACAAAATGAAATTTACATAATATCTTTCCACAAATCCAGTCCTACAAAGAATAATAGATGGAAAATACCAACATAAGGAGCAAAACTACACTCTAGAAGAAGCAAGAAAGTAATCTTTCAACAAACCTAATTCCACCTTTAACAACAAAAATAACAGAAAGTAACAATTACTTTTTCTTAATATCTTTTTTTTTTTTTTGTAGTGGTGGTGGTAGTGCTGGTGCTGGTGGTGGTTATTCTTGTTCTTTTTTATGAAACTTAAGCCAACAACTTGAATAGCAATCTTAAAAGTTAGGCAATCTAATGCAACACGGTATGGAAGCTAAGCTTGATAATCTGAAGTTCACATGCTAAGGAATAATGGAAGAAAAATACTAAGTATTAGTTCTGCTGTGCTTGCATGCATCAGAAAGCGGTATGTATGTACCATGAAAACATGGCACAGAATGTTCAGTCTGTACTCAGAGCTGAGGAATCTCAGGAGGTGTTTTCTGGTTCTGTGTGGCATGGTGGTGTGTGACATATGCAGGACAAAGTGCACATGTTACGTGCTTAGAAATAAAAATGCAGTGCGGCTGCAAGACCAGTACTGTCAGAACACCTCAGATTCATTATGTTTTACCTTGATTTTTCTTGATCGTCTTGTGCCCAGAAACCTTTTACATGTGGAGTCATATCCCACAGTTTAAGAAGCTCGTGATTTTGAGGGTGCATGCCTATAACTCTAACACTTGGGAGGAGAATGGAGGCATGTGGAATAGCTCCAGGTTCTACTCAGTTCCAGGGAGAGAGCTGGGGGCCAGTCTGGGCTATATGAGACTGTCTCACTAGGTGAACACAACAAAACAACACAGAAGAATCTGGGTAATAGATTGTATGTAATATATTTTGAATGAGAATTTTATGAGATCATTCTCAAAAGATGTTTAGCTCATTGCCCAATGTTGTAAATGTTCCAAACACATCAGAGGCTAGAACTGTCCTTATTTAACTAAAAGCTCCCAGACCTGAGGACTTTCTTGCCAGTCTGTGTCTTCAGCATATAGCACCCATCAGACCAAACTAAACACTCAACAAATGTTGTTGCATCACCATCTGTTGAGAATCATGAGTAGTAAACTATAAAGTTCTATGAAACTGACACCCAGCAATTACCCCATTATTACTGAGAACCCTTTTGCATATCAGAAAATGTGGCTGCCTACAGCCACTCATACAAATGGGTCGTCTGGAATGGGAGTTAGGGGCTGAAAAACTAAGGGTACTGGAAATGCGGGAAGGGTTTGAAAAAATTAGACCAACACATGTTGTGCTTTCAGTCTGCCATTATTCATTGAATTCTTTTTTCTTAATATCTTAATATGAAAATTAATTTTAACCAACATATCCTAATCAATTGAAATCCAAAAATATGAGGAATTAGAAATTTGTTGGCTGTCAGCCAGGCAGTGGTGGAGCACATCTTTAATCCCAGCACTTGGGAGGCAGAGGCAGGCAGATTTCTGAAGTTCAAGGCCAGCCTGGTCTACAGAGTGAGTTCCAGGACATCCAGAGCTACACAGAGAAACCCTGTCTCAAAAAACAAAACAAAACAAAAAACAAACAAACAAACAAAAACAAAACAGAGATGTGTGTACCTGGAAAGAAATGGCGCTGCAGGGTCTCCTTATATTCCAGGACTTTTGTGAGATACGCTGGCCTTCTCGGTGCAGACAAAGCTGGTGACTTCAAGTGAGCACTGTCATTGGTGACGAGAAAGCCGGAAGGATCTAAACAAGCATACAGAAAGTGGAAAAAGTCAAAAGTGGAAGAACTCTGCCATTGTTCCGTCTACAGGCAACAGGTGAGTGGTCCTGTGCCAGCCACCACACACAGCTGTGCATGGCAGGAAAGGAAGCGGAGACCTGCTCTGTGGGTCTCAAGAATTTTACCTTCCTGGGTGATTCATTTCAGACAAGTGACATTTCTCCTGTCTCTCATGAGGTGATGATCCCTGAGTTTACTTCTGACCCTAAATGTTGGATGCTAGGTTACCTGTAAGAAGTAAGGGCAGCCCAGGCTGTAAGGATGGTTACAGGTGATTGTAGTCTCCATTCAAGGCACGATGGAACTGAAAGGGGAAGGATATCGCTGGGGAAACGGGAAATAGATCAGATGTAGGACAAGACGAAGGATGATGCATGAAGTCTGTAATGACTGAGGTCATTGGGATCGTCAGATCCTGCAAGCAAGTCAGGGAGCTTATTTGTGAGTCTTATTGGTTGACTAGACATCACCAAGGCTGGCTCCAAACGAGATGTAAAACTACCAGTGGCCCTCTTCCCTTGGGGTGGTCCCCTACCCCCAGAGTTTCTGCTTTTGCCTCATTCCCCATGTTGTGGAGCCTCAAGGCTGATAGTTTAAAATATTTGCTCCTAGATTTACTGAAATGGTCCAGATTTGTCACACACACAAAAACATATGCACACAAACACACATGCACACAGGCATGCACACAATTTCCCTGGAAACACGGTTCAGCGTCATACTTAAATAGTGTTCTCTAAAGATTGTTTTCCTAGTGAAACTATTCTATGCAGACATGGAAAATCAGCCAATTTTTGTCAATGGGGTTTTAGAGTGTTAAAAAAAAAAAAAAAAAAGGAACTCACTAACTCATGGCTAGTGATATATGATAACTTGCCCCTAAAAGACTGAAATCCATTCTTTTTTAATTTCAAAAAGATCAGATTTAGAGTGTTTGGAATTAATCATATGAGAAAAAGGAACCCAGTTGTGGGAGAGTATTTGTAAACAAAAGCAGGTTTCTGGGGTTTGGGGGTTTTTGTTTATTTTGTTTTGTTTTGTTTTTGTTTTTAAACTAAGCTATGTGACAGAATACCCTTAAAAGGAAAGAAGAGCCGTGTTGCCCTCAACTTCAGCAATGCTTTCCGTCTCCTTTTACCTGACTGAATATCCAGCATCATTTCCACCCACTGTTGGACCTTCAGCCGTGTGACAATATTGTTCTCCATGATCCAGGAATCCGGGTCCTCTGCAAACACGACACAACAGAAGGGCTCTACTTGGACCACACAGACAAAGCCATACAGGGCCTCCTTTTGGTAAACTTTCAAAATCTTGGTTGTGAAATTCACCTTGGGCTTTTCACAACAGAAGTGGTATGTGGGCAACTTTTCTATGCAGTTTTTTATTTCTGTTTTTAGTGAGTCAGGATTCACTTTTTCTTTCTTACATCCAAACACTTCTTTGCTCTTATCATCAACCCCAATAATTATGTATCCCCCCTGAGTATTGGCAAATGCAGAAACATAATGAGCCAGTGTCTCTTTAATCCGAGGGACAATCTTTTTGGTGGTAAACCTCTTAAACTCAACATGTGTTGACTCTGTGAAGCTGAGCTTCTCTTTATAATTGAGTTTATCTTTTTTAAAAAATTCCAAGGCACACATCTTAATATCTTCCTCTTCCTGAATGGTTCTGTTGAGGGTGTGGTCTTGAGGATGTAGCCTAGGGGTACCTCTTTGGGCTCTAGACTCTTTCTCTCTGAGAAGCTCTAGGGCACCTCTGGCACACAAGTTGATGGCAGAGGTCACATCTCTCTGATATAAATTGGAGCGTAAGCTGCAAATCTTCAGTGGAAGGCTGGAGGCATCTGGGCTCCATGACTTCACAAAAATCAGGAGGTCGTGGTTCTGCTGCATGTAGTCCAGGTGCTTCTGTGAACCTGATGGGAGGAGCTTTTGAAAGGAAGTTTCCAGATCCTGCCCCAGCCCGTGGCATCGGTAACTGTAGCTTTTATCATCGATCTCGACTTTGATCACACCTCCCCCAGAATTCAGCAGTGCGCATACAGCTTGGATGATCCTCGAGTTCTCGTGCCTTTTCAAACAACTGTTGGTCATGTCCTTCCTGTTCTTTTCTCCCAGCGTCACTTTGCCCAGATTCACGGTGATCTCAGCATAGGGCATTTTCTGCACTCCCAAGCAATAACAGAAAGGTGCTCCTAGAATTAACCAGGACAGAGATGTTTTGGTATTAGCGAGAAGTTCAGAGAACAAAATATTTTCTTCTAGGATATACATTTTTGGAGATACATTTTAACATTGGACATAATCTTTTAAAAGATATGTAGGTGGCAATGGGAACTGACCCTCCAGCCTTCCCCATGCTGGGCAAGCGCTCTTGCACGGAGTCACATCCTCAGCCTTCTCCTTGCTCACTATTTTCAGATGGATCCTACTGTCTCAGACTCCTGAGGAGCTGGGATTGCTGGCCTTTCCCATTGGTCCCAGCTTTGGAAGTAATCTTTGCTAGCATTGTTTTTGAACAATTTTGCCAAACAGACTTTTAACAAGACGAACCTTGGATTAAAATGGGAACCCAATAGTTTTCATAATGGAAAAAATTAATTACTAAAGATCCCATCCCATTTCCACTTAAAGTTGGGAAGAATCAACCCTGAGTCCAGATATAAGGGAGGTGTGGGGTGAGTTGGCACAGGAGCTAAGTGAGTTGTTAAAGAATGTGCAGAACTAGAAGCTGACATCAGTGACTCTATTCAAAATTCAAAGGGCTAAGAAATGAAGCAGTGGAAAGGAAGTGGAATTGGGGGGTTGTGCGTGGTAGCTCTTGCTATGAAAATAAACATCAAGCTGGGCATGGCAGCACAAGCCTATAATCCTGGCACTCAGGAGGCTGAGGCAAGAGGATCAAGACTTAGAGGCCAGATATATGTGTACACATCTGTAATCCCAGCACTTGGGTGTTGGAGGCCAGAGCAGCTCTGAGACATCCTTGGCTATAGTAAGTTCAGTACTAGCCTTGACTACATGAGATCCTGTCTCAGATAAGCAAACAAAATGGAAAGTATGTAAACTCATAAAATTTGGCATTTTGTGTGCTATTTTATACAGTTTTAAAGACCGTATTCTACTCTTAAAAGAAAGCGATTGATAATCAAATGCAGACATTGCTTTAGCTCTTCTCACACCTACATTCACAGACTATGTGAATTTGTCACAGACAGGTGATATGAGGCAGAAATTCGCCTTCTATTCTAGTCTTGCCTGGTACTATAGAGGCTCTAAGATGTGGAAAGGAACTTAAGCCTTTGGGGCCTATTCGCTAAATTGTGACCAACAACCTTTTGTTTTAAGACCAGAGAACAGCCATCTAAGTTGAGATTAGAGCTCTGAAGAAAATATTTCAAATGGATTTCCTTGAACTGTTAATTAACTGCAAAACAGAACATCTGCTTATTAATTGAAGCCAACGGTCTTTCTTTGGGGAAGAGTACCCATATGCTGTCTGTACACAGAAGCCCTACAGAGCTTGTTTACAGTCAGAGAAGAAAGCTGCTTGCAGCCGGACCTGCACCTTGACCTGTCACCAGCTTCCTGTTCAGTAGCCTTCCCTCAAGTATGCTAGAATCACCTGGGGGACTAATTCTTAGTTTGGCAGCCTCTTCTGTGGATACACATACATGTGCTGTTAGATGGCTCCTTAGGGAAAGCTCCCTATGTTACCTGTCCCCGCCTCCTCTCTCATTCATGGTTTTTCATCATTGTTTTACAGGGTTTTTCTGTGTAGCCCTGGCTGTCCTGGAACTAGCTTTATAGAGCAGGTTCAACTTGAAATCAAAGAATTCCACCTGTCTCTGCCTCCCAAGTGCTGGTGGTGTGCCACCAACGCCTGACTTAGAAGGGATTTTAGAGACCTTCTTAATGCAAGTATCTTGCTGGCTCTTAAGTCTCTTTGCAATATTCTCAAGTCCCAAAAACTTCCCACCCAGTCTCTTGGCTCCAGTGACTAGTGATCTTCCAAAGCAATTCCATTCCATGATCTGGAGCTCTGTTAGAAATGGCTTCCTCTTTTCTGTTTGCCTTCCTGGTGACTTTCTTTGGTGGGATCTATACCACAAATCTAAGTGATTTTGGGCAAGCACAGTGTATGGTCTCATGGCTCCCAAGTCTCATGGATGTTACTGGGATGCTCATAGCTGCTCTGAGACCTCAGTATTCTGAGGTTCGAGGTCCAGCATCCTTTCCACAAGTCTGGGAAGGCCTCACTCGTCTTCCTTAACAAAGTTCTCCTTACTGTTATATACACCCAGCCCTCATACTCTCCAACTTGAACAGTACCCAAAATAGTGATGAAATTTAGAAAAACAATTCTTTACCTGGTGTTCTTGTTTCCTCCGAGTGCTTCAGCTCCTCATCTGGCTCTGGGTAGAATGTTTGTCTTCTGTTGAGAGCCCTGCTGCCCTGTGATATCTGCCTGGGAGGAACGGGACCTCTGCCAGACTCCCTGAGTCTTCATAACATTGACCCACTGAGGAAGACTGATAAGGACTCAAGAAGAGTCTATGTCATGGTTGATTAGCAAACTAAGGCCTCAGGGAATGAATCAGGTCCTTGGAGTAAGGAAACGGGGTTGGGGGGTCTCAAGTGAGCAGCCAGAGTTCAGTTTCCATCTTCTAAAAGGAATGAGAATCCCTTCCACACAGAACACAAGCATCTCTTTGTTGGCTAAATTTGTTTGCAAAGCTCTACACTCACTTTATTTTAATTTTTTGAAACAGTCTCACTATACAGCCATGGATGGCCCAGAACTGTCTGTGTAGACCAGGCTGGCCTCAGACTCTCAGATATTTCCCTTGCCCTTGTTTCCAGAGTGCTGGAATGAAAGGTCAAGCTGTACTCATTTTAAATTAGGCTGTTCTGTAATGCTCATTGTGAGCAATGTTAGCTTATTTCATTAATGGTTCTTGTTGTGTATTACTTTTATCTTTTCCTATTTAAAAATATTTATTTTTAAAGTTTTTATGCACATATCTATGTTGAACACATTTGCTCCTTCTCCCTAACCTCTTTTTTTTGCCCCTCTACCTTCCCAAAAGCTTTATTTCTACTTTCATATCATATATATGCATAACTGATTTTATATATCTATATATAACCTATATATGTACTAGGAATGAGAGAAAACATACAATATTTCTCCAAGACTGGCTTAATTTGCTTAATAGGATTATCTCCAATTGTATCCACTTTGCTGCAAATTACATAATGTTGTTTTTTTGTTTTGTTTTTTTGTTTTTGGTTTTTGGTTTTTCGAGACAGGGTTTCTCTGTGTAGCCCTGGCTGTCCTGGAACTCAC
>NW_022196911.1:78990830-79041373 GCF_008632895.1 Mastomys coucha
AGAAATCCACCTGCCTCTGCCTCCCAAGTGCTGGGATTAAAGGCATGTGCCACCACTGCCCAGCTTCCATAATGTTCTTTATGAACCAAAAAAGGTTCCACTGTATCTATACACTACACTTAAAATTTTTAATTAAAATATAACTACATCATTTTCCCCTTCCCTTTTGCCTTCCAGCCTTTCCCATGTTACCTGTCTCTTGCTCTCTCTCAAATTCATGGCCTTTCTTTGTTTACACACCCACACCCTCCTAAATATATAAGTACAACCTGATCAGTCCATACGATGTTACTTATACATATATGATTTCAGTGCTGACCACTTGGTATGGGATAACAAGTTCGTAAGCTCTTCCCTGGGGAAGACTATTGCTCTGGCTCTTAGTTGTCTGTAGTTGCTTGTCTATGGTTGAGGCCCCATGAGATTTCCCATTCCTTACTAGCATGTCTGCCCATGCTGTCCTTGTCCAGGCAGTGTGCTGGTAAGACTCCATAGGTAAAGCTTCTCTTACACTTCTGGGAGATGCGATCTTACATCAAACTTCTCCTTCTTCTGATCCCTACAGTCTTTCTGCTCCATCTCTCTGGCTATGACCCATGAGTCTTAAGTGCAGGAGTTGTGTTGTAGATGTACCAGTTGAAACTGGGCATCACATGTCCAATGGTTCTCTGCAGATTGATTGACTGTGGTTTTCTGTAATGATCTCCCTCTGTTGCAAGGAGACATTTCTCTGGTAAATGAGACCTCTGCTTATCTGTGGGTATAAGGATAAATATTTAGAATTTAGTTAGGAATTATGCTGGTTTAGTAACGTGGCAGTTGTAGGTTCTCTGCCAAGTTCAATGAATTCACTTGCCTTATGTAGTTGGCTAAGTTTCTAGCACCAGGCATGGTTTCTCCTTTGATTTCATCCTGGTAGAACTGCTGTTGAACCTCTTCTCTTGCTATAAGAAAGAGGGAGAGCCAGGCTGTGGTGGCGCATGCCTTTGATCCCAGCACTTGGGAGGCAGAGGCAGGTGGATTTCTGAGTTCGAGGCCAGTCTGGTCTACAGAGTGAGTTCCAGGACAGCCAGAGCTATACAGAGAAACCCTATCTTGGAAAAACAAAACAAAACAAAACAAAAGAGGGGGGGAGAAAGAGAGACAGAAGAGACAGAGAGGCTGGAGGCATGATGGCTAAGCAGTTAAGAACACTTGACTGGGGCTAGTAAGATGGCTCAGTGGTTAAGAACACAGACTGATGAGTTCAAATACCAGCAACCACATGGTGGCTCACAACCATCTGTAATCAGAGACTAAAAAAAGAAAAAAAAAAAAAAGAAGAAGAACACTTGACTGCTCTTCCAGAGGACTCAGGTTCAATACCCAGCACCCACATGGCACATCACAGCTGTCTGTAACTCCAGTTCCAGGGGCTCTAACACCTTCACACAGACATACATGTAGGCAAAATGCCAATGCACATAAAATAAAAATGAATCACAACAATATGAACTAACTAGTACCCTCAGAGCTCCCAGGGACTAAACCACCAACCAAAGAGTGCACATGGTAGGACTCATGGCTCCAGATGCATATGTAGCAGAGGATTGCCTAGTGGTCATCAATGGGAGGAGAAGCCCTTGATCCTGTGAAGGCTCTATGCCCCAGTATAGGGGAAATGCCAGGGCCAGGAAGCAGGAGAGGGTGGGTTTGTGAGCAGGGAGAGAGGGTTATTTTTTGGAGGGGAAACCGGGAAAGGAGATATCATTCGTAATGTTAAGAAAATATCTAATAAAATAAATAAATAAATAAATAAAATGAGTCATTTAAAAAGTTTTTTAAAAAATCAAGAAAGAAAACCTATTGGGACTGGAGGTATGTCTTAATGATTGGGAGTATTTCAGCCCTTGAATCAGTTCCCAGAATCCACCAACTTGGTGGCTCACCAGCATCCATAACTCTAATTCCAGGGAATCCAGTACCTTCTTCTGATCTCCTCAGACACTGCATATGAACGTGGTGCACAGGCATACATGTAACCAAAACACCTGTACACATACAATAAAAATAAATCTTCAAAATAAAGATACCCCACACATTTTTGTCATTTAAACCACCAGGTTTGTGGTAATTTGTTATGACAGACACAGGAAAATAAACCACATCCCAAAATCAAGTCTATAAAGCAGGAGTGGTGATGTATGTCTATAATAGCAACACTTGGATGGTGGAGTCAGGATCAATATTCAAAAACAGCTACAGCTATGCAGTGGGTTGAATGAGAATGGCCCTTATAGACTACTTTGGGGGTAGCCAGGGTGTTCAAATCCCAGCTCTGCCATATTCTGTTTAGTAGACTTTGGTTAAGCTTACCTATGCCTCAGAACTGTTCTGTGCAAATCAAAGTTAATGTTGCCTTCTCTAGTAAATGGCAAAGAAGTGAGATGATACACAGAAAGATTCATCTGTGTATGGCCTTGAGCATATAATGTCACCTTTAATAATCAGCTATTGAGCAACTGATTACTACGTTCTAAACACAGCAATCTTTTTGTGCTAAAATAAAAACTTCCATTTAGCGACTGGCTTATTCAGGCCAAATATGCATCTTTTATCCTCTCAGGTCATCATAATAACTTAAAAGACATGGGTTACTTTCATTGTCCTATAAATGGCACAACAGTTCAACGTGATGAAGCTCAAGGTTACCCATCCTTGGCAGAACTGAGTAGAACCAGGATTTGAACACTGGCCTTTCTGAATTCAAAGCCCAAGTACTCTCATTCTGCTACACCACCTTACAGATAGCTGGGAGAATAACACGTGTCCCATCCATAAGCTACAGAGAGAAATCGTGTGCTGAGCACGCCTTTAATCCCAGCACTTGGGAGGCAGAGGCAGGTGGATTTCTGAGTTTGAGACCAGCCTGGTCTACAGAGTGAGTTCCAGAACAACACAGAGAAACTCTGTCTCAAAAAACAAAAACAAAAACAAAAAACAAAACAAAACAAAAAGAAAGAAAGAAAAGAAATCATGTATTAACTCACAAACCCAATGAGCACTCAAGGTGGTAGACATTGCCCCTCATTTATCTTATAACTGTTCTATGAGTTAGACACTTTGTTTTTGTTTTTTTAAAGACTTATTTATCTATGAGAGTACACTGCAGCTGTCTTCGGCCACACCAGAAGAGGGCATTGGATCCCCATGACAGATAGCTGTAAATCACTATGTGGTTGTGGGAATTGAACTCAGGACCTCTGGAAGAACAGTCAGAGCTCTTAACCGCTGCGCCATCTCTCCAGCCCCTGGGTCAGACACTATTATTAACCTTTTTTGTTTTCTTTGCAGAAGGGAAACTGACAAATTGAAAGTTTATGTATATTAGTATTTCCCTAATCTTTTTGTGTGTGTGCGCATGCGCACAGGACCAATGTACCCAAGAGACACTCCAGAGAGCTAGCTACCTATGTATGTGCAGCCCTGATGAGAATCCTAAATGACACCATGTCTGAGCTAGAGTCAAAATCAGAATAGGGACAGAAAGGGGAAGGGTAACTCAGACAGAGAAAATAGCACACACAAAAGAACACTCTCTTCTCAGTCCTTCAACGAAGAGGGTTAAGGATGATGTCAGACCAGACTTGGATGGTCTGGTATAGGGACACTTTGTTCCTTCCTATGCTCCCTTTTATTTCTTCCAAGACCCTTTGCCCACTCCCATCTGTTGATCATCACAATCCTCATTAGCCATCCCTTTCCACTGCCATTATCACGTTATCTTGGCTCTTGAGATCAGTTTCTAGGCATTTACATTGTCCCACTCTGAACACACGTGTACACTGTTTCCTTAAATATTACTCTGCGTTACTTGGCCTCTGAAATATTCAGTCTCCCGGTATCCCAAGTATCTGACCAATTTGTGCTCTTAGCAAAGTCTCGGCCTGTCTTTCTAATCTCCTACCATATCAATAATACGAACACAGGAGTCCTTATCCTTTGCAGTGACTCAGAATTGTTCCTGGAGTGTTTATTAAAAATATTATCTTGGACTCTGTACTGGCTGGTTTTGTGTGTCAACTTGACACAGGCTAGAGTTATCACAGTGAAGGGAGCTACAGTTGGGGAAGCGGCTCCATGAGATCCAGCTGTAAGGCATTTTCTCAGGTGGTGATCAAGGGGTTAGGGTCCCTTGTGGGTGGTGCCATCCCTTGGCTGGAAGTCTTGAGTTCTATAAGAGAGCAAGCTGAGCAAACCTGGGAAAGCAAGCCCGTAAGTAACATCCCTCCATGGCCTCTGCATCAGCTCCTGCTTCCTGACCTGCTTGAGTTCCAGTCTTGACTTCCTTTGGTGATAAACAGCAATGTGGAAGTAAGCTGAATAAACTCTTTCTTCCCCAACTTGCTTCTTGGTCATATTTGTGCAGGAATAGAAACCCTGACTAAGACAGACTCAAACCTAAAGTATCCTATTGGGGCAGTTTTGGGTCACAATCATTTTGGAGTTTTTACTATTACTTTTTCACGCTGGATGACGTCCATATTAACAGGTCTTTGTTTGTTTCTAAAGTTCAAAGAATTTTGAGAAGCACCTCAACAACTATGTTTTTTTTGTTGTTGTTGTTGTTTTTTTAGCTTTGCCAACATTTGGAAAACTAGATTTTTCAGCTAATTCAGCTTGAGCTTTAATAATTTTCTCAATCTTTCTGTCTCTCTCCCCAGGGTCTCTATATATACTGGAGCTCCCTATTAGATCAGGACGGTCTCAAACTCAACAGATAGGCTTCTCTCTCCTCCTAAGTGCTGGGATTAAAGGCGTGAGTCACCACGCCAGGGAGAAAACTCCTGATTCTTAAGGCTCTTCAAGACCTAAATGAAATGCCTCTTCTTCCAGGAAATCGTCCGTGCTGGTCTTGACAATTTGATATTTAGGTGCGCTTTTCTCAGGACACCTTTAACTATTTAGAATGTCCAACACCAGGGTTTGATTACCGGCACTAACATGGCAGCTCACAACCATTTGTAACTCCAGTTTCAGGAGATCTGACACCTGTTTCTGACCTGTTTCGGGCTCTGCATTGGCATAGTGCATAGACATGAACGCAGGCAACACACACACATGTATAATCACAAATAAATCTTAAAAATCTGTTTTTTAAAAAGTTCAAGATAGGAGCCTCCCTCCTCTCCCCATTCTCTCTCGAAGCAATAGTAAAATCAAGAAGAAAAACAGCATTGCTGGCTGAGCAGAAAGCACAGGCCTAAATCGCGGAACACAGACCAGGACGCCTAGAAACCCCAGGGAAGCAGCCTCCACCTTTAGGCCAGCTCCATTCCTTGCTTTCATTTCACCTTCCGATTGGCTCCTCTTTATGCAGGCACCGCCTTACAGTTGTCACGTGAAGCTCTAGCTACCGCAGGATTGGCTGACTGGCGCGCGCGGGGCTGTGGGATGCAGGCCCGAAGAGGCGGAGGGGAGAGGGCGCGGGAAGCTAGTGTACCCCGGACGCTGTGTCCTAGTGCTCGATTGGGTCATCCTCTGCAGCCCCAGTTGTCCCGACCCAAGACTGTGGAATGAAGAGTCCAGGCTGGGAGCCGATTACAGCCCCGACTCCGTCCTCAGTCCTCTTTCCCTACAAAGGATGGCTTCAGGCTCCCCAAGTCGGTGGGTTTGGACTTTATTTCTTTTTTTGCTTTGAGAACCTGTGTGTAAGTCCTCGCTGATCTGCAAAGGAATCTGTGCAGAGCGCCAGGAATTAGATGATGGGGGAATGAGTGCTTGGAGATGCCTGAGGTATGGTCCTTACCCGCGAGACATTTGAAGGTAAGCTGGCGTTATAAATTGTGCTGATGCATTTCTAATCAAAGGCCATGGGATTAGACTTACTGAGGAGGTCATTTATTGAACCCCTATGTTCCAGGCTGGTAACACTGTTCCCCAGTTCTTTAGGAGCTTAGTGAGATGGGACTGGTGGGAGAGATGGGGGGAAAACTCGTGAACTGGTACATAGTTGGCACAACCAGTTGCCATGTGATGAATGCTGTGAGGGAAGAGCGCTGTGGAGGTCGGAAACTAAGGTGGTTCGGGGTACTTGACAGAAAAAAGTGACATTTGAGTAGCTCCAAAAGTATACCCAGGCTTTCTCCCATTGAGACAAGCGAGGAAAGCAGCTTCACGGGGAGTGTACAGAGGCAGAGAACTAAGAAAATACCTGCTGGCATGGCAGGAGCTTGGGTTCAGTTACCATCTGTGTCTGAATCTCTAAGTGGAATTGGTTTTACAAACTTCGTAATTCAGAGGAAGGGCAGAGCCTTCCTTTGGTATTAATCGAGATAAAGTTTCGTGCATAAAGTGTCAGTATGGAGAGTCACAAACTGCTGGAGAGGCAGAGCCTATGCGCAGGAAGGGTTTCTCTGGGACAGGGGAACACAAGCTCTAATAGTAGATTTGAGAACTTTAATAGTCTAGGTTGGGTGGTCTGTAAGATTCGTTACTAGTTAAGGGGTAAATGGGTTATTTTGGATTTTTTTATTTTGTTGTTTTTTTAAAAGATTTATTTAAGATTTATTTATTTCATGTATGTGGGCACACTGTCGCTGTTTTCAGACATGCCAGAAGAGGGCATCAGATCCCATTACAGATGATTTTTGAGCCACCATGTGGTTGCTGGGAATTGAACTCTGGACCTCTGGAAGAGCAGCCAGTGCTCTTAACCACTGACCATCTCTCCTTTATTTTGTTTTTAAGACAGGATCTGTGTAGCCAGCCCATGATGGCCTCAAACTCAGGATTCTTCTTGTCTCAGCCTTCCAAAGCAGTAGGATTACAGGTGTACCTACCACTACACCTGACTTAATTTTTGTTGTTTTGGAGGTTGTTTGGTTGTGGTGATGGGAATTGACCTAAGGCTTCATTCATGGCTTGAAAATCCCTTGAATACCAAGCAAAGTAATTTGTATATCCTTGGGCTATGGGGAGAAAATGGATGCTTGTAGTGGCTGAATTATACTTTATACATAAAGTCAGCATATGTATTGCTGGAATCCAGGGAAACCAGAGGCAGAGACCCACTGAATCACAGTGTTGTGCAACACATGAGCCTTAAGTCAGCTGTTGGTCCTCAGCAAGAGCAGCCAGTGCTCTGAACTACTGATCCATCTCTCCAGTGCCTGTAGTTTCTCCATTGCAGACCACAGGCCTTTTTCTAATTCTGCTATTAAGTGGTATAGCGCTTTGGCAGACCCTAGCCTCTCAGAGTTTTTGACTGAAATTAGGAGATTCTGGTAGAAAAAAAAAAAATATGGTGTATAGCTTTGTTTGTTCACTGTACAATTTCCTGTGTTGCTCAGGACTCTTAACTCCTTGGCTCAAGTGACCCTTGGCTCCAGTCTTACCCTCTGGAGTAACTGGAACTGCAAGCATAAGTCACTGTACCTGACATTGTGACTGTATCTTTTATCTTCGTTGGTAGTTGAATTCTATGTTAAATGAGTAATAGTTAAGAAATCTTTTCTACCGCTACTACTTTTTTAGGTTACATGTCTCCTAACAGATATCCCTAAAATTTTGCCAAAATAAATGCAGGTTGTATTCAAATAACAAAGTTGTTTTTTTTTATTCTTTTGAGTCAGGGTCCTGCTATGTAGTTCTGAGGGCTGTCTGTCCTGGAACTCACTGTGTAGAGCTCAAACTCACAGAGATCCTACAGCCTCTGCTTCCCAAGTGCTGAGATTAGCTCTAAAAACTTTGAGTGATAAATGCTTCTCTGCTCTGTGTTTTGAAAACAAAAAAAGCTGCCTACCCACAAAAAGCAAAACAAAACCAAAAGCTTGTTTTTAAGTTTTTATTTTTGTGTAGAAGATATTTACCACATAGTGGAAAGTATTGAAACTCCAAAGTTGAAGCATCTGAGTAGCTTTTTGGATATGTAAGCCTGCGTTTGATTGGATATGAATATATGATCTTTAGGTAGGTGTTGGGAGGTGAAATTGAGCCATGCAATGATGAGCGAAGTACAGTCTGACCTGGTATTGCCATTGCTTCGGTGCTGGCTCTGACCAGGGCGTGACCCCTTAATCTTCTCTCTGAGCTGATTCTGCGTACCACATGGGGGCATTTGAACCTATGTGGACCCTGGCTTATAATGTGTAAGAGTATTTCTTTTGTATCCTTTGAATTACTGATACTTTCATGTTTTCCTTCTTAGGTCCAGGTGAGAAATCAGGGTTGAAAACTTCATGGAGGATTCATCATTTCTGCCCTGAATTGGAATCAATTCCTTATTGACTTATTATTACTGTATTAAAAGTGTTTTTAATTAACCACGGAATTTGTTTGGGTAAGACCTTTATTTTGGTAAGGTTTTACAAGAGCTTATAAGTGAACATATACTCTTCTGGTAAGCTTCAATATATATATAATTTTTTTTTTCCTAACTTTTTCGAGACTGGGTTTCTCTATGTAGCCCTGGCTGACCTTGAACACACTCTGTAGACCAGGCTAGCCTTAAACTGAGAGCTCCACCTGCCTCTGCCTCCTAAGTGATGGGATTAAAGGCATATGCCACTACTGCCTGGCTGAGCTTCAATATCTTTAAATCTACAGGATGGATTATCTATTTTAAAACTTAGTAAATGGGCTGGAGAAATGGCTCAGTGGTTAAGAGCATGGACTGTTCTTTCAGAGCTCATGAGTTCAAATCCCAGCAACCACATGGTGGCTCACAACCATCTGTAATGAGATCTGATGCCCTCTTCTGGAGTGTCTGAAGATAGCTACAGTGTACTTAGATATAATAAATAAATAAATCTTTAAAAAAAAAAAATTAAAAAAACTTAGTAAAGTTATATCATCTTTATGGTACCAGAGAATATGCTCTCAATTGCCAGCATGAATCACAGTAGGCACTTGCAAATTACTTTCATTCAGCCTACATTAATGATTTTTCTTTTTCTTTTAAAAGATTTATTATTATTCATAAGTACACTGTAGCTGTCTTCAGATGCACCATTAAAGGGCATCAGATCTCATTATGGGTGGTTGTGAGCCATCATGTGGTTGCTGGGATTTGAACTCAGGACCTTCAAAAGAGCAGTCAGTGCTCTTACCCGCTGAGCCATCTTGCCAACCCTAATGATTTTTCAAAAGCCATTTCTTCACCAGCTTGTCCATCCACTGTTATAAATCTTCCTAAACAAGCAACTAAACTCTTGTTTTTGCAAGAGTTTATACAAGGCGATATCTATGTTGTTAGAACAGGGTTTTTCTGACTATTGAATTTGTCTTTTTAAAAAGCAAAACTTTAATCAATACAGAAAAACTTCAAGAAGTCAATGGTGATCTGAATGAAAATTTATTTAAACCCCTGAAGTAATCTTTTGGGTTTCGACATAATTATAACAGCATAGAACAATTCTTTCTCAGAATCATGTATTGTTAAAATTTACTTAAATGTTTCACAGAAACTTTCCTAATACCTAGCATGATTCATATCAATTGAGCAAACTGCCAATTGAGCAAACCCATAAGAGCAAGCAGAAAGCTTTTGCTCCTCACTAAATATTCATTAGGTAGGCATCAGGTAAACATTAGATAAGTATTTTACTGCATTTCACCATTGCTTGGTAGCTTCCATTCATATTGAAATTTCCAAACTCCTCCCTGTAAACAAACCCTATCCCAAGACTGACAAGTAGGACAGCCATGAAGGAAATCTTCAAATGCTGATTGAACTGTGGTAGTAAGTCATGACAGATGGCAGGGGCTTTTCTCTAAGGCATTTCTATGAAGAGAAAGTCCATGTCTGATAAAGCCTCTAATTCAAAAGTAGAGAAATGTTTTCTAAAGAGAAGGCCTGCTTCCCAAACCACTTGCTGTATAAGGTCTAACCTGAGGTTTCCTGTCCTAGTTTATCCTTCCTAAACAGTCACATTCATCGTACTTTTGACAGTCTCCCTATGGTGACCTTGAACTCAAAATCCTGCCTCCATCTCCAGAGTGCTGATACTACACTACCACATCCAACTTAAAACCTTACTCATAAGTGAGGTGGTCTTTTATAACTCACCTCCACATTGGCCCTCATACCACCTACAATCCTGATTCTCCTGCTTAATCAGCTTGGTAGAGAACAAACCAAAAAGTTAGGATCAAGTGGTTATATCCTTTTAGATAAATCCATATAACTACTGAAAGTTAATGTAGTTATGAATCAGGGAAGGATCACTGTTGTCTGTCATACTAAGCCCGTCTTGTGGCCTCACAGGGTTGGACTTGAGCTGTGAGATAATGCACTAATTTCAGTTCTCTGGAGAGTAGAGTTTAATTAGATGCTGGACTTCCGTTGGATACCCTGTAATGGGACAGGCTTGGTGACTCCTCACATAATTAAACACACAGCGGTAACAGAATACATAGCCAGAGGTGGCAAGAACCGTATCATTCACCCGAGTTTTACGACAGAGTGGGCACACTGTTTTCATTTTGGGTAAGAGGGGAGAATCAGAATTGTAGTCTAGGTGTACTGGTGGTGGTGGAGTGGGCAGGGCAGTCAGTGATTTGATGGCCTCTTGGTTCTCAGAAGAGTACCACCAGTCAAGAAACTGCAGGAAGAATACACCCACAGAGAGACCAGTAGAGAGGGATAAGGCAACGCCTCCCACAGCTTTCTTCAGAGCTGACTTTATCTTCTCACCAATGCTGTTGGGAAAGGAGAGCAAGAGGCAAAGAAAATAGTTTATTTGAATGTGGTCACAATAACTTGTATAGGGACAGTTCCACACTTGATGAACTGGAGGGTCTGATGTAAGCCTGCGTGCGTCTAAGCTGACATTCTGGTTTTTAAAGGATTTATGTTTGTGTCTGCTTGTTTGTACACACACCATAAGTATGCAGGTGCTGTTTGGGCCAGATGATCTGAAGTTACAGGCAGTTGTGAACTGCCAAATATGGATTCTGAGGATTGATCTCTGGTCCTCTGGAAGAGCTGTACATGCCATTTACATAACCACCGTGCCATTTCTCCAGCTGTACCCCCAAACTGTTTTTAACAACAAAAACTTATGTTTTTCATTTGAGAAAGGCATTAGGTATTCAACTTTAGAGAATTTTTTTTTCTTTTTTTTCCTTTTTGGTTTTTCAAGACAGGGTTTCTCTGTGTACCCTGGCTGTCCTGAAACTTACTCTGTAGACCAGGCTGGTCTTGAACTCAGAAATCTGCCTGCCTCTGCCTCTGCCTCCCAAGTGCTGGGATTAAAGGAGTGTGCCACCACTTCCTGGCTCAATTTTAGAGAATTTTTAAATGGAAGATAATCCATCCAGAAAAAGCAGTTCACTTAAAAAGTGACATATCAACACTGAGATGCATCCATGTTTGGACTTGTGGGAGAATAAACACTCCACAAAGGTAATGTTGCATTGATAAGAAGGCTTTAGAACTGCATCGCTTTTCCTTGAATCTCTGCTGTGCCATCTTCTAGCTGTTGGTTCCCATAACTGTTAAATAAAGCCATTGTGTTTAATCCAGGTTGTGATGAGGCATAAGATAATGTACACAAAGCAAATACTACGAATGGGGCCCTTACATACACCAAGCATGCACAAAGGTGTGCCTATTACGATTAAGGAGGGTTACCAGGTTGGTAGCCCGTGCTTTATGGATGTGAGGAATAATGCTGTGATTTAATAAATAGCTAGGGTTAACCAGATGATTGATACACAATGTTAAGTTTTGTTAATAAAGAGGTTTTAGAAATGGCCTTACCTTCTGACAGGCTCCTGCATTGCACTGGCTTCAACCAGTCTGTGTTCTATAGCTTGCATGTCCTGAGCTGTCAGTCGACCTAGCCGGACTCCTGCTAGTTTCAGCAGTGGAGAATGATGCTCAGCTTTCCCCAAGATGTACCGTAGTTGTTGTGTAAGGAACCAGCCTTCCCAGGCCATGTTAACAAATGGGTAGGCCGCAAGGAAGGCTCTGTAGAATCGTTTCCAGTGAGAAGAAGGGGGGTGAATAGAGTATTCGTCTTCTTCTCTCAAGCTAGAAGCCAACTTCTCCAGCTTCACTTTCAGATAAGGAATAAGAACAAGGAACACAGCAGATTTCCAGAGGTGCTCCTTGGGAAGACCAGCACTGGCTGGTCTCTGAAGTTGCGGTGAGCTCCCGGATACAATCCGCTTTAAACCATAAAAGTGTTCAGAAAATGAGGCACTGGTTCTAGAAAGATAATGCTGCTGGAGCAGAAAGTCTAGCAGAGTGAAGATTTCATCAAACCACCTCCAAAAGAAGCCATAGTGTGCAGGATTTGATTCTGCAAGAACCTGATGCAAGAACAGATTTATCTTATTACAGTCTTTAGTTTGTATTCACATTAGCCCTTTACTTTTAAATTCAATACATCTGGCTTAAATAACTGGCTTTTGGGGTATAGCCTAAGTTCCTTGAAGTCCTATTCAATTGAGTACAGGGCTTTTTGGATGCCCATTAAGCCACGGGTACAAATGACACGTGTCGATTATTGCAAACATGGTTACTAGCAAAATGTTTGGAATTTTATCCAGTCGTCCCAGAAACGTTTCAGAGAAATAAATACCTTACCTTGACCACATGCTGAAGAGCGGGTCGCACTGCTGTCATTAAACTGTCCTGTGCTACCACCTCAAAGATGGATGGCTGGTCGTCCGCCACTGAAGCAGTTGTGATGTGAGCCCCATGCTCAGCCATAGTGTCTTGTGTGTACTAGGATTCACTTTCCCCACGAACACTCTAATGAGCATGAACTTTTGTATCAAACGAGTGCTGAGTCTTAGTCCTGCATGGCACCTGAAACTCAAAATTTAATTTTACACGAGTGAAAGATCAACTGGGATAAATTAAAAAAAAAAAAAAAAAAAAGACATATATGGTGGCGGAGGTGAGGGAGTCTCAAAGTAAGGACTGTTAACTCCCGAGCTGGGAACGTGGCATGTCTGGGTAATGAGTTGTCAAATGCTGCACCTCACAGGGCTGAGTGTGACTCGGAGATGGGTGTGGGCCAAGAAACGTGTCGCTCGAGCTGCAGGCCCGGAGCTGCGAGGCCCGGCTCCGGCGGCTGTCTGGGAAGCGCCTGTCCTTGCTTGCTGACCTCGGGCACGGAGCGGAGGACCCGTGACGCCACCTGCGAAAGGAGGTCTCGGCTTTGTGACAGAAACCGTAACCGGAAACAGAAGCTCCGAGGACCTCCACACGGCGGGCGGAAGACAGGCGCTCTAGCATCGAATGTAGCCCTGAGCCGGAACTCGGGAACTCTATGACCAACTGGGACTTCCGCTTCCGCCCCCCTGACTGCGAGGCGACGGGTTAGTGCAAGTGGGTGGGTTCTGTTCCTACTTGTCTTTCAGCGAAGTGGAGGACTGTACTCGAGCCTCCGTGCCGAGCTGGGGCTTCTGCCTGATACCGGTTGCCACGGGAGAGCAACCAGTCCTTGATCATCCGGTTGCCAGGTCCTTTCTGCGCAGGTGGTGCTTAGTTCAAATTTGGCCACCTTCCCGAGTATTATAGTCAGTTCTATCAGCAAGTTTTACTAAAATGACGAAAGGTTCTCCTTGCTTATCAGAACTTAGGACGGTTACTTTTCATTACAGACACATAGCTTAACTTGTCTTCCATGTGTAAAATTGTTATAGCTCTAGGCACATTTTGCCAGATGAAATTGATTCCTGCCCTCCAGCTCAGCAGATACATATATGTCTTCTTAGCAATGCCAATACAGTGCAGGGATCCTTAAGATCCTCGAACTGAGTAGTAGCATTCACTGTTCTAGAGGACCTTAGGGTGTAAAAGTAGGTAATTCGTTTGTATAATGAGAACCTTATAAAGGGACTGGTTTTAGTTTCAATTTCAATCTTGAAGTTTTCTTTTTTCTTTTTCTTTCTTTCTTTTTTTTTTTTTTCGAGACAGGGTTTCTCTGTGTAGCCCTGGCTGTCCTGGAACTCACTCTGTAGACCAGGCCTGCCTCAAACTCAGAAATCCACCTGCCTCTGCCTCCCAAGTGCTGGGATTAAAGATGTGCACCACCACTGCCCGGCCTGTTTATGCTTTTCATAAGTGAATAGCAAAAATACACAGCTAAGAAATAGCTAAAACAAGTAGAAAACTAAACATTTGCATCAATTAAAGTTTTTCGTTGCAAAGAGCAGAAGCAGGCTATTTTGAAAACAAAAGGAACTTAAACTCTAGGTGGGGAGGCTGAAGAGATGGTGGGCAGGTAAGAGCACTTGGTGCTCTTGCAGAGGGCCTGAGTTCAGTTTCCAGTACACACACTCAAGAGGCTCACAACCAACTGGAAGTCCAGCTTCAGAGGTACCTGCACATACTAGTATACACACAACATTTAAGTGAGTCTTTAAAAAATAGCTATGGAGTAGCTCACAAAATAAGATAGCTCAAGAGGAACAGGACTACATGACTCTATTAGAAATCTCTAGCAGGAATTAGTAACATTTCATCCAAGTAACCTTGTTACAATGAATGAGTGTCAAGTTGTCATTGTGTCCAGGAATCGGATTCTTCTGGCAGAAGGTGCTGGCATATATATGTAATCCCAATGCCTGAGACATTGGGCTATCTGGCAGTAAGGAAGTGGGGAAAGTGAGGGGAAAAGTGGGAGAAAAGAGGGGAAGAAACCCATTTGAGCAACCTTGGTTCAAAGTCTCATTTCATGCTTATCAAGAGGGTCAAGATTTCCTGATTAATGGACCCATGAGACTATAAAAAGGAAACTGTAAGCCAGGCGGTGGTGGTGCACGCCTTTAATCCCAGCACTTGGGAGGCAGAGGCAGGTGGATTTCTGAGTTCAAGGCCAGCCTGGTCTACAAAGTGAGTTCCAGGGCAGTCAAGGCTACAGAGAAACCCTGTCTTGAAAAAACAAAACAAAACAAAACAAAACAAAATAAAATAGTATGAAATAGTATGTCCTGGTTGGTTATATAACTCAGTGGTAGAGTATTTGTCCAACGTGTGTGAAGCCCTAGGATCCTTCCCTGATTCTGGAAAGAAAAATAGTGTCAGTTTTTATTTCACTTTGGTAATGTGCTAGTTTTTAGTCGCCAAATAATACATAAAAAAACCCAATCTCAAATGTGTAGTCTAATAGAAGGCATTAAAAGCTAAGCCTGACCATCAGGTTTAGAGATCTTAAATATATATTAAACATAAGTTACATAGGAAATTATATAATAAATGCTCAGTAAATACCTTAATTGTAATTGGGTTAAGTAATTTGTTTTGTTTTTCAAAGACAGGGTTTCTCTGTGTAGCCCTGGCTGTCCTGGAATTCACACTATAGACCAGGCTGGCCTTGAACTCACAAAGATCCACCCACCTTTGCCTCATGAGTCCTCAAGTTAAAGGCTTGTGCACCCAGTTGCCTTGAGTTTTTTGCTTTTAATATAGTTTTTTTTAAAAAATATGTATGCAAGTACACTGTAGCTGTCTTCAGACACCAGACGAGGGCATTGGATCCCATTACAGATAGTTGTGAGCCACCATGGGAGTTGCTGGGAATTGAACTCAGGACCTCTGGAAGAGCAGCCAGTGTTCTTACGAACACTCTCTCACTACATACATGCAGGCAAAACACCAATGCACATTAAAAAAACAAAATGAAAAAAAAAGTTGTTCAATAGTAGAGTGAGGGGAGTCTGGGTAGAAGAACCACTAAGCCTTAGAGTCAAGGTATGTAGATAAATTCAAAGTGCTCTAGAGGCAGAAGCAAGAGGGTCTTAGTTTCAGGTTTGCCTGAGTTACATAGCCCGACGATGGTTTTTCTTGTAGTACCAGCTTAGTTTCCAAATGAAACCTGTATCCACTAGGTATTTTAGGTACCTTATCCCATTCAAGCCTAAGGGCGGGGCAAGAAGGGGGCGCTAATAAGTTTCTCCAGTCTTGTTCAATGTAGGGATTCAAACTCAGGTCTGAATACTTCTTAGCATCTTTGAGTTGCTGTCTCCTAGTTCATCTGTTCATCCGTAGTCCTGGTTTCTATCACCTCTATGGGTTTCTGAACCTTACAAGCAAATTAACTGAGGTTTGTGTTTAAGCAAATAGGATATCTCACAAAGGTTTTACAAAAATCTTGTTCATGAAAATAAATCACGAAAATACCCACTTATTGAAGCTATCCTTTGGAAAAGTCACTGCGGGTCTCCTTAGCGTATAGGCAGCTGCCCTAACCCTGAGAAAGGGAAACCTTTCCGTTGCTGAGGCGACAGACACAACCTGGCTGTTCCGTTCTCCCGCGCACCCAGATGACGTCAGGCGACGAGATTCTCTTACGCCAAAGCTTCCGGCCTACCATCTTTGTCCCTGGCAAATTGGGTTTTGCGCAGTGGCTTAGATCTAGAGAGAATCGTGACGGGCAGGAAACCATTACACCACCACCCCGGCTGTGCTCTCCGACTGCCGCCGCCACCCCGCCCTTGCCTCCGGTGAGTTCAAGGCGGCTAGCTTTGGGGTGTGTCCCTGACTGACTAGGGGTGGTTGTGAGGGGAGGGGAACCCCAAGCCGGGTCGTAGGCGCAGGAGGAAAGGAGATCGGAGGAGCGTGACGGTTGAGGGTGGAAGGAGTCCTCGGGTGTGACCGTTGTGAGGAAAAAGCTTGGAGAAAGTAGCTCCTTTGTAGTGACCGTGGTGGGTGAGGGCTGCGCTCCGGTGTAGCAGCGGTAGTTGGGGGCTTCGGAGTGAAGCAAGGTTCGGAAGACCGGCTTGGGGAGGGTTCAGGCCAGGGGTGTGGCCGCCAGAGGCCGAGGAAGAGCCACCACCCAGCTTTCCCGTTTGGTATCTGTTCATTGAGAAAGAAGCTCGGACGTGTCCAGCACGCCTAGGGAGAAGGGATTCCCGCGACCGTTTGGTCACTGAAACCTCCCTTGTCGCCCGTATTTGGGGTTTAGAGACATCTCTCCTTACCTAGTGAAAATTGGACAGATTTCTTGACCTGGGGTCTTGACCTAGAGAAGTGGGTAAAGAGAACAGGGGACTAAATAATGTACTTAGAGGAAGGAAGGAGAAACCTGCATAATTGACCCTCAGTGTAAGAGGGGAAAGCCATTGAAAGTAAATCTTAGCCTGGATTTTTGTTTTTCTCTTTTTCTTTTTTCTCCCTTTAATCCCAGGGGTTATCAGGAGCAGTCTAGTTTGGGTAAGGCTGTAAATTCTACTAGAAGTGAAAAAACTGGAATTTCCTGCTATTTCTTTATTCTTTGAATTCACAGGATGTATTAGCTTTTTGAGCAGGCTTTAGGGGAAGGCTCTTATTAAACTCAAGCAATTTAGATATGAAGCAGTGTGAATGTGTCATGGATGCTTTGCTGAATTTTTTTACTTTTAGAAGGGATATTTTTTTCTTCTTTTTTTTTAAGTGGGCAAACTCTTTTGCAACCTTTGTGGTTTAAAAGACAAAGAACGCACTACAAGCTCAGCAAGGCAAGTTGACTAAGAAAAAAGGTGGTCTCAGAGAGGAACAGTTTAAATTATTAACTGCTCTCCTTGTGTAGTTCTACTGCTTAGCCTAAGGGTGCACTTACAAGGTAATAATAGAAGGCGGCAGGTGAAATAGGTGCAGCCACCGGGTAACACATTCCAGTGATGACTAAGTGAGGCGGTCCGACGAGTAAATTGAGAGCTGAGCAGGTGTCTTGCAGGGTAGATTCCCTGAGAAATAAAGGGGAGTATACTCTGCAAACAGCTCCCCCAAGTTTGGTGGTAAATTAAAACAAAGTAAAGCTTCTGATGAACTAAGATCAAGTCCCTTTCATCCTTTTCTTCTGTAAAAGATCATTGTTTTTAAGGTACACATTTGAACCAAGTTAGACAAGGGGCATTCAAAAGACATCATCTCCATTTTTCTTCTTTCCTCCTGGGCTTTTCATGTTTCCCAGAATGTCTTGGCATTTCATATCAGTTGGGTGTAAGACTGGTGGGCTTCTTTCTTTATATTAACTTGTGGTTATTTAAATAGAAGCCAGAGGTGAAATTAGCTTTTAAATATTTTATTTCTGATAAGCTAATTAACCTGAAGCTGCTATTGTCCTTGTGTTATGAACATTTGGCCAGAAATGGTCTTTATGCCGCTTATCTTTGTAAGCTAAGGTTACTGGAATGACCCTCTGCTTTACAGTGTACTGAACTCTGGCTAGTTATTGACTTCTTGTGCAAAGAAGGGCACAGTGGCCTTGTCAGTGCTAATGGTGGCTGCCATTTCCCAGAGAACTATTTGAAATTAAGACCTTATTTTTTTCTGACTATATTCTACCCAGCCTATTAATCTTTTGCAGTTGAGTTGCTCTTTGGGGGAATTGGAGGAAGGGAAGGCTGGAAGGAGAGAAAAGACTTTGACAACCTATATTTGGCAGAAACTAGGTTATGTTAATCTAGATATATAACCTTGTACAGGGAGGCCTGTGAAAGGCAGTGGAACAATACTGTGGGCTAGGATGAGTCCAAGGATCATTGCTTTGCCCTGTGGTTGCTCTGTCCTTTAACAATGTCCCTAGGCCACACCATAAGTCAGTGACCTTTCAGGTTTCATGTTGTATGAGGTTGTGTAAGTTCAAATTCCATTGTGGCTTGCTTATTTCTAGGGATTTCCTGAAAAACAAAAATTTGCCCCAGTAGGATTTTTTGAGTTTTGTAGCATTAGGCAAGTTGAAGTTGTATTTTTTTCCAGTTCTATTCTGGTTTTTGTGTGTGTTTTTTTTTAGTATAGGCATCAGTTTTACACTCTATACTGGAAAATTTGACTGTGTCTATCTGGTAAGTGTTTGTAGGGTTTTTATTAAAAAATAGTTGTATGTAATTGTGAGTTGAAAGTCACAGGGGCATTAAAGTTTTGCCACTACCACTTCTCATTTTAATTAAATACTTAAAATTCATACAAATTATATGTGTTTAGATCCAGGCCACACCCCCAGCCCTTCCTTTCTACTGTTGCTTTTGTTTAGACTCTTTTCATTTTTCCTTGTCCCCCCCAACTCCTTAAAGCATAGTCTGGATACCTTGTTTCTTTGCCTGTATGATGGTGATTATTTCATCACAATTATTGGCCATGGTGTCAGTTAAATGAGTGATATATTTACCTGCTTTTTTTTTTCCCTTCCTCTCCCCCTTTTGATGATGGAGAGGTCTTATACCTGCTAGGTAAGCACTCTACCACTGCGCTATATCCCTGGTCCAAAATGCCACTGAAGATTGAGCTCATGATTTCCCATATATCAAGCAAGCCCTCTACTACTGAGCCCTTTAGTTATTTATTTTATTTTTATATGGGTATTTTGACTGCACGTAGGTCTGTAGACCATTTGTGTATTCAGTGACTTGAGAGGCCAGAAGAGGGCATCTGATCCCTGGAACTGGAGTTATAGATGGTTATGAGTTGCTAAGTGCATGCCAGGAACAGAACCCAGGTCCTCTGGAAAAACAGCTAGTGCTCTTGACTGTTGAGCCATCTCCAGTCTTACTTTATTTTTAAGACAGATGCTCATTAAAATTTCCAGACCTACCTCAGGTTCCCAAGTAGCTGGTTCTCTTTATCTCTTTGTTAGAAAGCAGAGATTTTTGATATGTTGCAGGCTTCTTTTTATTATTTTATTTTATGTGTACGGGTGTTATTCCTGTGTGTATATGTCAGTGTACCATGTGTATGTGCCCAGGGAGACTAGAAGGTGTCAGATTCCCTGGAACTGAAGTTATAGACAGTGATGAGTCTCCCTGTTGGGTGCTAGGAATTGAATCATACTAATTATGAGATGGTGGGCTGCTAATAAAGACATGTCTTAAGGTTGGTGAACAGAGTATGTTGAGAATTCCTGTTAGAATTTCATGTTATCTGGATCTGGTGGCGTAAGGCAGAAACAGGAGGATCCCATGAGTAGGAAGCTAGCCTGGTCTTTATAGCAGGTTTCAAGCTCGCCAAGACTAGAGAGTGAAGATCTTATCTCAAAAGAAAAGAAAAAATTTATACATGTGTATGGGTAGACAGGAGAGCGTTAGAAAACAGTGCTTTCGTGCATTTTCCGCAAGAAAGGGGGTGAAAAATGTCCAAATAAATTTTGTTTTTAAATCTTAGGTTTGAAGTTTTGATGATTTCGTGGGATTTTAAGTGATAGCGTTCTGTAAAAACAGTAAAGGTTTTGAGCCATAGCTGTGGTGTTCCTGCCAGACCTTAGTAATTGTTTCTGTACAGCAGCGTTTCTGTTTGTATTTGTAAACTCACAGTTAACTTAAGATTTATATCACAAGTCTTTAAAAAGTTTTGTTGTAGGGTTGGGGATTTAGCTCAGTGGTAGAGCGCTTGAGGCCCTGGGTTTGGTCCTCAGCTCTGGAAAAAAAAAAAAAAGTCTTGTTGTGCTTTGAAACAGGATTACTATGTAGCTAGCTAGCCCTGGCTGGCTTGGCAATTCCTTATGTAGATCAAGCTGGCCCTGAACTCATGTCCACCTGTTTATGTGAAGAATTCCTAGCCAGGAGTGGTAGCTCACATCTATAATCCCAGCACCTGGGAGGTGGAGACATGAGAAACAGAATTAAAAGTCATCTTTAAGTACATAGCAAGTTTGAGACCATCTTGGGCTACATAAGATCTGTCCAAAAAAAAAAAAAAAAACCAACCAGAAAGAACTATCTGTTGTGGTATATTTGTAAACCTAGCACTCTGGACAGAGGCAGAAGAAGTGGACCTTTGTAATAAGACCAATCTCTTTTAAAAAGAGTTTCAGGCCAGCTAGGGCTACACAGGGAGATGCTGTCTCAAAAAGCACAGGCATCTCAGAGGTTAAAAGCACTTGCTGCTCTTGGAGAGGCCCAGTTTCAATTCCCAGCACTCAGATCAGGTGGCTCACAACCATCTGTAACTCAGGAGCTTCAGGGAGCCACCTCCTTCCTCTGGCTTTCATACAGGGGCACACACGTGTACACACATACACATAAGTCAATAATAACAAATATTTAAAAACAAAATTTCCCTGATTTGTCTATGTTTTATTTAGTTTATGCTGTGACTGGATTGAATATAGCATTCTGTGAATTTTTGCTAGAAAGACATAAAAACTTTGATGCAAACCTCTATGTGACAAATATCAAAGCACTTTCTGTATCCTACATGGCATATATGGTGTCTAACGCTTTCATTTCTTTCCTTTTTGTTTTTGAAACAGTGTCTTTATGTAGTCCAGGTTCCCCTCAACGTCACTGTGTAGCTATGTGTAGGAGGAGGACCTTGGTTTTCCTGCCTCTAGCCCTGGTGCTGGGGGTAAGGAGGCTGCTGATTTTTCTGAGAGCCTTTTGCAAGCAGTATTTAATAGGTTGAAAGAATTTTTCTGCTTTTGGGCTTAGTCTGCTTTGAAGTCCATGTTTTGAGTCACTCCATGCTGAGGCAGAGAAGTAACCAGACTTTCCTGATTAGAATCTTTCAAACCAACCTTTGTCTTAAGTGTTTGAGTGAGTGACTAAGATGTAAGAGTGAGTGGTGTCAGACTTGTCCTTGGGTTTACAGAGCCATAGGGGTTCAGATTACTGCCCTAGTCCATTGTCCTTCAGACTTTCCCCCTTGAAGTTCTTTGAAGCAAGGAACTTGCAATTCTTATTTCCTGTGCTGCTTGACCCGCAAATGGCAGTGGCAATAGGAAAAAAAAACTATTCATTTTGTTAAAAAGCAGAAATTCTTAAATATAGATGTTCTCAAAATTAGATGTTTTGCTGGAGACATGTAATTGGATAACAGCATTCTTTACTCTTACCCTAGGTTTGCGCTAAAGATCCAGAATCATGACTGACTCCAAGTACTTCACAACCAATAAGAAGGGTAAGTAGGGGAACCTTGTGAGACCTTGTGTTTAGTTCAGTTACTGGGTTAGACTCCCCAAGTAGAATGTTCTGACATTTTTACACATGCGTTTGCAGTCTCACTGGGAATCTGATGTTTCTACAAATAGTTATATTTTAATAAGTTTATTGAAATATAGGAGATTTTACATGCTTGCTTTCTAGTGCTGGGGACCTAATCTAGGGCCTTGCACAGCCTGGTGGGTGCTCTGCCATCGAGCTACACCTTTTGCTCTTGGCTCTATGACCTTGATCACCTTTGTGGTCAGTAATATAATACTGGCTTATACACATAAGTGTGGGCTTACAAACTAAGGATTCTTCTTGGGAAAGTCTAACTTCCCAAATTGTTTCCAGATGGCCTATTTCTAGAAGTATGGCTGGTTCTTCTGTCCAAGCTAGGTTAGTGTCGCTGTCCTCAGCTTACTAAGCACCCAGAGCTTGCTTTGCTTCTCACAATCAGAAGTGTGTGCTTTTGCACTCAGCAGCTCTTCTGTTTGCTGAAATAGTCTGGCCTGGCACCAACTACTGTGCCATTTATTACTCTTCCTTTCAGTGTCTTGGCCTGCTTTTCTGGTGTATGTGTCCTCTTCTCTGGTGGCTAACATGTGACAGCTTTTCTGGCATAGAACTTTGTTTGCCTTGAAGTATTTCCTGGTACGTTTGTTTTCAGACTTAGCAGAGTCTGAGCGTGTATTGTGCACATTTTGCTTAGTCCACCACTTAGTAACACCAGTGGAGTTACTGATTAAGTACTCCGATTTTCACTTAAGTCAGAGTGGGTACACAGGGTTCCAAGTAGTCAATCTTGGTTTCTAAATGACATTTTTCAGTCAGGTGGTGATGACAAACGCCCTTAATCCTAGCACTTAGAGGCAGAGACAGGTGGATCTCTGAGCGTTCGAGGCCAGCCTCAACTGCAAACTGTCTACAAAGCCAGTTCTAGGACAGCCAGGGCTACACAGATGTCACGGACACCTGTGTGATGGCGGTATTTGAGGTGAAAACTTCAAGGAAAGTCAGCCTCCTGCCTCCTCATTGTTCCCTGGCACCCCAAACTCAGAGGTGGCCCAGATATGTCTTTGTACTTGTGTGCTAGGAACTCACCAAGATATCATTTTCTTACAGCTAGCAAGAGAAAATTCGGACATTGTTTTCTGACCTTCACCAATGTTTCCAACTATCCTAGTTTAATGTTTTAAGTACTAGAGAGTAATTGAAAGGTTTCTCTCACTCTAAGACATTAGCTGAAAGTGTTAGGTCGAGATTCTCCTCTGCCTGCCTCCAGCAAGAACCAAAGAATTAGCATAAGAATACCTCAACAGAGAGGGCTCCACCCCTCTTCCTCCTGCTCTACACCTGGCTTTTTAGAAGTCAGGTGACCTGGGTGTGTGGGGGGTCGTTTTGCCTACGTGACTTCAGTCTAGCACTAGGACTGGAAGAAGAAGGACTTAGACTCACATGCAAGACTAGCACTAGAACTTAGATGGGCTAGGACTCAGATTCATACACCTGCATTCCCCTGGGCCCAGAGCACTTGGGCCCGGGGGATGCAACACCAGTTCAGAGGAGATGGCTGCTGCTTTAGACCCAGTATGTTTCAGATAGCCTCAGAGGTACCTCAACTGTTGAGCTGCCAGATTTTTCATTTCTCTTTTGCAATGATTGTAAAAGCCTCATGTCATTTTTAAAAGAAATACACTCAGATTTTACACCACCCGTGTGTGTAGTCTGTTTGTCAAAGCCGAATCCCGTGCCCACCTGGCCAGAATCCCGTGTCCCGCGGAACAGGGACCCCGCGAGAAATCCCGGTCCGTGGCACACAGAGAAACCTTGTCTCAAGAAAACCTAAACTAAACCAAAAAAATGATCAGAGTAATGGATAATAACCTAATGAATACAATTAATACATGTGTGACTATATTTAGTATAAATTATAGTTTAGGCAAGAGTCATGATGTTAAAGTTAGTTAAGTGGGAAGTTTGATAAGAAACAGGGCATTGATAGGGCTCAAAGTATCCTTCAGCAAATTACTAATTACAGAGATGAAAAGTATTAGTTCTTTAATGTCAAAATCTAACAGTGAGGGAGCTGGTGAGATGGCTCAGTGGTTAAGAGCGCTTGTTTGTGCAGAGGCTCTTGCTTCTATTACCAGCATCCACACTGTAGTTCACAACCATCTATAAGTATGGTTCCAGGGAATTTGGCACCCTGTTCTGACATCTGTCAGTACCAAGCAACACACACCCACAACCTGCCCCCCCCAACACCCACACCTACACACACACACACACACACACACACATACACACACAGTATTAAAAAACAACAAAAATGAGTATTTAGAACCATAACCATATATTCATTGTTGATATCACCAAAATCAGTCAAAGTAACATCATTTGCCTTCTGATGATGTTTTATGAAGTTATCTTGCCAAATTTATAACCTATTGCAATTCAGGAAACCCATGGCAAACTGGAAGTGTTTCTCATAATAAGGGCCCTGTACGTCTTATCATGTCATAGCTCTTGGGAGGTAGAGGCAAGTGGATTGCTATGAATTCAGGGTCAGCCTGGTCTACATAGTTTCAGAAATGCCAGAGTTTTTTTAAGACCCTGTCTTAAAAACAAAATATTATCATGAAAATAAATTGCTTCCAGGACATGACTATAAGTGTAATACTTTTTTTTTTTTTTAGCATTTTTTATTAGTTTATTTATTCACTTTACATCCCAATTGCAGACTCCCCTCTTTCCCCAGTTCCCTCTTCACACAGCCCCTCCCTATCCCCACATCCCCTTCTCCCGGCACATCAAGATCTCAGACAACCTGGCTAATTAGTGGTAAGACTCTATCTCAACTTTAAATAAAATAGATTAGATAGAAAAAGTCAGAACAAGGACTGGAGAGATGGCTCACAAGGTAGAGTACTGGCCGTCCTTCCAAAAGTTCTGAATTTGACCCCAATACTGACATGGTAGACTTGCAGCCAACTTTAACTGCACTTCCCAAGGAATGTGATGCCCTCTCCAGGCCTTCATAGGCACACACCCAGACACTCAAGCAGGAAAAATACTCATATGCATTAAATAAAATAATGAAAAGTATTTAATATCAATTGTAGGCCTTCTGCATCCTTGTAAGCAACACACACACACAAAATTAATCTTCAAACTGTTTGTAGCATGGAATTCACTCTCCGGACATACTTTCAAGTGCTGGGATTGCAAACATATATTACCATGATAGGCCGAGTATTGAGTTTTTAAAATCTCTACAGATTTTTGTAATATGTAGCCAACACTGAAAACCAGTCTTAGCTGCTAACAGTGCTTGGTAGATTTGACTTTTGAAATGAATGGGGTTGGGTAATAAAACGTGACGCATGCAAGATACTTTTTTTTTTTTTCCCAGACAAGGTTTCTCTGTGTAGCCCTGGCTGTCCTGGACTCACTCTGTAGACCATGCTGGCCTCGAACTCAGAAATCCACCTGCCTCTGCCTCCCAAGTGCTGGGATTAAAGGCATGCGCCACTGACCGGCACAAGATACTTTTCCTAGTACTTGTCTTTCAGTTTATCCAGTTTCTTCTCTATCTTTATTGTTTACACCTCACAAAAACTATTAACCTGCTTGTCACAGTGGCATATGTCTAGAATCTCTGCACTTAGGAGGCTGAGGCAGGATGCTTGTGAGGCTAGACTGGGCTACATAGTAAGATTCTGTCTCAGAATCAGATGGCCACCAAAATGGCTCATCCAGTAAAGGTGCTTGCTGAGGAAGCCTAGCAAGCTGAGTTTGAGCTCTGCAGCTTATTAAGGGTGGAAAGAAAGAGCCAACTCCGCGGAGTCATCCTCTGCCCTCCATACACTCACCCACATGGAGATCTCACACAAACTGATGTGTACACACAGAGAGAGCCATCAACTCCTTGTCAATTTATTTCAGCTAACTACTTAATCATTTGGATATGTATTTTTGTTTTCTTCTGCTAACACTTTATGTGCTTTGGTTACCAATATACTGTCTATAACAACATAGAAAGGTTTTGTTAGCCAGGCAGTGGTGGCGCACGCCTTTAATCCCAGCCCTTGGGAGGCAGAAGCAGGCGGATTTCTGAGTTTCTGGGGCCAGCCTGGTCTACAGAGTGAGTTCTAGGACAGCCAGGACTACACAGAGAAACCCTGTCTCAAAAAAAAAAAAAAAGAAAGAAAGAAAAAGAAAAAGAAAGGTTTTGTTTTTGTTTTGCTTTTTGAGACAGGGTTTCTCTGTGTAGATCTGGATGTCCTGGAACTCACTCTAGAGTTTAGGCTGACCCTGAAGATTTTCCTGCCTCTGCTTTTTCTAAGTGCTGGGATTAAAAGCATACATTTGGCCTTTTCCTAAGTTTTTTTGAAAACTCACCTAATTCATCAAACCCTTTCTTTTAAAGGGTACAAATGACATTTATAAAAGTTTGAGACATACAAATTGAGTCACTGCTAGCTAATATGTTTTTCAAAAATGGATAGACTATGTTCCTTTTGCTTCCTGCAACGCCCACCAGAACCGCCTCTGGAGCAGATTCTTTAAATTTATGCTTGGTTCTGGAATAATTTCAGTTACATCCTGTTTCAATTCTGCAGTCCTGGTGCTGCTCTCAGTTCAATTCAGACTTGTGAATCCCCGCTGTTTGCCCTTCACTGTTCCAGAAGTAAATCACGGGGCCTGAGAGCCACATTTGGCAGCACCTGGCTCAGTAAAGAAGAGACTGACTCTTTAAAGGCCTGGCCTTTCTGCCAATGTTATTTTTGTGGTTGTCACTTAAATGGAATAGTGATTTTTAAAGCAATTTGCTTGGCTACTGGGGATGGATATTGATAAAATGAGCTTTTATGTGCTCCATTTTTATGTCTCTTGTCAATATACTTCCTGTATTAGTCAGGGTTCTCTAGAGTCACGAAACTTATGGTAGTCTCTATGGTAAAGGAATTTGTTGATTTACAGTCTGTATGTAGTCCAACTCCCAACAATGGTCAGCAGCAGCTATGAATGGAAGTCCAAGGATCTAGCAGTTACTAAGTCCCACAAGGCAAGCACGTGAAAAAGAGAGAGAGCCTTCCTTCTTCCAATGTCCTTATATAGGTCTCCAGCAAAAGGTGTGGCCCAGATGACCTTGTATCAGAAACTAGTATCTCTCAGCCTCCAGATTAGGATCACAGGTGAATCATAATTCTGGATTGTAGTTCATTTCAGATATAGTCAACTTGACAACCAGGAATAGCCACTACACTTCCTGTCATGGGCTTCAGAGAGATCACATAGTGTGCAGAGTGGTGGATGATGTCAGGGTAAAATGATCATTGAGAGCAGTCTGGAAGGTGGTGGGCAAGGAGGCAACAGTCAGGTTTGACATATAGATGGAAAAATGGGTGAAGTGGTTACATACTTGTAATCCCAGCAGTCTGAAAACAGGCAAGATGACCTGAGACAAGAGGCCAGCTTAGTCTACATTGTGAGTTCCAAGCCTGCCAGGGTTACATAGCAAGGCCCTATTGCAGACAAAACAAACAACAGAAAAGGTAGGGGTATCCACAGAAGGAAGAAATGGGAGTAGGCATGAACATGCATGTGATCTGGGCAGCTTCCTTTCACGCATTCGCCCCCCCTTCTGTCTGAAGAGAGTTGTTGTCTTTTCTCATGAAAATGATGGGGTGGGATAGCCCTCCTTCCATTCTCCTCCTCCTTTGTCTGGTTAGGCCTTTTTCTTTTATCCCGTGTTCGTTCTAAAGGCAGGTGAGGCTAGAGATGGAGCCTTAAAGTAGTGGTGATACTTTGACACTTCTTGAGTAGTTGTTCAAAACACACGCACACACGCGCACGTGCCATAGTATATGTGGAAGTCAGATGACAACTTTCAGAAAAAAGAAGTTGGTTCTGAAGCACCTTTAACCATTGAGACATCTCACCAGCCCATATATATTTATTGAGAATTTCATACATATATAATGTATTTTGTTCATATCCAGCACCCATTTCCCTCTCCAGTTCTTCCTATCATGCCCCCTCCCAGCTTCATTTTATTTATTTATCTATCTATTTATTTATTTATTATAATCCACTAAATCTAATTAGTGCCTCCCTCATGCCCATTCGTATGGGACCATCTAAGAGCTTGGACAGTATACCAGTGGCCACATCCCCAAAGAATAATGGCTCTCTCCCAGCTGCTATGACCTACCATGAGCTCCCAAACTAGTGTTTGAGCCTTGTGAGCCCCTCCCCCACCTGTGATTTAATACTGACTGGTTTGTTGTTGTGCACACAACCATAGGTACCGTGAGTTAATGAATGCAGGGTCCATCTCATGTACAGAAACAGCATTTCACAACCCTCTTTCCTACACTCCAGCTCATACACTGTCTCCACTATCCCTTCCTCTGTGATGATCTGAGACATGGGGCGGGTGAGATGCTTGATACAGACGTTCCAGTTAGGACTGAGTCACTCACTTATTCTCAGCACTTTGAATAATTTTGACTGTGTATTAACCACTGCCTAAATGGGACAAGCTTTGCTGGTGGAGGTTGAGAACAACACTAATCTCTGAGTATAAATGTATATATGTAGAAAGCAGTTGGACAACATGATCATTCAGCAGGTAACCGTGATAGATTGTCCACCAGGGCCTATAACCTCCTCAGCCTTGGGCTCTTGAGCAGGTTTCCAGTACTGTATTAGTTTCTTTTCTATTGCTGTGACAAAATAACATGGCCAAGGCAACTTATAGAAGGAAGGGTTTCTTTGGGACTTAGGGTTCCAGGGGGATAGGAGTACATCCCTGTCATGCCACGCAGGCAGGCAGATGTTGCACATGTGCAGCAGCTGAGAGTTCACATCCACATCCACAAACAGGGAGCAGAGAGGGAACAGTGGAATGACACCTTTTGAAACCCCAAAGGCCCTCCCTGAGTGACACACTTCTGCCATTAAGACCAGATGCCCTAGCCGGGTGGTGGTGGAGCACGCCTTTAATCCCAGCACTAGGGAGGCAGAGGCAGGCGGATTTCTGAGTTTGAGGCCAGCCTGGTCTACAGAGTGAGTTCCAGGCCAGCCAGGGCTACACAGAGAAACCCTGTCTCAAAAAAAAAAAAAAAAAAAAATGTCCTAAGCCTTTCCAAACAGTTCTACCAACTGAGGATCAAGTATTTAAGCATGTGAGTCTATGGGGACATTTTCATTGAAACCATCCCAAGAACCAGCATGAATTCCCTCCTGTGAGTGGACTTCCAATACGGTTAGAAAGTAGATTATTACCCCGTACCAGTCATGCTATATAGGCTGGTGATTTCTCTTTCTTTTCTGACTTAACTGTGCTTTTGTACATTAGGATCACGTATGAACTAAGAGCTCTTGATGATCCAATTCATTTGGACCAGACTGGAGTAAAGCATTGATAGTTTTGATCTTTTTTTTTTTTTTTTTTTTTTTTTTTTTTTTTTTTTTTTTTTTTTTTTTTTTTTTTTTTTTGGTTTTTCGAGACAGGGTTTCTCTGTATAGCCCTGGGTATTCTGGAACTCACTCTGTAGACCAGGCTGGCCTTGAACTCAGAAATCCGCCTGCCTCTGCCTCCCAAGGGCTGGGATTAAAGGCGTGCGCCACCACCACCACCACCACCACCACAGCTGGGCAGTGTTGATCATTTCTTAGTCTGGTAAGATAGCTTAGTAGGGAAAAGCGTTTGTTGTACAAGCCTGACCACGTAGGTTCTGTCCCTGGAACTCACATAGTAAAGTCACATGTGGTGCTGTTTGTATCGGTAATCCCATTATTCCTACTTCAACATGGGAGACAGACAGGAGAATCATTCAGGGTACAGCACAACAGCAGAAACAAGACATTTTGACAAGGTGGAAAGAGAGAACCAACTCCCAAAAGTTGTCCTTTAAAGCAATTATTATTTTTATGTATATGAGTGTTTTTCTGCATGGATATATGTGTGTCTGGTACCTGCAGAGGCAAGAGGGCATCAGGTTCCCTGGAACTAGAGTTATGAACAGTTATAAACTACCATGTGGGTGCTGGGAACTGAAGCCAGGAAGTGAATGCTGGAGCTTGGAGTCATGGCTCAGGAGTTAAGAGCACTTGTTCTTGGAGAGGATCTGAGTATAGTTCCCAGCACCCACATAATGGCTCAGAACTCTCCATAACTTTTCCAGGGCATTTAGCACCCTCTTCTGCCCTCTGAGGGTACCAGGTATGCATATGGTGAATAGACGTGCATGCAGGCAAAAACCAAAAACACATAAAATAAATAAATCTTGAGAGGGGTGGGGGGGATGCCAAGCCCAATTTTGTAAGTAATAAACTATGTGACTTTTGAGCCTAATTTATTAATCTATTAAGTTGTATCTCTCTTAGTTTGTAAACATTGATTTCCAAGCCAGCTCCCTACTTTGATTTCTTTTCTTCCTAGGTCCTTAAAAGTCTGCTGGTCCTAAAATACTGATCCTAATACTGTTGCAGTGAGCTTTACTTTTTCTTGCTCTCATGCTTTCTAAAGTAGGGTCTGTGTTGCCTTTTAAAGATATGATTTAAAGGCTTTAAGTATTGATGGAGTCTTTGTTGGTGGGTCAGTTAACATTCTGGGGCTTTGAATTGCACATCCCTTATACTTTTAAAATAACCTTACTTCAGTGGCTGCCTTGCTATCCTGATGTTATTTTATATTGCAGTTTTCTGCTCATTCTGTAGTCCTGAAACCGTCCCTGTTTGTTCTCTTTTAGGAGAAATTTTTGAGTTAAAAGCTGAACTCAACAATGAAAAGAAAGAAAAGAGGAAGGAGGCTGTGAAGAAAGTGATTGCTGCTATGACCGTGGGGAAGGATGTGAGGTAGGGATGACTCTTGCCCTGTGCACAGTCAGACCCTGTGTCGTAACCTTTAGAGCTTTCCTAGACACTGCAGGCCCCTGAGGTAGAGTGGTGCACACCTATACTTCAGCCACTCCAGCCAGAGTTGGACATTTACCTTGGGCAACATAGCACCAGTGTCTCAAAAAAACCAAACTTGTGGAACCTATAGAAATGGGTTGTTACCCCATTGCAAACATCACAAGGAAAAGTGCATGCTTTTGTATTAGCTCTGACCTAAGTGCTTTTTTTAGTTGGCTTTTTAAATTTTTATTGCACGCAGGTTTAGTATAAACCATCTCTAGTCCTGGGACAGTTACAAATCTATTGCCAGAGGTAATAAGATGATAAAAATATGCTGAGCTCACATACTTTTCTCTCTCTCTTTTAAGATTTACATATTTTATTTATATGAGTACACTGTCACTGTCTTCAGATACACCAGAAGAGTACATCAGACCCCATTACAGATGGTTGTGAGCCACCATGTGGTTGCTGGGAATTCAGGACCTATGGAAGAACAGTCAGTGCTCTTAACCACTGAGCCATCTCTCCAGCCTATGAGCTCACATACTCTTTAATTGGTTTAAGTCAGTGGTCTTAGCTTTGCAACTCTATATTCTGTTGTTGAATTCCAGGTGGGAACCAACACTACCAACATTCTCTTGACCATTAATTTTTGCTTCTGTGATTAGTGAGCTGTTTAAAGTGTAGGCTCCACAGCATTGTAAGGCCCTCTCAGGTCCATGAGATAAAAACTATTTTTATAATTCTTGATTCTCTTTACCCCTTTACCATTCTGAGCTTTTCAGTGATGGTAAGTGATGGTAAGAACTGCCACCACCTTACCATGAATCCAGGCAGTGGTGCTGGCTGGGACAGTCATTCTGTTTTTCACTCCAAGAAAAAAAGAAGTTATGAGAAAAAGAGCAGTTCATTCAGGACTCTTGTTTATGATGCAGTAAAATTGTATTTTATCAAATAGGTATTTTGTATATTTATGTACGTGTGTGGGCCTGTGGAGGTTAGAGGATGGCTCTCGAGTCTGTTCTCTTCTGCACTGGTGGAATCTGGCAGTAAGTCCAGGTCATCTGGCCCATGTGTAAGCAGTCTACCTGCTGAGCCATCCTGCCAGCAGCTTTCCGTTCTTAAAAAAAATTGTGTGGTGCTCGCTTCGGCAGCACATATACTAAAATTGGAACGATACAGAGAAGATTAGCATGGCCCCTGCGCAAGGATGACACACAAATTTGTGAAGCGTTCCATATTTAAAAAAAAAAAATTGTGTGTGTACATGTGCCTCTGTGTGTGTGTGTGTGTGTGTGTGTACACTGAAGCTGTGTTTTCAATATACTGTGATTAGGGGACTGGAGAAATGACTCAGTGGTTAAGAGTACTTGTTGCTCTTGAAAAGGACCTGGGTTCAGTTCCCAGCACCCAGGAGGTCCAGCACTCTCAGCACCTTCTTCTGAACTCCTCAGGCATCAGGCATATATGTAGTGCACATGCCTACATGCAAGCAAAACACTACTGCAAATAAGATACAATAAATACATATATATAGAGAGAGAACAATATCCATTTATTTAAAAAAGATACTGAACTATTTCTTCATTTCCTGAGTCCTATATTTTTGTGAAGCTGTATTTTCTTCTTACACATGATTTAAAATGTTCCCCAGCACAGGTAGTGGCATGAGAATCCAGCTGTCTCTATTTAAGAAGGTGCTAGAGAGACTTTATGAGTATTTAAACAAGGGGCTGATGTGGTTCAGTGGGTAAAGTTATTTTCCGCAGAGCCTAATGACCTACCAGTTCCCCAAAACCCAACAGAGAAGCACTTGTGTCTTGTCTCAGACCTCCACATGTGCTCTAGCATGCACAAACAATAAATCAAATGTAAAACACTGCCATCTTCCCATTAATAAAAATAACACCTTAAAATAACTTATAAAATAGGCTTAAGATTTATTTTATTTTATCTTATCTTTGAGATAAGGTCTATTATGTAGTCCCAGCTATCCTTGAACTCACAGAGATCCACCTGTCTCTGCCCCTCATGTGCTGGATTAAAAGTGTGTGTTACTATGTCTGGGCTATGCTTGTTAATTTAAGTGGACTCTTGTTCTATTAAGTCTTGGCCTCTTACTAAATTTTACCAGTCTTTGAATTCTACATAGCAGTAGCCTGAGCTAACGTGTGAACAGGACTAGCAGAAACCTTCCTCAGGACATGAGGAGCATTGGAAGTTACTCTCCTGTCCAACCGCTGTTATCTGGGTTTCTGTTGCTTATAGGGACAGCTCTCAGCTTTTTGGTCTCAAGAGCCCTTCCTTCAGCATCCACTTTCCCCCAGATCACCAGAAAACATTTGGTCATGTGGGTCATACCTAGTGTCATTCAGAAAGGAAAAACTGAGAAAATTTGTAAGTGTTACTTCACTTAAAGTAATGATCATAAACCTTTGAAATATACAACATTTTTTTCCCTTGCTGGTATTGGGGATTGAACCTAGGACCTTGCTTATGCTAGGCAAACCCTAAACTCCTTCCTAGCCCTCTTTATTTCAAGAGAGGTTCTTACTATGTTACTAAGGCCAGCTTTAAACTCTTCATGAAGTACACACAGGACTTGCGCTTGTAGTCTTCCAGCCTTAGCCTTCCAGATGTTGGGGTTAAGCATGCACCGGTGTTCCAAGCTTTAGTCTTCTTGTGTGGGCTGTTAGCAGTACTTAGGACTGCTATGCATACTGTTTGATAGTGTTTTGTAATTGTAGACTGGTGTTGCAGCCACTCTGCATCTGCATGTTCTCTTAGACAAACAAAAATCCCTACTTCCGAGAGAGTTTCAGTTATATCCATGTGTATGAAGCTATACCACTGAGAAAATAATTGCCTACTCTCCAGAGTAGAAGTCAAGAGGGTCATTGGAGATGTGATGGATTTGTTTTGAATTTGCAGCCCATTTTCCTTTTTGTAAATACTTTCTATTTTTAGAGCAGAAAGATCACCTAGTCACTTGAAATCAATCTCCAGGATCCACATGATTCAAAGGGAGAAGTGACACTCAAAGGTTGTCCTCTGACCTCCATCTGACATGCAGATACACTTAAATAATAAAGAAAACATATCATGTTTAGGACATAAAACATAGGTTCTCTATTCTGCTTTTTATGTGGATAAGACTCTTACTATGTGAAATATATTAACATTAATTTTTTTTATTTGTAAGATATATAGAAATATTTAGAATCTGTAAAGTATTTTAATAAGGGAAGGCTATTTGCTAACTTTATAGTTAACTTCTGTTTTTTGTTTTTTTTGTTTGTTTGTTTATTTGTTTTTTGGTTTTTTGGATTTTCAAGACAGGGTTTCTCTGTATAGCCTTGGCTGTCCTGAAACTCACTCTGTAGACCAGAACTCAGAAATCCGCCTGCCTCTGCCTCCCAAGTGCTGGGATTAAAGGTGTGCACCACCACTGCCTGGCTACTTCTGTTTTTTAAATATGGCTTATTTTAGAATCCAAACTTGGAACTTCAGTCTTTTATGTTAATGATGCTACTTTGTGAGTGTAGACATTTCTTATAGGGAAATGGTAAATTACGAAAAGATGGCTAGTACTTGGGAAATGAACAGACTGTTTATATTTGACTATGCTCCACTTCGTAAATGTATAATACTGAATACAAGTAAATATTTTCATAAATTCTACTAAAAGGAAATCAGACACCTTGGAGAAATGACTGATTGCAGATCTTGATTAGAAATTTAAAACTTGAGCATATGAGAAAGCATAGAGACACTTGAAAACATAGGCTCACACCACAAGGACTTGGGACCTGCTTAATTCCTTCTGGTCAGCAGTGAAGAAAATGTGCATTAAACAGAATAACTATTGGAATGCTTTGATACCACAGCGAATTGATGTGGAGACTGTTATTTTGGGGGATATTCATAAAACTAATTATTTTTCTTGGAGTATGTCTAATGATTATAGATAAAATGACATACTAGAAGCTGGCTGTAATGATGCACATCTGAAATCTCAGCACTTAGGAAGCTGAGTTGGAGAACGGTGAGTTCAAGGACTCTTGGCCTACATAGTAAGTTTCAGGTCAGCATAAACTATACATAGCCTGACCCTGTCTCAGAGCCAAGTGCTAGGCTTGTAGCTCATAAGAAATATACTCTGTATGATTCGTTTTAAAATAACCTCAGGGTTTGGAGTATAGCTCAGTGGCAGAGTACTTCCCTAGCATGTGTGAGGCCCTGGGCTTTATCCCCCTCACTGAAGAAAGAATCTAGAGCCGGGGGTGGGGGGTGGAGTGGGGGGGTGGGGGTGGGGTGGCGCATACCTTTAATCCCAGCACTTGGGAGGCAGAGGCAGGTGGGATTTTCTGAGTTCGAGGCCAGCCTGGTCTACAGAGTAAGTTCCAGGACAGCCAAGGCTACACAGAGAAACCCTGTCTCGAAAAAAAAAAAAATCTAGAGCAACTAGAGAGGAGGTGGAATGTGGTCTGAAGGTATATGTGAGACAAGGTGGGGCTTGTGTTGGCATCTGTTGGGCTCCTTCCATTGCTCTCAGATTTTTTATAACATTTTTTTCCCTTCTACAAAAACTATTGAGAGGGCTAAGATATAGCTTAGTAGTAAAATGCTTGCCTACTGCACACAAGGCCCTGACCTATACACTACTAAACTGAGCAATTTAGAGACTTGGAAGCCAATAGTACTTTTTATTTTTTATTTTTTTAGTTATTCATTTCCATGAAAATGAATTATCAACACTGAACCACTGTCCTCTTGTCAAATCATTCTGGAAGCCAAGACTGTCACTTCGTCATCTGTATCACAGCTTAGCACTGATACTGCTTCACTCATTTCTGTTTTCCTCTCTTCTCAGCTCTCTCTTCCCAGATGTGGTGAACTGTATGCAGACTGACAACTTGGAACTAAAGAAGCTCGTGTACCTCTATCTGATGAACTATGCCAAGAGTCAGCCAGACATGGCCATCATGGCTGTCAACAGCTTTGTGAAGGTAGTTTCCCAAGGACTGAGTCTTCTCTATCTCACGTAACCTTTTCAGAGGTGACGTTTGATGTAGCTTGTCTCTGCATTGCAGATAAGCAGCTTGTGTTTCAAGGGATGAAGTCCTGGCAGTGAGCAGCAATGTTCATGTTGTAAGCATTCTGTACACTAACTAGGGATACTGAAACCGTGCGTCAAGCCTTGTCTTGGTGGGGCTCAGTACGTCCGACCCCTGCCAGATGAAAATTCATGTTCACCCTCCAAGGCTAACAGAGGTTGGGTGTTTCAGCATATTATTCGTTGCTTGCTGATAAAGGGTGGACATGCTGTCGTATTGGTACCTGAGGAGTTGCTTTGTCTTTGTGAAAGTTAGGAAGTGCTGCTACTGCATTGAGGTGCTACTTGTCTTTGGTTCAGAGGGCTTTACCACAGTGAAACCAACATACATGATTTATTTTGTTGTTTGTTTGTGTGTGTGTATGTGTGTAGAGGCCAAAAGACGAATTGGATCCTCTGGAGCTGGAGTTACAGGTTGTAAACCCCAAACATGGGTGCTAGGAACTGAACCAGATCCTTTAGAAAAGCAGCAAATGCTTGTAACTTCTGAGCCTCCTTTCACCCTGTGATTAAGTATTTTTTTATTATGGAAATTTAAAAATAATCATGTAGAGAAGTAGTATAAAAATACTCATCTTGTGATTTTTAAACAGTTACTGATACATGACCACTTGTTTAATTTATATTCCTTGTACCTAAAACACTTCTGATCCCAGCCGCCTTTCTCAGCCTCATTCTCATGCTTATGTTTGTTAGAATAAGATCTGTAGGACCTCAATCCCTTCCTCCTGCTCTCCGTCCTCTCTATCCCAGACTGACCCCGAATGCACAGTCCTTTGGCTTCGGCCTCTTCTCATTCTGCTCCAACCACCCATGTACTAGACTTAGAGGCATGTGCTGCAACCCCTGGCTAAGATCTGGCTAAGATTTAAAAACACTGACGTACCACTACTGTGATATCTTTAAAAACTTACAGAGCCACACTTGGTGAGTTGAAGCCAGCCTAGTAACCTGACCCTGTCCAGAAAACCCAAATAAATAAGCACTGATCTGAAGTCTCTTTTAGTACAACTGAGAGCTCTCTGTCACTGGCTGTGCCAAGCCTGACAGTGGGCCATTCATATTCATACCCTTTCTGAAACTGGCTTTGAAGAGCCTGACAGTGGACTGTTCATATTTATACCTCTTTCTGTTTGAAACATACTCTGCCCTTAAAAAACATCAGACAATTCCAAAATTAATTTCTGTTTGAATTTTAAAAAATGAATATTGTAGGATTTTTTTCAAATTGATTTTTTTCATTCTTTCTTTTGAGACAAAGTCTCATTGTTCAGCCCTGGATAGCCTATAACTTGCTATATAGACTTCAAACTCACAAGATCCATCTACCTCTGTCTCCATGGTGCTGGGACTAAAGGCATGCACTACCACTGCTGGCTTGCTTCCTTCCTTCCTTCCCTCCCTCCCTTCCTTCCTTCCTTCCTTCCTTCTTCCCTCCCTCCTTCCTTCCCTCCCTCCCTTCCTTCCTTCCTTCCCTCCCTCCCTCCCTTCCTTCCTTCCTTCCTTCCTCTTTCCCTCCTTCCTTCCCTCCCTCCCTCCCTCCCTCCCTCCCTCCCTTCCTTCCTTCCTTCCTTCCTTCCTTGTTCTTGCTTCCTTTCTTTTGGGGCTTGCTTGTTTGTTTTTAAAGATTTGTTGTTGTTTTGTTTTGTTTTGTTTGAGCCAGGATCTCACTATGTAGCCTTGGCTGTCCTGGAACTCACTGTGTAGATCAGGATGGCCTCAACCACAGAGATCCACCTGCCTCTGCTTCTTGAGTGCTGGGATTAAAGGCATTAACCACCATGTCCAGGCTAGATAAATTTTTGATAAAGATATTTGAAGGAAGTATTCTTTATCAGTGTTCTGTCTGTGTTGTATATATATTTTTTCCTGACCAAGAATAGAAAAAAATGTCTTTTCTGTTCTTAGGGCAAATTTGCTAGTTCTAGGGATGGTCATGCAAACTTACTAGGCTTTTGCCTAGCTCAAGATCTAATCCTATTGAACCTTTCCTCATTCTTTGTATAAAACACTTAAAAGATTTTTTTCTGGGGCTGTAGATATAGTTCAGTGGTTAAAAGCACTTGCTGCTCTTGGAGAAGACCCAAGTTCTATTCCCAGAATCCCTGGAGTAATTATTAACCTTGTAACTCCAGCTTCAGGGGCTCTGACACCCTTTTCTGGTCTCTGTGGGCATGTGTACACAAATAAGCATATAATACTGCATACACTCATAAATCTCTTACTTAATGTGTGTAAGTGTTTTGTTTGCATCTGTGTCAATTGGTGCCCATGGGGATCAGATCTCCTGGAGCCAGAGTTATGGATGGTTGTGAGCTGCCATGTGGATGCTTGGAATCAAACCTGGGTCCTCTGAGCTACCTCTCTAGCCCTGAGAAGTTTCTTTAAAAAAAAAAAAAAAAAAAAAAAGATTTCCTTTTAGGCTCTTGAGTAGACAACTAAAACCTTTAGGAAAGGAAGGAATACCATGAGAGATTGGATTCTCTAGAATATATTAGAAGCTTATGGTTTATGTCAGCTAGAATGCTTGCTAGTAATCACCTTGTGTTCATATAGTTGATTATTTTGTTGTTTTTGTTTTTGGTAGGATTGTGAAGACCCCAATCCTTTGATTCGAGCCTTGGCAGTTAGAACCATGGGATGCATCCGGGTAGACAAGATTACAGAGTATCTCTGTGAACCCCTCCGCAAGTGCTTAAAGGATGAAGATCCCTACGTTCGGAAAACGGCAGCAGTATGCGTGGCAAAACTCCATGATATCAATGCCCAGATGGTGGAAGATCAGGGATTTCTGGATTCTCTGCGCGATCTCATAGCAGATTCAAACCCAATGGTAATACTTTTTGTTTTTACAAAGAGAGAAGCATTTAAAATGAGCCCTTTCCAAGACATGCTCAACACCTGCATTGTCTTGGAGACATTGACTACAGGGTAGTTGTGAGCAATAGTTTTGTTTTTGTTTTTGTTTTGTTTTGTTTTGTTTTGTTTTGTTTTTTGTTTTTTTTTCAAAATAGGGTTTCTCTACGTAGTCCTGGCTGTCTTGGAACTCATTCTGTAGACCAGGCTGGCCTCAAACTCAGAAATCCGCCTGCTTCTGCCTTCGAAGTGCTGGGATTAAAGGCGTGCGCCACCCCCGCCCGGCGTGAGCAATAGTTTTGTGTAATGTATACTTCATATCCCTAGGTGATTTGTTTTGTTTTTAGGATTAGTTTTTCAGGTAGTTGTTTGTGGTCATTTCTTCTATGAAAAAACACTGGATCAAAGTAATCTTTATTGACCAACTATTGTTATGAACTCTCAAAGAACTCTAGGGTAGAAAATGATTCTGTTCTATGAACTTAGCAGCCAGAACATAACACTTACAAGTTTTAATTTTGCATTCCTTTGTTTATGTTGGTGTTGAGGATTAAACCCAAAGCCTGTGTAAGTGTGCTGTTTCTGAGCTACAATCCTGCTTCAAGGTGTGAATTTCTTTCTTTCTTGACATCTTAAAAGTTTGTTTGTGGACTGGAGTGATGGCTCGGTGGTTAAGAACACTGCCTACTCTTCTAGAGGTCATGAGTTCAATTCCCAGCAACCACATGGTGGCTCACAACCATCTGTAATAGGATTCGATGCCCTCTTCTGGTGGCACATTAAATAAATATTTTTTGTTCATATGATAAAAGGAGATTGGGTCCCAAGTGATTGCTAAATTAAACTCATTTAAATTGAGTACTGAGAACATGGAGGATTATTGTCCACTTTCTTTAAAGTGCATCCCCAACATTATGTCTCTCTGTGTTGAAATAAGGTTTCATGTATTAGGATGGCTTCTAACTTGTTATGGAGCTGGCCTTGAACTTCTATTTTCTTGCCTCCATCTCTTAAGTGCTAAGATTACAGGCATATGCCATCACTTGACTTTTTTTTTTTTTGAGACAAGGTTTTGCTGTCTTGCCTCAGCATAGGCATGGGTCACCACACCCTGCTATGTAATTTTTGTCTGATGCAATATGTCTTTGAACATGAATTATTCTAAGAGATAGTCAGTGAGTAACATTAAATTATTTTTTGTTGTTGAATTTTTATAGAAAGAATTAGAATTTGTCTGACACAGGTATCAGTGCTGGGATTTTTCTTGACAAAAAGTCTACTCAAATCTGTTCTTTGAAGTGATACTTGTTTATCTTTCCATGGCTTTCGTTTTATTATCCTTTTAGTGTAGCAGAAAGTCAAAGGATAAAGCTTATATTTTATACTTTTTAAGGGTACAGGCTCTGCTAAGTATCAGTCAGGAATTTTCAGCAACTTTGTAGGATTAGACATAGATGTGGAAGGGCAATGCATTCTGATAAAGTATCATTAGATAGAATAGAAGATGAAATAAACTCCCCTCTTGTTTTTTTTTTTTTTTTTAATTGTTGTTTTATTTTGATTTTTCAAGACAGGGTGACTCTGTGTAGCCCTGGTTGTCCTGGACTTGAGTTGTAGAACAGGCTGGCCTCAAAGTCACAGAGATATTCTCTAAATAATTGAGGCTACATGGCAATACTAGTTTTTGCTTTTTTAATTAATTAATTAATTTGTACGTGGGTGTATTGTGTTGAGGTGTGTGTGTGCATGCAATTATGCATGCATGTTTGTGTGTTGAGGTGTGTGTGTGTGCATGCATGTGTATATTTGTGTGAATTGAGGTAGATGTGTGCTACAGCATGCTGTGGGTCTCTTCTTCTATGTGGGTTCCAAGGATCAAGCACCTGTCATCTAAGCACCAGCTAGTTAGGCAGAATATCACGTACCCTGTGGAAACCTATTAAATTTCAGTGGAGCTAAGGATGGGTTGAAGCAAAAAATAAATTTTAACTCCTACAAGCAATTCTGGGTGAAGAAGAAAAGGAACCTCTATCCTCACGTAAATTTTTCCTTATGAAACCTATTAAATTTTAGGCTGTAAGGACTGGAAGCACAGCAGTCAGGTTTTTCATTTGTTGGTTGGTTTTTTTTTTTTTTTTTTTTTTTTTTTTTTTTTTTTTTTTGAGGGGATGCAAGGAAATGGGGTTTGAAATCTGGGTAACCCTGGAAGACCTCTATCATACCATCTGAGAGCATGCATGCCTAGCTTGCCTGGTCTGTTCTAAGCTTCCCTGCAGAAGAAAGGTCTGTTGTTTTTATGCAGAGCATAATACCTCTCAAACAAATATAATAATGGACTTTATCATTGCCAGATTCAATAACTTATCAGTATATTCTAATCCTACTTGTTTCCTTCATTGCCTGGCATTGAAAGCATTAGTGGATGGTTTCTATTTAAGTTTTAATATATAGCAAACCCATGTCCCTGAGAATTGTCGTTGTTTGTTTTCACTGTACACTCCAGATTATGTTGGAACTTTCTGTGTAGCCTAGGTCAGCCGTGAACTGTCAGCCTCACTGTCCCGGCCTTGTGAGTGCTAGGATTGCCATCACTTCTGACACTTGATGACAACTTTTAACTTGTTTTTTATAACAACAAATTTGATTTGGAGAGATTTTAAAAATATGAGGAACTTTACAGAAAAAAATATGGTTATGTGGTAGGTTTATGAAAAACAACGTGCTGGGTGGTCTCTCTCCCACTGGGATCTTTTTCTTCATACCTCACTAGACTACTTTACTGTCTGTTTATTGTAGCCTTACTTAGAGCACATGTCAGCATTAGAGACTGAATGTGACACCTCCTACCTTCTTGGGAGACTTCTCAGTAGTAGTGAAGGTTTCTCTGGTGCTGTTCAGTTTACTGCTGCAGAGGAGCCCAGAGAGCAGAGTTGAAAGAGGCATCCTTAGGTAGCCAATGAGCACACAGATGCCGCCCTCTGATCTGGAACCCCTTCTTAAACCCTAACTGTATCTATTTTTTAATCTTAAAAACAGTATTACAGTTACTGAAAAGTAACCTTAAGTAAAATGCTAAACTTGACACCCTAGTTCTTCTCGTATGGTGAGATCAGATGCTGGTAACAGGTGGCCGAGAACGTCAGAGATCCAGTGCCGCAGCAGCCCTTCCATAGCAGCTCAACCCTACAGATGCTCCAAAGGCTGACTGTGCTTCTGTGTTTCATTTGCACTGCCTATGTGCTAGGTGCAGTGATGGATGCTTTTATATAAACTATTTCACGTAGTTTTCACATCTGTCTGAAGTAGAAGCTGTTCCATCTTACAGTTTAAGACATGCACTCAGAGACTGAACTGTTTCAGTGTGATGTGGCTAGTTGGGCCACAGCCAGGATTCCAGCCTGGTTCTGCGTCCCAATCCTACTGCGCCCCAATCCTACTCATGCCCACTACCTTCATGGATATGTATAAGGAATTAAATTTAAGTGTGTGTGTACCCCACATACTTAGATATGTTTCATTTTTATTTTTTCAAAATAGTATAGATTTTGAATATGTAAAAGTCTTTAATTATCTGTACACTGTTATATGAAGTACCCGTCTTTCTCTAAAGACGGGTCTTCACTTGAGTGATTTTGTTCCACTTTTTCCTCAGGCTGTCCCACAAGGTGGCAGCACTGCATCAACAGAGTCGTCATCTTAAAGGACTTGAATATGCTGGGGGATCCTGCTGTAGCATTCTTACAGTCCTTACTTAATTCAGAAGGGCTTCCTAGAGAGGAGGCAGCAGAACATCTGCAGAAATGGCTTCAGAGTCTTCTGGCATAAGAATAAAGTGTCAGTCAAGAGCTGACGACCCTTGGAGTTATGCGGGTGTGCCTGGCTACAAGTAATAATAGGACTTCTTTTTCTCTTCTGTCAGTTTTGGGGTTACTAGTCACTTCATTTTCCTGTTGTTAGTTTCACTGCTGTATTTAAAGCTGACTTGCAGTGTCTTAGTTGACAGAGGAAAGGCTAGCTTTGAGCTAAAAACTCCTTGTCTGTTTAATACTGGCTTTATGCTAGTGTTGTTTAGTCTTCCTGTTTCCTCTTCTGACAAGGAGAGATTCTGCCTTCAAGAGATGGGAGTATACAGGCTAGAGAGTGCTCAGGGTTAAGAGTGTTCGCTGCTATTTCGAGTTCAGCAGTGTCTGTGTCATAACTGCTTGTAATTCCAGCTCAGGGATTCCCACACCCCTTTCTTGTCTCTGAGGACTCCCCTACGCCCGTCCTCAGTGCACTCGCATGCGCCACCCTCCCCTGGACCCCCTACTTAAAAAATAAAACAAAATTTTTTTTTTAAAAAGTTAGGCTGGGCAGTGGTGGCGCATGCCTTTAATCCCAGCACTTGGGAGCACAGAGGCAGGTGGAGTTCTGAGTTCGATGCCAGCCTGGTCTACAGAGTGAGTTCTAGGACAGCCAGAGCTATACATAGACAGTTCCAGGATAGCCACTGCTACATAGAGAGACCTTTTTGGTTTGGTTTGGTTTTTGTTTTGTTTTTTTAAGACAAGATTTCTTTGTGTAGCCTTGAGTGTCCTGGAACTTACTCTGTAGGCCAGGCTGGCCTTGAGCTCAGCGATCTGCCTACCTTTGCTTCAATGTGCTCTGTGTGTGTGTGTGTGTGTGTGTGTGTGTGTGTGTGTGTGTGTGTGTGTAGGCCAAAAGAAGACATGATTCATATGAGTGCTGGGAATCTAACCCAGGTTCTCAGGAGCAGACCATTAACCACTGAATCATGTCTGTAGCCCTGGATGCCAACATTCTATCAATCAGTTTGTATATCAAGAAAGCTCAGCTTATAAGTTTTCTTTCTCTCCTACTCTGGTTTTTGAGACAGGGGTTCCTTGAGACCATCTCTGAATTTCTGGTTTTCTGGTTACATCATGAATGCTGGGATTACAGATGTGTACTACCCCACGTGGCTATAAATTTACTTTTAGAGAAAACTTCCTTTGGGTTTTTTTTTTTTTCTTATATGCTCTTTATTTTTCTGAGCCTAGAGAAAGGATAATTCTTAGGGAGGAAGTCTTAGACTTGTCGTAACAGTTCCGACTCACTGTGACACTGAGTAAGGGGGCACCTCACATCACTGTTGGAATGCTAGCATGTTTGCTGCCAGGATTGAGCTTGCTCCTGGGGACATTTCCCTAAGTCCCTACACTGGTGTTGTATTGCTCTTTGGAGAAGGCTCTTTGGGAAGAAGGGAACTCTTAACTTACCACTTTATCTTTAAATTTTATTTTCCAAAACAGGCACCATTATACAAAATTTCAAAGAAATACAGATAGTAGGAACTTTGACAAAAAAGAGACCTGGTGAACAGCAGCTGCCCATTTGCCCACTTGAACTGAGTCTTTTTCTTCATCAGTGTAACTAACTACAAGTTCATCACAGTGTGGGAAGCACAATTTCCTGACTGTGAAAATACAAAACATTCCATCTTTCCTTGGGTGATTTCTGGAAACCCAAGAGCCTGAATTGATTGGAAGATGGCAGCGGAGGGGTAGAAGCAACTTTGGGGAGCTTTAGAGGCCAGGAAGTCTGCTGCAGGGTGGGAGAGTGAATGGCGCATCTGGCCTGTCACTTGATTGTCATTTGACTAGTGATGCCTTCCTCCCTCTGGCTTTGTTCAGCATGATCCTCATGATATTTTTATTAGACTGACTCTTCAGTATTTGCTTTCTTGTTTTAATATGATGATAATTACACACTGCCTATTTAAGCACCAGAGCTTACACTTCATTAGCTGCATTACACACTTGCTTTAATTTCTAATCGCCTGTAATGGTAACAGGGGATTCTAATTCCTCAGTGTGTTTAGTATCCTGTTCTTTCTGTGTCTCTAGTTCCTTCAGTGCTGATATTTTCTACATATTCTGTTACCAAACCTTGTATTTAACTTTAAACAAAACACACACACACACACACATACACACACACACATACACATACACATATGAGGCAGGGGAATATATTAACAAAAATGGTTACTATGGTAGGAGGTTTATTTTAGACTGATAACCAAGATTGGATGCGTTGACAGAGCAGTCAAAATAAGCAGTCGACATAGGGACATTTTGATTTTTTTGTATTTTAAAATCAAGCATGCTATGCATGGGAAATTAAATGTTTCCCCTGCATGTCAAGTATCTGGATGACTATTTTGTTTGGGGATGCTGCTGTTGTTTGTTTTCAGGCAGGGTCTCATATACCTCAGACTAGCCTCAAACTTCTAACATGAGTGACGATGACTTTGAACCACTGATCCTTCTGCCTCCACCTCCTGTGCTGGGGTCACAGGCATTGTTTCATTCTTTATGCATTCTAGTGTTACTGAATCTCAGGCATGATTATGGAGTGAGCAGAGGCATTTGGGAAGAAGTTCATGTGTATTGTCACAGATGATATAGTAGGTCTGATTTGTTTTGTGGCAACATAGTGTCTAATAATATTTACTAAATAAGTCTGATTCTTTTAATGTGGGACTTTTTTGTTCTGATCACCAAGGCAATGCTGTTTCTGATATCTTTGTCTTCTCCTAATGATGGATACTGCTAAATTATATTGGGTATTAAATCACTCTCTCTTAGATACTTGCTTTCTGTATTTACTGTTCTGATGTATACTCTGCAGATTACCTTGGCAATGTGGTCAGTAAAATGGATATCTACGTTATAGCCATTATGTTTTTCTCTTGCTAACTTAACTGTAAAACTCAGTTTCTCAAGCTTTTGTCACAGGACTTCAGTAGGAATCCACTATGGGTTAAGATCCTTGGAGGTTTTGTTTTTTTTTTTAAAGTATATAATCGTTGAAGCTTGCTTCTTGATACCTATCATTTAGCTTATGAAATATTTATAGTCAGCCTTATCATGCTAATCTTAACATCTGATCTTTGCTATAAAATATATTTTAACTCATAACTATACAGAGCCATAGAATAGTATTTTCATTATGGTATTTGTTTATGAGTGCTTTTGAAAAAAAATTCTTTTAAAGATTTATTTATTTATTATGTATACAATATTCTGCCTGGATGAATGCCTGCAAGCCAGAAGAGGGCACCAGATCTTATCACAGATGGTTGTGAGCCACCATGTGTTTGCTGGGAATTGAACTAAGGACCTCTAGAAGAACAGTCAGTGCTCTTAACCTCTGAGTCATCTCTCCAGCCCATGCTTTTGAAATTTTAAAATAACCTTAAGTATTGTCAGTTATATTAAAACTAGTCTGTAATTTTGATTTAAAATATTGTCCTTATTTTGTATCTGCACAGTTCCCATATCAGTGGATCAAGGCACAAGTGTACTTTCTCATCCAGGGTAGCAGGTTTTTTTCCTTTCTTTTTTTTTTTTTTTTTTTTTTTTTTTTTTTTTTTTTCGAGACAGGGTTTCTCTGTGTAGCCCGGGCTGTCCTGGAACTCACTCTGTAGACCAGGCTGCCCTTGAACTCAGAAATCCACCTGCCTCTGCCTCCCAAGTGCTGGGATCAAAGGCATGCGCCACCACCGCCCGGCGTTTTTTTCCTTTCTATCAAAGAAAGGATGTATTTGAAAACCATATTTCATTGAATGTAGAATTTTATTAACCATAATATATATGATTACTTTATCATTATGAAAAGCATCCTCCACTAAAGTGGGGGTGATTGGGGGCTGGAAAAGTGGCTTAACTATTAAGAACAGTTGCTGTTCTTCCAGAGGACCCAAGTTTAGTTCTTATCAACCACAGTTCCAGGGGACCCAATACTTCCAATACTTCCTCTGGCCCTCAAGGGCATGTTGTACAGATGTACATACAGGCAAAGCATGTGTACCCAGAAAAAATGTCATGATTGATTTATAAATGCACTCCAGTTTTAGAGATTTAAGTGCAGAAAAATGGGCAATTTTTACTTGATAAATTATAGTAATATTACTACCTTAAATTTGTATAGGCTTTATGATTTTGGGTTTTTGGAGATAAGGTTACTCTGTGTAGCCCTGACTGCCTTGGAACTTACTTAGTAGACCAGCTTGGCTTCAAATTCAAGACACCTGCCTTTGCCTCTCAATTACTGGGATTAAAGACATGTGCCACCATCATGCCTAACATGAAAAAATTTTTAAATATTTTTCTTTTTTTAATGATTTAATTTATTTTACTTTATGTACATTGGTATTTTGCCTGGATGTGTGTCTGTATGAGGATGTCATGCCCCCTGCAACTGAAGTTACAGATAATTGTGGGTTGCCATGTGGGGTGCTGGGAATTGAACTAGTGTCCTCTGGAAGAGCAGTCAGTACTCTTTACCACTGAGCCATCTCTCCATCCCAGTAACCATTTTTTTAAAATATTTAATTTTATTTTATGTGCATTTATGTGAGGGTTTTCTCTGTTACATAATGCAAATATTTATTGAGATCTCTCTTTCTTCTTTCTTTCTTTCTTTCTTTCTTTCTTTCTTTCTTTCTTTCTTTCTTTCTTTCTTTATTGCGAGGTCTCATTCTATAGTCCAGCTGGCCTGGAGCTTTTACTCTGTAGCTAGTCCATGATAACCCCAAACTTGCAAGGGCCTGGGATTAGAGGTATGAGCTAACACCCAGTTTAGCTTTGTTTTTTTATAGCTGTTGATGTATCTTGATGTTAGTGACAGTTTTGGGTGTTGCTGCAGTGGTTTTGAGTGTGTCAGTTTGTGACTCATTCGTGACTCTGCTAAGAGTGAATTACTTCAATTCTGGAGTGCTTGACTATTGGAAGCTGTATATGCTATCATTCCTGGCTTAGTACCTGTTTTGAAAGCAGCCCATCTATTTCTGTCTAACTGGGTAAAATGCTTAGGAGTGACTTGAGATCTGTGAGGTGATCCTAGAATGTTGTTATGTGTGTCAGAGTTTGGTTTTTCTGAGTATATCAAAGTCATTCTCTGTTTCTTTCCTAGGTGGTGGCTAATGCTGTAGCAGCATTGTCTGAGATCAGTGAGTCTCACCCAAACAGCAACTTACTCGACCTCAACCCTCAGAATATCAATAAGCTGCTCACAGCCCTAAATGAATGCACTGAATGGGGCCAGATTTTCATCCTGGACTGCCTGTCTAATTACAACCCTAAAGATGACCGGGAAGCTCAGAGGTCAGTCTATCTATGTGGGTATCAGCTGATGGTCTTGCCTGACTGAATAATGTCTCATGTCTGATGAGAGACTATCGGATTGAGGAAGGCAGAAATTTAGGGGAACATTGCTATCCCTCGCATATTTTCTCACTGGACTTAGGAACACTGTAACTGCTAAAGCCTCCCTCATGTTGTCTCCTGTCACCCAGTCATTTGGGAAACAAAATTATAAATGTGTGTGCTTATAATAACACAGTCTCTTCTGTTAGAGTCTTCATACTAATTATTGAGCTGAACAATACTTATAATTCACTACTAGGATAAATATATTAAAGTCAGCAACATATATGCGTCTTGCCATTGTATATAGAAGTCATGTTAGACTACATTTAAGGCTTTTGAGAACATGTCTTGATTGTTCTGCTCAGCCTTTTACCACTTACATGTTGCAAATTTTCTTTGACGGTCACAACTCTATTATTGAATGTCATTAACACATATACGTACATAAGTACATTTCGCTTTACAAAGTTGGAGTTCCCACCAATTTTTAAGTTGAGCATGTTGTATTTAAAAGCTCCATACTAGGCAGAGTACTTTTGAAGAATTGCTGGCTCTTCATTAAAGCTGACGTATTTTAATTATGGTAGATAAGACCCTTCCTTGCCTGGCTGAAGCTGATTTCCAAGCTACTAGAATGTAAGTTCTCTTCACTTGTCTGGAAAGTAATCCCTCTGGACTTAGCTAATGCTGCTGGTAGTCTTTCCACCATTGAAAGTGCGTTGATATTCTGGAGAGAACTTTACCAAGAATTTTATTTTCTGTTGGCCATTGATATTACACTCATTAATTCACTGAATTAAAATATTTCTTAAGTCCATTCTATATCCTAGGCTCTGCTCTAGGTTGGAAGTGAACAGTGAACAGACAAAAATCATGGTCCTCCTGCATCATTTATTCTGAAGAGTACAAGTAGGGTATATATAATATGGGTATTTAGTAAAATATATCATAGGTCATATTTCACTACTGCTAACAGATAATGTAAGGCTCTAAGAAATGCAGATATTTTAGAGTAAGATTATAAAGAGAATTGCCCTCCACCCCCATAGTTTTGTTTATTTTGAATTGGGGTCTATGCTGTGTAACATGAACTGGCCACAAACTTGTGATCATTCTGCCTCTATATTTGGTTTTGTTTTGTTTTGTTTTTGTTTTTGTTTTTGTTTTTGTTTATTTGTTCGTTGAGACAGGATCTCACTATGTAGCCATGGCTGGCCTCAAACTAACTATATGTATTCTATGGCCTTTAGCTCAGAGATCCATCTGCCACTGCTTCCCATGAGCTAGAATTGGTGCTGTGCACACCACCACACCCAGCAAGATTTCATTTTAGTTTTTGAAATTATACTTTATTTATTTTTTAAGGCAATATTATTTTTTTTATGTATATGAGTATGTTGTTGCTATCTTCAGACACATCAGAAGAGGGCATTAGATCCCATTACAGATCCATTATAGATGGTTGTGAGCCATCATGTGGTTGCTGGGAATTGAACTCAGGACCTCTGGAAGAGCAGGTAGTGCTCTTAACTGCTGAGCCATCTCTCCAGCCCCTGAAATTATACTTTAAAGACAAAAAAAAAAAAAAAAAAAACCAAAAAAAACCCCAGTAATCAAGAAGGTCTCTGTAAGAGTGTGGATCTTGTTTTAAAGGCCTGGTGGAAGTCAGGAGTCAGCCACATGGCCATAGGAAGAGAATAAGCAGCCACTTATCTTGTATCCTTCAGAGTCACTCAGGATGTTGCCCAGGAGCTAGCAAAGTTAGGTTGATTTCAGAGAACACTGCAAATGTGAACAAGAGTCTAAGCTTAGGTAGTAGGACTAGAAGAAGAGTAATTGAGGGAACATTACAATAATATATTGACATTAAAAACCAAACCTCAAGTGGTGGTGGCACACGCCTTTAATCCCAGCACTTGGGAGGCAGAGGCAGGCAGATTTCTGAGTTTGAGGCCAGCCTGGTCTACAGAGTGAGTTCCAGAACAGCCAGGGCTATACAGAGAAACCCTGTCTCGAAAAAACCAACAAAACAAAACAAAACAAAACCAAACCCTCATCTCTTCCTGAGTCTTTCTTACTAGGCTGAAAACAAGGGGTTGTGTAGTTTTTCCTGACATCCCATTTCCTCCCCAAGTCCCAGGTGGTTGACACCTTTCACTATGATTTATTTTTAGGATGCTTGGTTTGACTTTCTATAGGTTGGGTAGAGATGTGCTGTGAGGCAGGGAGCTCTAACATGTGGGGAGACAGAGGACTGAAAACAAGAAGGAAACTGTTGTGAGTGCAGGTGTTGGGGATTGCTAGCTTCCTTCTGGTTTGATTCTCCCTGCTGCTGGCTTCTAGAGTCTGCTGAGGCCCCTGCGCTGCCTGTAGTTCGCTGGGCATGAGGCTTCTGCGGTGTTGGATCCCATTTTAACCTAAGCATGGAGCTTTGACTTTTCTAACTGAATCTTTGGTTTATATTAATACTTGAGCCATGAAACCCTGAAGTATTACTTGATGGAATGAGTCAAGCCAAGGTACCATAATCCTGGATGCTAATTTCCTCTTCCTGTCCCCAGCATCTGTGAGCGAGTAACGCCTCGGCTATCCCATGCCAACTCAGCAGTGGTGCTCTCAGCGGTAAA
>NW_022196911.1:79042001-79063640 GCF_008632895.1 Mastomys coucha
CTTCTTTGTGAAGTACAATGATCCTATCTATGTTAAACTAGAGAAGCTAGACATCATGATTCGTCTTGCATCCCAAGCCAACATTGCTCAGGTCAGACCTTAAGCTATCCTAAGTTTGTGCCTGCTTAGAGCTTAAGATCTGGCATTCAGAAGGCCATGTCCTTGCTGTTGAAACTCTTTAAAGGTTATCTACTTCTTGGTTATTTGACAGGTTCTGGCAGAGCTGAAAGAATATGCCACTGAGGTTGATGTGGACTTTGTTCGCAAGGCTGTGAGGGCCATTGGGCGGTGTGCTATCAAAGTGGAGGTAAGGCTCTAGAGCAGATGAGGTCGTGTGGGTGGGATTCTGTGTGTTTGGTTTTTTTTTTATTATTTTTCTTTTTTTGTTTTTTGTTTTTTTTTTTTGAGACAGGGTTTCTCTGTGTTGTCCTGGCTGTCCTGAAACTCACTCTGTAGACTAGACTGGCCTTGAACTCAGAAATCTTCCTGCCTCTGCCTCCCAAGTGCTGGGATTAAAGGCATGCGCCACCACTGCCTGGCTTTCATTATTTTACAGTGTGCATACATTGAGGTTTGTCAAAATAATAAAGCGAATACTTAATGAGTAAAATAATTTTTAAAAATTAATTTAATATATATGGGTGTTTTGACTGCATTATGTCTGTATCTTGTGTGTGCCAACTACCTGTGTAGGCCAGAGGGGGGGGTTTCGTACCCTCTGGAACTAGAATTCAGATGGTAGATTATGAACCACCATGTGGGTGCTGGGACTCTAATCCAGGTCCTCTGGAAGAGCAGCCATTACTCTTACTCCCTAAACCTTCTCAAGACTCAGATTTTTAACAAAATGTCACTGTCCCTGCTTCCTTCCCTTCTTTACCTAGATCTACTCCCCAAAACGTATGACTTTTAACTTTTTTGTATTTTTTTTTTATATTTCCATATCTATAAATAATTTTGTTATTATTTATTGATTTCTAAATTATAGATTTTTATCTTTTCAACATGCCTCTTGTCCCCTAAGCATTTTGGGGTACTCATTGGTCTTACTTTTTAAGACAGAGTCTTACTCTGTAGCCCAGGCTAGCCCCAAACTCAAATTCTCTTGGCCTCAATCTTCCAAATGTGGGATTCCAGGCATGAGCCTCTATGCCTAGCTGTTATTTTGTTTTCTTTTCCACACATTGCTTTTGGTTAACATATGTCCTTAGGTGTTGTATTTTGTTTTGATTTTAACTTTTTTGATACTACCTATTTATTTATTATATTTATATATTTATTGTTTGAGGAGGCAGCATGAGCCAAGGTACATATGTGGAAGTCAGAGGACAATTTGTTAGAATTGATTCTCTCCTTCCACCATGAGGCTCCTGGGGATCAATCTCAAGTCATTAGGCCTGGTAGCCAGTGTCTTTATCTCATGATCCATCTGGCTGGCCCTAATACAATACCACTTACTGATTTTTTTTTTTTTTTTTTTTAGACTTATAGACTTCTCCAGAGTCTAGATTGGACTTGTATTTTAGTGATTCTACTTACCTCATACCTCCATCCCTTTTAGATGACTAAATCTGGAGGCTGTGAGAGTCAAAAGTTTTAGATGACGTTGTGTGCTTCCTTTTGAATTGTGACAAGAGGCACAAGGTTTAATGACTTGTAATAGTTCAGAGGGATAACTGGTCAGACTTGTCATTGAGTTTGGGGACTTTTCTCACAATCCTATCCTTTTAAAAATCACAGTATCAAGAAATCTATTTTATCAGTTTGTATTATATATTCAATTAATAAAAGATAAATAGAAGCCAGATGTGGTGGTACATACCTTTAATCCCAGCACTTGAGAGGCAGGTAGATTTCTGAGTTCAAGGTCAGCCTGGTCTACAGAGTGTGTTCTAGGACAGCCAGAGCTACACAGAGAAGCCCTGTCTCAAAAAACCAATAAACAAAATCTTCTAGGATATTTCCAGCCATAGGTAACTGCAAGAAAAATTTATATTTTTAAGTCCATACAAAATTTCTAGGAGGTTTAAAAACACACTGTGCAGGAGGCCAGAGAGATGGTTTAGAATATTTGCTGATCTGTCATGAGAACCAGAGCCCAGATTTCAGCACCCACATCAGAGAAAGCAAGCATGTACACACACAAACCCACACAAAGAGAGGGAGGGGGAGGAAAGGAGAAAGAGAGAGGAGGGGAGGTGGGGAGGGAAGGAGAGACCAGTAAAGAAACACCAAAAACATCCTATTCAGTCTCTGTTCACTTAAGAATTCCAGTAACGATCCCGGATTTAATATGTTCTTTAATTACCTTTCTTTCTTTTTTTTTTAAGTTTTATTGTATTATAATGAGAAAAGTTACATGATTTCAATTTATCTGAATTTGTTAACATTTAAAAACATATTTTTAGTAAATAGAATTAAATCACATTCTTGTTTTCCTTTTGTACCCCAACTTGTCCCAGAGACTCCCCCTTTCAATACCTATAATATCTTTGTCATATTCTTTAAAATTTATAAAATATAACAATAAAAATGAGTATTATAAAAGTTGTTTGATATAAAACAACAATCAATTTAACACTCGTATGTCGATGCTTATCTACTGCAATACTGAAAATACATACGTTTTTCTCAATATAAATTTTAAATAACTCCAAACATATTAACTGTATATTTCAAAATAATACATCACTACTAATATTTTTTTAAATGAACACAAATGTATAGTGTTTTTGTTTGTTTGTTTTATATTTATTAGAGCTTAAAATCTTGGCTCTTACTGTGGTAACTTGATACAAGAGTTATAAACGTCAAGCAAAGCAGTCAGTCTTACTCTTTGTTGTTCTCTTACAAACCTCCTCCCAGTTTAATTGTCTGCATTTCTTTTGGGTATATAAATACTTTTAAAATATGTAAGCTGTTCTGAAAACCATAGTATAGTATAAGAACATGAAATAAACAATACTACTAATAGGGAGGCTGAGATAGGAGAAGCAAGATCTCAAGACCATTATGTTGTATAAGACATTGTCACGAACAAACAAGCTGAAAGTGTATATGGATTGTGTAATATTGGGCCTATTTCTCCAATTACCAAATTAGAGACACCATTGGATGACAGTCAATAAATTTCTAATTCCTCATTTTTTTGGATTTCAATCGATTAGGATATGTTGGTAATATTAATTTTCAAATTAAGATATTAAGAAAAACTAATTGATATTTCCTGTTTTTGTTGTAAGAGGTGGAATTAGGTTTGTGTGGATTTGTAGAAAGATATTGTGTAAATTTTGTTTTATCATGAAATATCTTGTTCTCTCCATCTAAGGCAATTGAGAGTTTTGCTGGGTATAGTAGCCTAGGCTGGCATTTGTGTTCTTGTAGGGTCTATATGGCATCTGCCCAGGATCTTCTGGCTTTCATAGTCTCTGGTGAGAAGTCTGCTGTAATTCTGATAGGCCTGCCTTTATATGTTACTTGCCTTTTTTCCATTACTGCTTTTAAAATTCTTTCTTTGTTTAGTGCATTTGGTGTTTTTATTACGTGACAGGAGGAATTTCTTTTCTGGTTCAGTCTATTTGGAGTTCTGTAGACTTCTTGTATGTTCATGGGCATCTCTTTCTTTAGGTTAGGGAAGTTTTCTTCTATAATTTTGTTGAAGATATTTACTGGCCCATTACATGGGAGTCTTGACTCTCTTCTATACCTGTTATCCTTAGGTTTGGTCTTCCCATTGCATCCTGGATTTCCTGGATGTTTTGGGCTTTTTGCTTTTTGCATTTTCTTTGACTGTTGTGCCAATGTTTTTTATGGAGTCTTCTGCCCTGAGATTCTCTCTTCTATCTCTTGTATTCTGTTGGTGATGCTTCCATCTACGACTCCTGATTTCTTTCTAGGTTTTCTATCTCCAGGATTGTCTCTCTTTCTGATTTCCTTATTGTTTCTATTTCTATTTTTAGATTATGGATGGTTTTGTTCATTTCCTTCACCTGTTTGATTGTGTTTTCCTGTAGTTCTTGAAGAGATTTTTGTGTTTCCTCTTGAAGGGCTTCTAGCTGTTTACCTGTGTTCTCCTGTATTTCTTTGAGGGTGCTATTTATGTCTTTCTTAAAGTCCTGTATCATCATCATGAGAAATGATTTTATATCTGAGTCTCGCTTTTCCGGTGTGATGGTGTGTCCCGGACTTGCAATGGTGTGAGTATTGGGTTCTGATGATGCCAAGTAACCTTGGTTTGTGTTGCTTATATTCTTACGCTTGCCCCGCATCATCTGGTTATCTCTGCTGCTACCTGCCCTTGCAAAATCTGATTGGAGCCTGTCTTTCCTGTGATCCTGAATGTGTCAGAACTCCTCAGAGTCAATCTGTCTCTGTGATCCTGTGGTTCTGGGATCCTGTTACCCTGGGCTTGTTAGAGCACCTGAGAGTGGAGCTTCCCCTGGGTATTTTGGGAATGACTGCAGAGTTTGTGCCTAAGGTCTGCTCAGGGCACTAGCTGGCCCAGACAGACCAGAAGCAACCCAAGCCACTGGGCTGGCAGAGTTCCTGTGGGCCTGGTCCCGCTGGTCCTAGTTACTCCCGGTGTTGGGACAGATGTTATGTCCTCCTCACCTCTGATCCTGGGTGTCCTTTAATTACCTTTTTTTCCTCACACAGTCCCTGGATTTTTTTTTTTTTTTTTAATTTTTGTTTTTCCAGTTGTCCAGGTTAATGTTTACTCATTTAACAGAGCTATGTGGAAGATAGAGACAGCTCAGTGGTAGAGCTCTTGACTAGCCTGTGTGAGGCTCTAGGTTTGCTCCTAGCAAAACACACAAAACCAAACCCAAAACCTTTTTCAGTGTGTTGTTTTGTTTGTTTGTTTGTTTTTTCGAGACAGGGTTTCCCTGTTGTAGCCTTGGCTGTCCTGGAACTCACTCTGTAGACCAGGCTGGCCTCGAACTCAGAAATCCACCTGCCTCTGCCTCCCAAGTGCTTGAAATTAAAGGCGTGCGACACCACTGCCAGGCTCAGAGTGTTTTCTAATGAATAAAATCTAGTATATTCCTAGAATTTTTAATGCTGATATACATTGTAAAATTTAGCCTCTCATAGCTTTATCAGATTCAGTGCCTGTCTGACTTAGTCATTGTACTGGTATATTTCCTTTTTTGTGTTGAGATAGTTACTGGATTGACATAAGTTTTGATGTTTCTTTCCCTAGCAATCAGCAGAACGCTGTGTAAGCACACTGCTAGATCTAATCCAGACCAAAGTAAATTATGTGGTCCAAGAGGCAATTGTTGTCATCAGGGACATCTTCCGAAAATACCCCAACAAGTATGTCAAAATTCTTGTAATCTTCTTTCTCAGATCCTTTGGGAAACGTATAAGTAAGGCACTTTGAAATTGACTTGGTAAGAATTATTATTCTTAATATAACTGGTCATAGTAGATATTTCTTATGAAAAGTCAAAGATATATAAGTGGGTATCAGACAGATACTAAAACTTCTCATTTACATATGGGTATGGAGTTTCAAGTTGGCCCCATGTGCTGGGATTGTGGGCATGAGCCACCATAGCAGCTGTTTATTATTTTTGTAGAAATGAGGTTCAGCTTTAGTATATATCGCCTATTGGCATAGACCAAATCAAACACATAAGATTATTTGTTGTCAGAATTACCATTAAACAGGAAGCCTATTTATTCCTAGTTGTCTGGATACACTCACTCTATGCCAGACAAATGATTATTCTCTCAGAATGGCCTCGATGTGGTAGATGAGTCCTGAGGCCTCTTTTCCAGCAGCCATGCTGCTTACTCTGCGTGGGGCCCACTGCCTTGTGGGAACAGCAGAATGCATTCAGTAAGTTACTGCCCGGCCTCTGCTGCAGTGCTGGACTGCCCCCACAGGGATACTTTACCTGACAGCGGTTTTGGATTGGGCCTCTTAGTTTATAAATCAAAATACTTTGATTCTGAGATATACAGTCCAGAGTTCGTGTGGGATTTGGGTTTTTGTAAGGTTTTTTGTTTTGTCTTAAGAAGTCTTATTTTTAGAAAGAGGATCACCACCTTTTACTGAACTACCCCCAAAAGTGAAGGATCAGGTTTCTGAACTGTTTTGTTAGAGGTTAAGGAAAAAAAAATGATCAATAGAGAAATGTGTAAAACTTGTGTAAATAAGGGGTTATGACAGTTTAACTTCAAGAAAATAGTCAAAAGCCTAGTTTAATAAGTAGGAATAGGGCACATACTTGGCCTAGTATACTAGTTATCCACATTAATTTATTCTGTTTCAGTCTAATGTTTAAAATCACATTAGCTAGCTAGATCTGGTGACATAGGCCTATAATCTCAAGTACAAGTTCAAGCCAACCTAGCAAGACCTGCTTTAAACAAGAAGAGAACAGTAGGCTTAGGATACCGCTCCTAGGAAAGACTTTGCCTAGCATGTGTTGGATCCTAGGTTCAGTCTTCAGTAATAAACATGAAATTTTAAATTACATTAGTAAAGGACATAGATTCAGCATGGTGAACATGTTATTATAAGAAAGGTTGATTTTAGACACAAGATAATAGTAGTTTCTTATACCACAGGTTAATTTTTTCCTTGTGAATATGTCTGTCTCATGAACTCTTATAAAAGTTTAAAACTTAGTTACTAAAACATAATTGAGCTGGTTTTGGTGGCACACTCCTTTAGTACCAGCACTAAGGAGGCAGATGCAAGTGGATCTCTGTGAGTTCAAAGCCAGCCTGATCTACAGAGTGAATCATAGGACAGCAAGGGCTACATAGAGAGTCCCTGTCTCAAAAACAAAATGAACAAGCAAACAAAACAAAACAAAACAAACCATAATTGAAGAACGTGGTTCACAGTCATCTGTATCTCCACTCCCAGGAGATCCAATGCCTTCTGACCTCTGCAGGTATCAGACCTTCATGTGATACACACACATACATGCACGCTAAACACTCATATGTGTAAAAAAATTATAAAATTGTAAATTAAAAATATATTTTAAAGCATATTTGAAGAAAAATCTAGGCCATACATTTTTGACTTAAATTTCTGGTGACTAAAAACCTTTGTGGCTTGGAGTCCCTTGTGTATGGTTTTTTTACTTTAGCTTCTTCTGTTAAGTACAGTTCTTAGTTTTGGCCTTAGTAACTGTATCCATTTGTTGTAACAGGTATGAAAGTATTATTGCCACGCTCTGTGAAAACTTGGACTCCCTGGATGAACCTGATGCCCGAGCAGCTATGATTTGGATTGTAGGAGAATATGCTGAGAGAATTGATAACGCTGATGAATTACTAGAGAGCTTCCTGGAGGGTTTTCATGATGAAAGCACCCAGGTGAGTCTCTTCCATTCAGTGTTCTAGATCTCTTCAGAATGAGAACCAAGAAGGTAAAATGTTAGCTAGTTTTTATGTGTATGTTTGTTTGTCATGGTTTCTTCATCTCAAAAGTGATTATTATTCTTTTGGTTTCTAGATAACAGCTTTAGAGCTTAGAGCAGTGGTCATAGACTATAATGGGCATTGGGACATTTGGGGGCTGTAGAGACACAGGTTGGTGAGCCTGTGCTCCCAGAGAGTGAGAAGCACTGACATAGTCATTTCTTACCAGAAATGAGCGAGCTTCCCTGCAGTGAAGGCGAGCAGTAATCAGGTTTTTATTTTCTGTCACTTAAGGATGATTACATATTGTCCTTGGTATTTGCTGTTGCTCGTTACAGTACAGCATAGCGAGGTTTGAAAGATTCTCTATAGATGATTAGATTCCTCCCCATCTGTTCTCTCTCCTACTAAAATTAGAGTCAAAGGCCCAGAGAGGCAGTCAGATTATTAAGCCCTTTCTCCCTGGCATTTGTGCTTATAGCAAATAGAAGTTAGAGAATGTAATCCATTATATTTAATTTAATAGGCTTAATATTAATAGTGGCACAGCAGGCTCTCTCTAATTGGCTCTAATCTGACACAATTCTGTTTTGGCTCTTATCCCAGTATGACAAATGATTTCATGAGTCCTTCAGACTTGTAAGCTTTGGTCAAAGTAAATAATACACAGTTTGATCAAGAGCCAGTCTTCCTACTTTATGTATGTACATTAAAAAATACATTTAAAGACTGACTCAGAGGACAAGCCTGGTAACCTAGAGTTTGGTCCTTGGAACTCGTGTAAAGGTAGAAGGAGAGAACTGACTCCACAAAGTTGTCCTTGCCCTCCGTGTATGCACTGTGACACATGCACTCACACACATCATGCATCCAGACACATCATCATCATCATCAATTTTTTTTTTTATTAAACTAAAGAACAGTTGGAAATCTGGCCCAGAAAAAAAGCCATTTTTTATACCAAAAATGAAACTGGAAAATAAGAGACTAGTGCATGGTCAGTGACTGCTTTGTACTTGAGAGACTGCTTTTGGCTGCTGTTTTGTTACACTGGCTAAGCTTTAACCTTTCATCTTATAACCACTAGCAGTGATTCGTAGTTGAAGAGATATGACTTAGAGATGATGTTGAATTTTGTTTTTTAGGTGCAGCTCACGCTGCTTACCGCCATAGTGAAGCTGTTTCTCAAGAAGCCATCAGAAACCCAGGAGCTGGTCCAACAGGTCTTGAGCTTGGCCACACAGGTGAGAGATTGGAGAGCATCCACAAGGCTGACTTGTGGTGCTCCACGTGGTTAGACTCGATGGTACTTCTTGTCTCATTCAAGGCTACTGTTGCTGTGGTTAACTCCACAATGAAGAACAAGGTGGGGAAGAAAAGCTTTATTGGTTGCATACCCTGAACCATAGTCCATCGAGGGAAGCTACACTGCAACTCCAACCCAGCAGGAACCTAGAGGCAGGAACTGATGCAGAGGCCATGGAGTAGAGCTGCTTATAGGCTTGATCCTTGTGGCTTCCTCAGCCTGCCTTCTTATAGAACCCAGGACCACTGGTTGGCCTTTCATAATTGGCTGGGCCTTCTCCCACCAATCAGTAATTAAGGAAATCCTTGCCTAAGTCTGGTCTTGTGGAGGCATTTTCTCAACTGAGTTTCTCTCTCAGATGACTCTAGTTTTTGTCAAGTTGAAATAAAATTAGCCAGAATATTTTCCAGGAAGGTTCATTTGGGGCAGGGTTTAGTTTGAAAATACTAAATCTCTTAACAGATTCTGCTAAGTTGTATCTGGCTAATATAGGTTTAGCTCAGCTGACTGAGGCTGGAGAGATGGCTCAGCTGTTAAGAGAATTTGTTGTTCTCACAGAGAGCTGGGTTTTGGTTCTTAACACCCACATGGTGGTCCACAACCAGCCATATCCCCAGTTCTATAGGATCCCACACCTCTTTTTGATCTGTGCAGGCTCCTGTACACCTGTGTACATATACATACACTCATGAAGACCCAGAGACACATAAAATAAAAAATTTTATACTGGATGATCCCAGCTTTTGTGATACTTTTGAAACTTTGATTTAAATTATGTATTGTTAATATGTGAATATATGTGAGAGAAAAACCTACATATGTGAAAATATGAATCTGGTATCTGCGGGTGACTTCAGCTTTCATGTGAAGTGCTGTGTGTTTGATCTGCCTTTCAAAGTGGCGCCTTTCTCATAGAGATCACTCGAAAGCGCTTATGCTGTTTCCTTAAGTGTTTTGATACTTGAATTATATGATGCGTATTTCTTTTCCTGTTATGGTGAAGCGACTTCAGGAAGAGAAGGTTTATTCTGGTTCAGAGTTCACATTCTAATCCAGCATGGCTGGAAGCACAGGAAGAGGAGCATAGGGCAGCTGGTTCCATCGTGTCTGCAGTTGGGAACAAGGACTAAGCTTGCAAGTGTGCTGCCCAGGCTCCTTTCTCCATCTAGATTACCAGGATCCCCCACCAGTACTTAAAGTGGGTCTTTTACATATATCAGTTATCATAATGACCATAGCCCCTCCTACACCTCCCCTCCCAACATACCCAGAGCCCTGTCTGTCAGGTAATTACGTATACTGTCAAGTTAACAGTTAACCCTAACCATTACATAACATTTCTGGTCAGAAGAAAAAAGTGGATTCTAATTTGGGAATGTGGCCATTGACCTTACATAAGAGGTCACAACCAGCCCTGGTAGCACGGGCCTGATATCTCACATGCTGTGGAGGCTAAGTCAGGAGGATAAAAAGTTCAAGTCTACCTGGGAAAGTTAGTGAGACTCTGTCACAAAATAAAATTTTAAAAATTGTTAAAGTGCTGGGAAATATACCCAGTCAGATAGCACTTGCCTAGAATCCACAGGGCCAATTTTAGCACTGGAAAAAAATGTCACCATTCAGATCCAATAAAATCAAAATATTTTTTTTATTTATAGTGTAACTAATAAGATGATGAATCCATTAGATTTAGCAATGTCTTTGAGAACAGGCTGACTTTAACACAATAACCAGTTAAGATGTGTATCTTGCATAGAATCTGATTCACAGATTAACCATTTTCCTGTCTGTTTCTTCTGTTTCTAATGTTATATTATGAAATTTTCAACCCCTTCTATATTACTTTGCCAGTTTTGAGCTCTCATTTTCCTATTACTAATTACTTCTTAAAAATTCACTTATATAGAGCAGGGCAGTGGTGGCACACGCCTTTAATCCCAGCACTTGGGAGGCAGAGGCAGGTGATTTCTGAGTTCAAGGCCAGCCTGGACTACAGAGTGAGTTCCAGGACAGCCAGGGATACCCAGAGAAACCGTGTCTCAAAAAAACAAAACAAAACAACAAAAAAAATTCACTTATATGTACTCTTGGAAATATTTTAGAATTTTATTTTCATTTTTATTATGCACATGAATGTGTATAAAAGTAGCTTATGGAGCAGTGTGTATGATATGAAACTGGTTCTTATGCCAAAAGTGTGTGTCCTCCTCAAGACAGAACATATTGCCTGCTAATCATCGTTATTGGAGTGGAGATCAGGAAGGGATTGGATAATTTGCCAAGGATTTTCTTTTTTATTTTATACCCTTATAAATCTTGGTGTGGCATGATTATAATTTGTGTGCTTGCTTTTGTTTTTCTTTTCAGGACAGTGTCTCATCTCAGTATGTAGTCCAGGCTGGCCTTGACCTCCGTGAAATCTGCCTGTTTCTGTCTCCTGGATGCTGGGATTAAAGGTGTGTGCCACTGTGCTCAGCATATTATAATTTTTTTAAGATATGCATATGCATAAAATCACTTTAAAACTAGAACAAAAAGAGCGCTGAATTCTCAAGTGTTACTCCTTTTGAAAGCACATACATTTATATATTCTTTAATGCTTTGTTGTTGGGTTTTTTTGTGTCGCTGTTGTTTGTTTTAATTTGTTGTACTTTTATGAGCTCTTGAGTCAGGCACTGTATGTGATCTCTTTCTAATGCTGGGACTTAGCCAGTGTTGGCATAAGAGATGCATATAGGTATTTGAACCAAGATAGAGAGGTGGCTTAGTGGGTAAGAGCAGTTGCTGCTCTTGTAAAGGAACTAGGTTCAATTCCTAGTATCTGTATAGGGGCTCATGATGTCTGTAACTCCAGTTCCAGGGAATCTGATGCAACCATCTGGTTTCCATGGGTTCTGTACACATATAGTACATATATAGGCAAGTAGACACATACTCGTAAGTAAAAATTTTTAAAAATTTTAAGGAATGTATGAGGAAAACATGTAAGGTATAATATGTGTCAAGAAAATTCCTGCCAATTTTCATTGCCATATTTATTAATTTTTATTAATTAATTAATTTAGAGAGGGTATCTTGCTATGCAGCTCTAACTGGCTCAGTACTCAGTACATATCCTGGGCTGCCTTCAAATTTATGCAATCAGTGTCCACCTCAGTGTCCTGAGTATTGGAATTAGAGGCGTGTACCTCTACATATGGCTTATGTAGCAATTTTGGTTTTTTATTTAAGCTTACACATGAGAGAAGGAAGATGACTCAGTGGTTAATAGTACTTACTGCTCTTGCAAATGACCCAAGTTCATTTCCAGCGCCAACATAGTTGCTTATGGCCATCTGTAGTTCTAGTTCCAGGGGCTTTGACACCCTCCGGTAACCTCTATAGGTACTGCATATACATAGTGCACTTACATTTATGCAGGTAGAACACTGGTACAAGTAAAATAATAAATATTTTTTAAAGGCTGGCACATTTTTATTTATTGCACACATCATACTGTGCTTATAGAAGTTAGTTGACAGCTTATAGGGAGTCAGTTCTCTCTCCTCCTATCATAGGTCGCAGAGGTTGAACTCAGCTCACAAGGCTCATCAGCTACTGCCCACTGAGCTAGCTCATCATACCTCAGTGTAATTATTTAAAATACTATTTTTGTTTCCCAAGGCCATTTAACTATTACTGGATTATAGTGTTTTTTTCTTCTCTTCTTGCTTTGGAATTTGAGTCTGGGCATTAGCCCATCTCAAAATATGTTTAAATTCCTTGAAACATTAGGCATATAGAATTATAACTATAGATTATTATTAAGTCTTGGTAAAATATCATTTTAATAGCTAGTCTGCATGAGTCACTACAACAGTGCCTTGACAGTAGGTCTGGCAGCTTGGTGTCTCTGTGGAAAACAGATCCATCTAGATCACCTTGCCTTTGCTTTTCCCTAGGATTCTGATAATCCTGACCTTCGAGATCGGGGTTATATATATTGGCGCCTTCTTTCAACTGACCCTGTGACAGCCAAAGAAGTAGTGTTGTCTGAGAAGCCATTGATCTCTGAGGAGACAGACCTCATTGAGCCTACCCTCCTGGATGAGCTCATCTGCCACATTGGTTCTTTGGCCTCTGTGTACCATAAACCTCCAAATGCTTTTGTGGAAGGGAGTCATGGGATTCATCGCAAACACTTGCCAATTCATCATGGGAGGTAAGCAGGTGGAGGTCTCTTCAGTGAGAAGTGACTTGTTGTTTAGGCAGTTTTTCTTCCTTCTGCTCTGTACTGGAAAAGAGCTTGCTGTACATTCTACACTCTTGCTGCTCTGAAGAGCTTCTTTCTCTGAATTCCAGTCTAGGAATACAGTAAAACTATAGACAATTACAATGAATATTATTTGTATTGATAAAGTTTAGAAGTTGCTTAAGTCCCTGGTAATGTACTAGATGCTGGGGCTGAGGAGATAGCTCAGTTGGTAAAAGTAATTTGATCTGCAGAACCCAAGAGGAAAAAAACTAGGCTTGGTAGTGAGTGCTGGTAGTGAACACTGGAGAGGGGGAGCCCGGGAAGTTGTTGGGGCTCACTGGCTAGCCAAACTAATCAATAAGCTACAGCTCTCAGTGAGAGATGCTGGCTCAAAAAGCAAGGCAGTGTGAGCTGGAGCTCAGTGGTTCAGCATTGTTGGTGCTCTTCCAGAGGACCAGAGTTCAGTTCCCAGTGCTACACTGAGTGACTCACCTGTAACTCCAGCTCCAGATGACCAACATCTGGTCTCCCTGGATATGCAACACATGCATCATGCACTTAAATACAGACAGATACACATAAATGAAAAGAAAAATATCTTCCAAAAAAATAAACACAGCACCTGAGAAACACCACCTCAAGATGTCCTCTGTCCTGCATGTGGAGGCACATGCCCACATACACAGAGAAACATTATGAAGATACTTTTTCTCTTGCAGAAATGACTATGGGAAAACTATTAACAACATACTTTGGCAGGATTGAAATATATGAACAACTAGAGTCTACACATAGATACAGCTTTCCATTATGTATGCTTAGTTTCTATTGTCACCAAATTAGGTTAAGTAAGGAAAGTATATTTGGAGTAGAGCACAGGAAACATGCAACTTTTTACCTCCCTCAATTTTATAATCAGGGAAGAGGAACACTAATAAACTCTGGTTTTTTGGTTTTTGAAACAGGGTTTCTCTGTATATAGCTCTGGCTGTCCTGGAACTCACTCTGTAGACCAGGCTGGCCTTGAACCCAGAAATCCACCTGGCTCCGCCTCCCAAGTGCTGGGATTAAAGGCATGCGCCACCACTGCTGGGCACTAATAAACTCTTTTTGCTTTTGTTTTTCTTTTTTCTCCTTCTTTTTAAAGATTTTGTATATATAATGAATATCACTGTCTTCAGACACACCAGAAGAGGGCATCAGATTCCATTACAGATGATTACGAGCCACCATGTGTTTGCTAGGAATTGAACTCAGGACCTCTGGAAGAGCAGTCAGTGCTCTTAACCTCTGAGCCATCTCTCCAGCTGTACTTTTGTTTTTCTAAGACAGGGTCTTATGTGCACAAGGCTGGCCAGAACTCATTGTGCAGCCTAGAAACTTCCCATGAAGCTAGGATTGCAGGCAGGCCTGGGCAACAGGATCTGACTTTCTACATAGGTTCTTATCAAAGCCCCTTATCCATTCGTACTTATTTTTGTCTTTAAAGTCTGATACAGGAGAAATACTCTTTGGTATAAATGGGGATGATGGCTTAGGAATATACTTCAGTAGTAGAGTGCTTGCCTAGTACCTGTAAAGCCCCTATGTTGAATCTCCAGCACCCCAACCCATCCAAAACTATAAGGTGTGTGTGTGTGATGAATTGCTGAAAATGACATATCTTGTACAGTCCTGCCCTAATTCTTCAGCAACAAAAGTTAGTTAGTATTGTACTTGTGACATAAAATAAGCCAACCCTTGAAAGCTTGAGCCTGCCTCTTGCAGAAGTTCAAAGGTGGCATCACTGGGCCTTTAGGAAGTACTGTCTACCTGAGTGCTTCTTGTGCTCCACATTTGCCAGCTGCTTTATGAAGGTGGCGTGGTAAAGAGCTGTCTGATTTAAGACAAGTTAGCCTTTGAGAGTTTCTTTGAAGGTATTTGTGTAATTACTTTACATGACTTCACAATGGGAAATATTGGATATTGAATTTTTTGGGTGTATACTCATGACTTTTCTTGATCTTCCATATTTCTCTTGAATTGACAGGACTATATCTTGTCCTCTGATCGTACGTACCCTCTTAGAATATTCATTCATTGTAGTAAGGAAAAGTATGCATTTTGAGGTACTAATAAATGCACATATTCTGTCATATTTCTTGGATGGCTCATGTTGTAAGTTGGTGGAATTTCACATGCAAAGATTAGCTTATATGTTTATGTATTCCTTACATCTGTACTTCTGCCCTTATTTGTTCCTTCTTGACATGGCTTCATTGATTTCTCCTCAGATATCTTTCATAGCTTCTCTTTAATCTCTGTCTTGTTTTGGTTAGTTATCATGTGATAACTTCTGACAGAAATACCTTCAAGGAGGAAGCAAGTAGAAGGGATCTCATCATTAAGAAACTGTCCTTCCATCCCTATGCAGTATGTTATTTGGCCTGGGGTTTCAAAGGGTTTTCAGTCCATTTTAATGGAGAAGACCTGACACCAGGAGTGCTCTATTCATGGCTTTAGGAGTGTGAGGCAGCTGCTTGTTCATGTGGTGGCAGATGAAGTAGAGGAGAGCAGGCTAGTACCAGAGGCAAATGTAACTTTCAGTAGCTCTCTCCTAATGGTCTACTTCCAACAACTGTGGGAATAAACCTTAGGGCATGTCTGTGGAGATTGTCTAGATTGGGTAATTGGAAAGGTCTAACCAAAATGTGGGCTGTACTATGACACAGGCTGTGGTCAGCTGTGAACCAAAGAAACATTCTTATTGGCTTTTATCAGGTAGTTTGTTACAGCAGTGAGATAAGTAACTAACACATTTATCTTATTACTGTGGCAAAATAGGTAACAGAAACAAGAGAGTAGGGTTTCCTTTGGCCCATGGTCTCCAGGGTTTTCTCTGTCATAGCAGAGAAGTTAGGGAGACAGGGACACCCCTAATCATGGCAGCAGGAGTGTGAGGCAGCAGCTGTTCTCCTTGAAGAAAGAGGAAGCAGATAGAACTTTCCAAAGCCTGCCTCTAGTGATTGACTTCTGCTTGCCAGGCCCATGTCCCCTGAATTCTCCACAACTGTCAGAACGGTGTGACAAGCGAGGGGCTGCATATTCAAACTGTGACCTTGGGGGATGTTCCAGATTCAAGTCAGAGCCCCTGTTCCTTCTTTTCTCTGGTTGCTAGTCTTGGTTAACTCAGAAGGTCTGTCTGAACTCTTCCAGTGCTTCTCTTCATACTCCCTACTTCATATTTAGGGAACTTGTGCCAACCATTGCCACTGTTGATAACCACAAGACTCCACCACTTAACATCATGCTTTCCTTAGAGCCCCACTTTGATAGCCTGCCTTGGGTGGTATGTTTTACATTCACTTGACTAAGAAACTTGGTCATAGAGTTGTCACCTATAGTTAACACTATGGGAAGCCTACACTTGATCTTCGATGTCTGATTCTAGATCCCCTGCTTTTACCAACACAACTTCCACTAGCTATTTACCCTGAGCTGTGTGTGTAAATTTCTGTCCAAGTTTTTTTTGTCTAGCTTGGACTGCCAGTCACTTGTCTTTAGTTGACTGCTGAGCATCTGTAGTTATTTTTCTTAACACATAAGAGAATTAAGCATCTTGAAGCTGTGGTTGTAGAATGTGTTTTGAGCAGCAAAACAAAAACAGACCAAACCTAAGTGTCTTCTATTTCTCTTTTCCCTCCAGATTCCCCATTAGTAGCTTCACTCATATTTCTCTCTCTCTCTCTTTTTTTTTAAAGGTTTATTTATTTACTATGCGTAAGTACACTGTAGCTGTCTTCAGACACACCAGAAGAGGGCGTCAGATCTCATTACGGATGGTTGTGAGCCACCATGTGGTTGCTGGGATTTGAACTCAGGACCTTAGGAAGAGCAATCAGTGCTCTTACCCACTGAGGCATCTCTCCAGCCCCCACTCATCTTTTTCTTAAAGCTTGTTTACTCCTATTCTCCTTACTACCCCATGTTCAAGTCTTGTCAAAGGTTCCTTAGGTTTTTTGTTTTGTTGTTTTAACATGTGTTTGTTTGCTGTGTGTGTGTGCACATGTCTCACAGAAGACAGCTTGTGGGAGAGACTTCTCTCCTTCCATGTGTAGATTCTGGGGGTTAATCTTGATGATACCAACGGAGCTACCTTGGCCCTGTTTAACCCCTTGTTTAACCCTATTGTCAGGGTTTTGTAATTATACCCATGACAGTCACTCACTGCTTTGTTGCATTATGGATAGACGGTTTTTCTCATGTCGCCTCTGTATGTTTGATTGCAGCACTGATGCAGGTGATAGCCCTGTTGGTACCACCACTGCAACCAACCTGGAGCAGCCTCAGGTCATCCCCTCTCAAGGTGATCTTCTAGGGGATCTTTTAAATCTTGACCTGGGTCCCCCAGTCAATGTCCCACAAGTGTCCTCCATGCAGATGGGAGCAGTGGATCTTCTTGGAGGAGGACTGGATAGCCTGGTAAGCATCACTGTTTCTCTTGGTTATTTTTACTTCTTGGTAGACTAAAGAACTTGATTTGGCTTTCCGTGATGAGCATTAATATCCTTTGTAAAGGACAGAATTATCTATCTTTAGGGAGTTCATTACTATTCTGTTCATTGTGGTGCAGTATGTCTGCACATGTATAGGTTTATCATGTTGGCCTGCTTATAAGTAGAACTTCTAGTATTTAGACAACATGTTATTTGGCAATCTTAATTATTAATGTCCTTACCAGAGTTCATTATTTTTCTAAGCTTATTACAAGTTTTCCTTTGGTCCTGAATATCATTAAAGTGACTTCATAATGGTCACCCTCTTTCAGGCTTTTTAGCCTCTGCCTTGTTGGGTGTGGTGGCACATACCTGTAATCCCATCACCTGGGAGGACAGGCAGGAGGATCAGGAGTTCAAAGTCAGCCTCAGCTACAAAGTGAGTTTGAGGCAGACCTGAGCTAAATGAAACTGCTTCAGCATTCACATACCCTAAAAAATAACCCCTATCTTTTAAATATTTATTGGTTTGTGCCTTTTCCACATGAGGCAGTTATTTGAGCATTTTGTCTAAAATGTACCTTTGTCACAATTGGAAAGAACTGCTCGACTTTTTCCCCTTCTACTCACTTCTTCTACCTTTGTCATACTTCCAATTTAATTAGCTTCCAGGATTCTAATAATAAAAGGCTCCAAAGTCCAGAATATCTGTGGACATGTGCCACCAGTTTCATTGTTGTACAAGATGGAGAAATAGCAAATGCAACCGTCAATTTTGTGGGGAAAGGCTAGGAAAACGATAGGTCACATGGCTTCCTGCTGATTTTACTCAACCTTGGAACCACAGTGTAGGTGTCTGATACTCTGCTGACTGTCCAGATACCTGACAAGTTGATGTATTTCCCAGCAGCATTGGAAGGCACACACCTTAGGTAGGAAATACGATTTCAGAGATGATAGAAGCAAAGCTCCTGTTCTCATCTGTATATAACGGGTTTTCTCATAAGCTTTATGAGGATTGTGGTGTTTGTGGATTATCCATGTCAGTATAGGTGCACTTAAGCTTTGGCAGAGGATCCACTAATATACAGTCAGAGCTTTGTGAGTTGTGCAGTGTTTCCAGAGTCTAGTCACAAGCCATGCAGGGGACTCCAGCTTGTTGGCACAAGTTGAACACTCCTTATTGTGTTTCTTTTGAATATAGGATTTGGCATTGACTGGTTATAGAAGGAAACTAGTCTCTTGGTGATGTCATTCTACATTGCTGTACTGGCTAGTTTTGTGTATCAACTTGACACAGGCTGGAGTTATCACAGAAGGGAGCTTCAGTTGGGGAAGTGCCTCCATGAGATCCAGCCGTGGGGCATTTTCTCGATTAGTGATCAAGGGGGTAGGGCCCCTTGTGGGTGGTGGCCATCCCTGGGCTGGAAGTCTTGGGTTCTATAAGAGAGCAGGCTGAGCAAGCCAGGAGAAGCAAGCCAGTAAAGAACATCCCTCCATGGCTCTGCATCAGCTTCTGCTTCCTGACCTGCTTGAGTTCCAGTCCTGACTTCCTCTGGTGATCAACAGCCATGTGGAAGTAAGCTGAATAAACCCTTTCCTCCCCAACTTGCTTCTTGGTCATGATGTTTGTGCAGGAATGGAAACCCTGACTAAGACAATTGCTGTCTATATAGCCTCTTCAGACTAAAGGTAGACAAACATCATAGAGCTGCCCAAGACTGGAAATAGCTCCTGTTGTATTGACTTATCAACTACAAGTTGAGCATTGTATCTTGAGGTTTATGCCCTAACTTCCTTAATGCTTTCCCTGTTCTCATTGAACCTAAGAGGGTTTACACATTTACAGATGGAGGGGGAAAGGATTTTGATATTTCCAGGGCCACAATTCTAACAGGTAATGGATAGATAAGTAATATACAAAGATGAAACTTCTTTTCTTCTCTCTCTACCTATGCACTTTCCTTTCTCTTCTACTTCTCTCCTTTCCCATGGCTTCCTTTCCTGGGGCCAGTGAATTTATCTGAGAGCATATACCTACCAAACCTACATTTAATGTAATTAAAAAAAATAAAGATGAAACTTGGTAAATACTGCTTCAAATGAAAAGGCTGTTGAAGGAGCTGGGGAGCTGGCTAAATCTTTTGTTTGTTTGTTTGTTTGTTTTTTCGAGACAGGGTTTCTCTTTTATAGCCCTGGCTGTCCTGGAACTCACTCTGTAGACCAGGCTGGCCTCGAACTCAGAAATCCACCTGCCTCTGCCTCCCAAGTGCTGGGATTAAAGGCGTACGCCACCACTGCCCAGCAGATGGCTAAGTCTTGAAGCATGAGAACCTGAGTTTGGTTCCCAACACCCACATAAAAAGAACAGGTAGTTACTGAGCAGTGGTGGTGTACAACTATAATCCGAGCACTTGGAAGGCAGAGACAGTCAGATCTCTGAGTTTCTGGACAGCTTGCTCTACAGAGTGAGTTCCAGGAGAGCCAGGGCTACAAAGAAAAACTCTTGTTTCAGGGGGAAAAAAGAAAAAGAAAACAAAAACAACCAACCAACTAAAAACAGGTAATGGTGGTACATGTTTGCAAGCCCAGTACTCACAGGCATAGACAGGTAGATCCCCAGGACTTGCTGGATGGCCAGCGTAGCCTAATTAGTGTAAAGGCTCTAAGAACTTGCTTGAGAATAGGGATAGTGGCCTTTAATCCTAACATTTGGGAGCAGACGCAGGCCTCTGTAGTTTGAGGCCAATCTGGTCTTCATAGGAAACTCTTGGCCTGCTAGGGCTATAACATAAGACCCTTGTTTCAAACAAACAAACAAAAAAAGGTGTGCATTTTCTTTTCTTTTTTAGTTAATTAATTGAATGTTTATGGGTGCTTTGTCTTCATTTTATGTGTATGTACCACATGCTTGCTTGGAGACCAAAAGAGAGCATTGTGTCTTCTAGGACTGAAGTTACAGCTAGGTGTGAGCCACCATGTGGGTGCTAACAGCCTTTACTTTTACTTTTATGTCTATGTAGCTTAATATATTCACTCCGAGAACCTAAATTCCTTCTACAGGAATATCACAAGAGAAGCCTAAATCTGGCTGCGTGGAAAATGAGTTTCCAGACACCAGTGGACTGGGCCACTTCTAAATTCCCTTTTCAGGTTATCTAAAGAAGAAAATAATTTGTTTGTCTTATAATGTGTATAAGTAGTGCCATTTCTTAAATGAATCCTAGCTTTATAGACACATTTCACAAAACTGTATAATAATGTGTATAAATATCTTGTACAAGAGAGATCCTGAGGTAGTTAGGCTCTTCTAAAACCTTGTAGTCTGTGGCATTTGGGGTTTTTGTGTTTGTTTCTTAGTGTTTGTGTGTGGGTGTTGGTGCCCACACACATGTGGATGTTAGAGTTTGCATGTGTGTGGATTTTTTTTTTTTTCTTTTCGTGGTTTTTCGAGACAGGGTTTCTCTGTATAGCCCTGGTGTGTGTGGATGTTAGGGGATGACCTTAGGTGTTGGTCCTTGCTTTCCAACTTGTTTTTGAGACAGGGCGTTTGTTGTCTTTTGGGTTTTGTTTTGTTTTGGACAGGTTCTTCATATATAGCCTAAACTAGCCTCAGATTGACGAGTCCAGGGTGAAAGCAGAGAATAACTCCTCAAGGTTTTCCTTTGATCTCTGCACACTAATGCACACTAATAAAGTAAATATAAAATCAATTTTTAAAATTAGACATCTCTGAATTTACCTTTGTTTTTTTCTTTCCATTGTGATTTTTTGGTGGTTTTATTAAATTAATTTATTTATTGAGTGGGTTGGTTGGTTGGTTAGTTGGTTGGTTGGTCAGTCTGTTGGTTGGTTTTGGGACAAGGTTTCTCTGTATAGCAACTGTCCTGGAACTCACCCTGTAGACCAGGCTGGCCTTGAACTCAAGAGAAAGCTACCTTTCTCTGCCTCTCAAGTGCTGGGATCAAAAGTGTGTCCCACCAGCTCCTGGTTTCCATTGTGATTTTTAAGAAATTCAGTCTATCTTGGCTAGAAGTTAACTTTGATCAAATATACAGATATTGGAGACTGAAACAACTGAGTGTTCATATTTTCTTATTTGGGGTTGCTTACCATTTTAGTCAAGATCTCACTGTATCCCTGTTTGTCCTCAGCCCCCAGCAGGCTGGGCTCAAGGGTATGCACCTGCATGCCCAGCTTTATCAACTCCTTTTTTTTTTTTTTTTTTTTTTTTT
>NW_022196911.1:79063741-79066267 GCF_008632895.1 Mastomys coucha
TTTTTTTTTTCTTTTAAACCTTCTTTCATCTCCATACTTGAAAAATTTTTGTAATTCAGTGACCTTTTCCTAAAGCTGCCATATTAGGAAATACTAATTAATTTACTAACCATGCCTGAATAAAGCTTTTTTCCTTTAATGAGAATTATTGAGAATCTGAGATTCTTGTTTTTTAAATAGAACTCAGTACAGCAACTCACTACAGCAATTTTAAAAAGCAAACATTCTAATACAATACAGAAATACATTAGATACTTTTGTAGTAAAGAATCAGGTGGGAAAAAAAAAGAATCAGGTGGGAAAATGTTAAGTTTTATTTTGTGTAATTAAGCTGTCATGTTTCAGTAGGAGCAGGAAACTTTGTAGAGTTCATAGCAAACAGTAATATTCAGTCTGAGCCACATGTTATAACATAGATTCATTACATGTTTGGGTTTGATTTAATTGTTGGTCATCAAGTGTTCAGAAAACTTTTACTGTTTCCAAAACTTACATGATCATATATTCAATTACATGATTCAAAATTTGTGTTCCAGAGTAGAGTCCAGTCTTATTTTGGTTGATGTCCTGTGGACTACACAGGACATGGGTGACGTGGCTGATTTCTCAACTTGCAGTGTCAGTCTTGCTTAATGGTGATTAATGAAAGCCCAAAACAAACTGACATGCTAGAGCACAATGTAAATTACATGACTGTTTGAGACAAAATATAGGCTGACTTCCCTGGGCTATCTCTATGCTGTACTCTTCTGTTCTGTGGACATGTGTGTCTAAGCTAATGAGTTCTTAAGAGGTGCGTAAGCATTGGAGAATGGGAAAACTATATTCATTTGTCAAAATAAAAAATAGCTAAGGTCATCTTACAGGAAATAATTAAGATTGCTCCTCTTGGGCTGGTGAGATGGCTCAGTGGGTAAGAGCACTGACTGCTCTTCCAAAGGTCCTGAGTTCGGATCCCAGCAACCACATGGTGGCTCACACCCGTAAAGAGATCTGACGCCCTCTTCTGGTGCGTCTGACGACAACTACAGTGAATTACACCAGAGCAAGCAGACCAGAGTGAGAGGGGCCGGCAGAGGTCCTGAGTTCAATTCCCAGCAGCCACATACATGATAGCTCACGGCCATCTGTATAGTTACAGTGTACTCATACATGTAAAATAAATAAAATAAATCTTTAAAAAAAAAAAAAAGATTGCTCCTCTTACACTCTTTTCGGTGGACTGACAAAATCCCACCTTTCACCTGCTCGGCATTGATTCATGGTAAAGTATAGGTGCCTCCAAGCAACTAAATGACATGCAGGTGCTCTTCTATACCAAAATCACACAAATCCTGGGTTTGTAAGCTGGTTGAGACTGAGGTAGGAGGGCCATTGGTTTGAGACTAGCCTGGGCTATGATAGCAAGTAAATGACCGTCTGCATCCACATATCAACACTCTGTCTCAAAAACAAACACAAACAAAACCATGCAGGTAGTTCCTTTCTAGCAAGGTGTTTGGCCTGGAGAGTTCACTTCACTCAGCTCTTTCATATGTGCTGACAGTATTAAATGTTGTTGGCAATAGCTCTAGGCCAGTTAGTAGATAGCTTGTTGGCTTCCATCCTTCTAGTTATTATTTTCCCCACTAAAATGATTCATTGCAAAATTGACTCCTAAAAACTATTGCCAGTAGATGTACTTATATGGTCACTAGAACACTGATTCGTTTAATAAATACATATTGAGTGCTTACATCAGGCTTTATTCCAAGGACTAAGAATAAAGTTGTGAGCAAGCCAGTTCTTACAAGCTTCTCCTTTAGTGGAGGGAAAAGTGGTGAATTCCATGTAGAGAGGCAGTGCTGCTGTGAAGAGCAATGGGGCAGAATGCCTATTAATATATAATTATTATATATAATATGTGAACTTAATATATCCGATGTACAGCTTCCATCCCTGACTTGTAAGCCCTGTAGTGGGGCTTTGAGGGAACTTGTAAACTCTTTGTCAGGAGCAGTAAAGCTCCCTGCTTTCCCTTTTGAGGAAGCTGTGATGAGTCAACGTGTTCTCAGCTATCAGTTTGTTTTTGGCTTATTATGTGCTCACAGAATCTCCTCACGTATTTTACTGGTTGTGTTTAATGATACTTCTTTGCATAGCTTTTAACATTCATATTTTCTACTCAGCAGCTGAAAACTGTATGTTCACCTTGTGATGATGAGAATCATTGTGAGGAATAGAGCTATTGGCAAACTATATGGCTTGATGCATTCCTTAGAGTCACTTCCCTTTGATGATTTTTAGAAAGCAGTGCATTAAAGAGATAAGGGTCTAGACAGAATTGTAGAAATGTTGAGCTATTGATCTGCTCCTATGATTAAGAAAATACCTTCAGGCCGGGCGGTGGTGGCGCACGCCTTTAATCCCAGCACTTGGGAGGCAGAGACAGGTGAATCTCTGAGTTCGAGGCCAACCTGGTCTACAGAGTGAGTTCAGGAGAGCCAGGGCTATATAGAGAAACCCTGTCTCAAAAAATCAAAAAAA
>NW_022196911.1:79066277-79070386 GCF_008632895.1 Mastomys coucha
AAAAAAAAAAAAAAGAAAAAAAGAAAAAAAAATAACTTCAGGTACCTAGACAGCTCCAGTTTTAGAAGCAGGTATGTGTACTTTGGACTGGCCACCAAAGGGGTCCAACCTAGACCAGTCACCAATACTGTATGGAATTTTTCCTTTAAGTCAGTGGCCATTTCTGTTAATATTCTTTTGTTATGCTTTTCTTTTTCCCTTAGAGTTGCGTAGATTTGTTCTTTAATAGAATTTCTATCTTCAGTTCTCTCTGTGTATTACTCTTTTATAGTATGAGGCCATTCATGCTGAGCTGACATTTCCCCTTACTATCTAGAGCTCATCTGGAGCTTACTTGTGGCTCAGATTTTTGGCTTTGCCTGATTCTGTGCAGAGCTCATGTAATGTGCCTAAATCTGTTCAGCTCACAAGTTATCGTGGTCACCATGGAATCACTGCTTTCTGTCCAGTTCCTAGATTAGTTCTGCAATGACCTATCACTGTATAATCGAATATTAATCCCAGTGCTCTCTTTAAACATTACTTTAGATATGGTGGAGTGGTTGACCACTCTTTGACGATAGCCAAATGTTAGTTCTATTCTAAGTACCACTTAATGGCAGTGAATCCTGTGATTTAGATTAGAATAGGGAATTACACTACTCATTGAAAGTATCAGCTAAATACCTTTAGAAAAATCCTCAGTTTTTAGCATTTGAAACATTTCTTAGCTGACACGGACTGGGCTCATTGCGGGGACCTCTTGTTCTGCGGGATGAGAGTTCTGGTCAGATGGGTAAAAAACTTTGGCGAGTGACAGACAGAGACAAACACAAAGTCTGAATGTATTTCTTAAAAATGGCATGAGGTTTTTGCAAATGAAAAATGAGAAATCTAGCAGCTCAGCAGTTGAGGTACATCTGAGGCCACCTGAAACACACTGGGTCTAAAGCAGCCACCTCTTCTGGACAGGCACTGCACCCCCATCCTCCACCCCTGGGCCCAGAGCTGCAGACTACATGAGGCTCAAAGCTTGAATCTGAATGAATGAATCTAAGTAAGTCCTAGTCCATCTAAGTTCTAGTTCCAGTGTAAGTGCCCCTGCACAAAGTGAAAACCAGGCTTATATGGTATACAGAAAACAGGGCGAATGACAAAAGTCACGTAGGCAAGTGACAGTCACATCAAGGTCAGTAAGATTATGTAGGCAAGGTATGGTTACATCAAGGTAAGATGTGGTATCCAGGTGTGAAGCAGACAGAAGAGCAGTGGTGCCCTCCTCCCTGGGGCTCTTTTGGTATTCCTATGCTAATTCTCTGGGTCTGCTGGAGGCAAGCTCCAGGAAGTTCCAATCTAGCAGTTCCTGAAGATGCCCTTAAGTGAGGGAAGTCCTTCGATTACTCTCTGGTATGTAAAACAGTTCTGTCTTCTGTGGGACTGCCCTGAGAATTCTAACTATGTGCCTGACCTCTGTTGCTAACTCTGAGGACATCCTATCTGATAATACAGATTCCTTGTGAGAAATTCCAAGCTAAGGACAGCTTGGAAATAAATTAGGATATATTGGAACGTTGTGCTAGCCAGGGAACAATGCCCTTTTTTAGCCATTTAGGAATCATTTCTTGGGGTACCTTTATGCCTGAATAAGAAGGTGTGTTGACGATTGGAAAGACTAATCTGGAACTCGTATGAGTTAGGAGATGCCAATGACTGACTGAATACCCAGGAGGCACAAACAATGCCTCTTGTACATGATCAGGCTTTTACCCCTGGATATTGCAGACATAACTGAAGTAGACGAGTGGGTGTGGCACTTAGCCATGCATGTTGGCTCTTGTCTATAGTCCCAGGATACAGGAGGCTAAGACAGAAGGATTATCAGTTCAAGACCATCCTAAGATATATAGCAAGGCCCTGTCTCAGAATAAAAGCTACGCACCATATGCCCCAAAATTGACACCTCTCCTTCCTTCCTTCCTGTATTCTCATTTAGTTGTCCTGTAGTTGACATTATTTTCTTCATAAAGAAAAGTGAACCTCAGTAAGGCAATCCTGGGGACGGTAGGATGTGACATATGTACACTTTGAAGGATTTAGAATCCTAAGATTAGGACATGAATTTTTTTTTTTCAGTCTTGCCTTCCATACCTCACTGGATAACAGACAGAAACCTGAATTGTATAGGCCCTAGTATGATTGACTTAGTATAGGATCCTGATAAGTATGGGCTCTCAGAATACTCCCTACTAGATAAACCTCATACCAACAGTTGAACTGGAGATGTTTCATTATGACTTTTCTAGGTATTTTTCTTGGTTATCTGCTGCATTACATTTGTCACTGTGGTGGATAGCTAAGACCATGTATTAGGTTGCTTCCATCCTTGCTGATCTCCCTCTCTTGTATAGTAGTTACTGCCTCTTCACGAACATTATGCTACTACATTGACATATTGTCAAAGAGGAGGATGATCTCCCTTGAAATCTTCTATAGTCAAGAGGGAAGATTCAAAATAAAGCCTGAATAAGCTGCAGTCTAGTTTTGCTACCTGGGAAACATTGGCTTTATTATTTTCCTTTACTCGGACCATAGCACAATTAAGTTAACCTTTATACTTCTACTAACTGAGTCTCATATCCTTTGGGTCTTATGTGTGTCAGATTCTAGATGAATTATATGCTCTTGATTCTAAATTGTCAGTAATATAAAAAAAGGAGCATCAGGATTGTTTTTCTTTTCTTTTTCAACATATATTTTAATTTACTTAATTTTATGTGCATGGGTATTTGCCTGCATGTATGTCTATGCACCACATTTATGCCTGAAAGAAGGTGCTGGATCCCCTGGGACTGGAGTTACAGACAATTGTGAGCCACCATGTGAGTACTGGGAATTGAACCCTTGTTCTCTGGAAGAATACCCAATGCTCTTAACCACTGAGCCATCTCTGCAACCCCCAAGATTGTTTCTTCTATGGTTTCAAATAAAATTGGTTGGTAGCATAGGGAAAGATTATGTTTAGACATTTTCCAGCTGATAGTCTCATAGTATTCAAGACATGAGAATAAAAATCTAAGGGGGAAAAGGAACTAAAATGATTGAGGCATGGTGGTGCAAACCTTTCCAACACTGGGGAGGCAGAGGCAAGCAGATCTCTATAATTCCAGGCTAGCCTGGTATACATAGTGAGTTCCAGGCCAGCCAGGGACCCTGAGACCCTGTCTCAAAACAAGAACTACAACTAGATTTTGTGTGAATTCTCACATCACTGTGATATATACAATACCTTACTTAGTCCATGGCACCTGGAGTATGTGGGTGGTAGAGGCTCCTCCCTCTTGATAGATCAGGAAACAGAAGGCAGACCAGCTAAGGACTCGAACATAGGAACCTAATAGGGACATTTCAATGCAAGCCATAATAGGCTTTACTTCCTTTAGTTTAAATGTCACCAATAGCTACCTCTTCTATGTGCTTTTTATTGAATATTTAGTAAAACTGTTACTTTTTAAATGTTTTTCTTCTAACATATGCCAACCAGTTTGATTTAAAAAAAAAAAAAAAGTCTATCTTTCAAGCTTGGGTTTCAAACCTGGCCAGAGGAGGGGCTTGTTCAAGAATGCAGAGGTAAGCTTAATAGGAAGTCACAAAGTCACAACCCACATCAACATTAGGATGAATGAGATGTTTTGCAGAGCCCCTTCAGGGGGGTTATATTTGGCTTTCCTTTCCTTCCTTAGAAAGGGTTTCTCCTTGAATTCTGAAGGATCTTCTCTGGCTCCAAATAATTCTCTACTGTGGTATTTTCAGCCCTGGCTGTATGTACATTAGAAGTAGTGAAATAGAAGAACTATTTCAAAATGCCCAGATGATACCTCAGAAAAGTAAATCATTGGCTCTGAGGATGAGATGGGCAGTAGCAGCTTTTAAAGCTCGTGCATTCACAGATGGTTGATTCCATTTTGTACATAAGGTTGAAAGTAATCATGGTTACTGGCATATAGCTTAAGTAGCTATTAGTACTATTTAAAAGTTTGAATATTAGTCTCAAAAAACACCAGATTCTTAAGAGGAAAATTAAATGTTTGCAAGTTATATTGTCTTTGTAGGCTTTTTTTTTTTTTTTTTTT
>NW_022196911.1:79070506-79107607 GCF_008632895.1 Mastomys coucha
CCCCCCCCCCCCACTTTACCTTGCCTTTGAATCTTCATTCTCCTCTGAGCAGAGGGAGGTGGTTCCTCCAGAATCTCCCTTTATGCTTAGTTATCTGTATGGGTTTGCATTATTCCTTCTATCTCCTGGCAGCTTGTAAAGCCTGCCCTGATTAATCTGTGCTCCCTTTGTTGCCCTGCATCTTTTCGTGCCTCACATGCAGGAAATGTTACATATTTGTTTGTCAGATGTCATGCTGCAGATCTGTGTCACTCTAGATCCAGGAAGAAGGGATATGCAGCATCTCTCCTACTGGCTTTGCCACCGTTTTAGTCACTCAGCTTCTTGGCTGCAGTGACCCCTTGATTTGGATAACTATTTGGCTACATCAATGACACGATTAAGTGGTCTTTGAGAACCACATTCTAGAAATGTTGGCTTGGTTAAAACACCTGCTAGGATTAATTTTCTAACTTAAAGGAAATAGAATTTTGGCATAGGCCTCACTATTTCTGAGTACAGATTGAATTTTAGGTTTTTGCAGTATTTTATATATTACTATCAGTTCATAAATCACTATTCCCAAATAATAAAGATACAGTCTAACTTTGTTTTTACTACCATCCCAACATATCTAAATTATTACCACTAAACAAAATTATTGAAAAACATTTAGACGTTTAGTGTGTTTTTAGAACGAACCACATTTGGTGATTCACAGTGACTGTAGATAATGGTGAGAGCTACGGAGGAGGCAGACACAGGGCTGACTGCCGACATCACCCTACCAAGAAATCTTACCTCTGTAAATAGTACCATTAGAGTGTGTAAATATATATGCATGTGTGCGCGCGCACGTGTTGGTGTGGGTGTGTGGGTATGATCACCTAAAGCTAAACAGCTCTAGTTTTTCTTCATTGGTCTTGTCTTAGAAGACAAGACTTCCTTCAGGGTGAATTGTGTATGTTATCAGGCCCTGAAGGGAAAGAAACAAGACTAAGAGCGAGCCTGTGGAATTGTTTTCCTGACAACTAACAGTCTAATTCTCTTCTTTGCCTCCTTTAAATGACTTGAGCCCCAAATAAATCACCGCAGTGATCTTTAGAGGTAGTGACTGTGGGATGTAGAACATGCATGCCAACTTTCTGTACTAGCTGTTTTCCCCAAGGAGTATTCTCAACTGAAAAACCCTTATGTTGCACTGGTAATTTTTGAAGCTAGAAGTTGCAATTCAATATTGGTTTGGTTCCCATCACTTCAGTAAGGCAGCAGGTTTTGTAGGCTAAAGCATTTTTAGTCTTCCTTTGCTTCCCCCCTGCCCCCCTGCCTTAAATTTCTTTGTAAAGGAAAAATAATACTGCTTGGGCAAAGAGCTTCATAGAATATACAAACACTTACTTATTTTTGTGTCAAATACAATAAGATTGTCAAAATCTTATTTGGATTTGTGCCAATGAATTGCATAGACAAACAGGATCAGAAACATCACTATGATGTGCCAGCTCCGTTTTCCAACTTTTTGCAAAACTCTCCCACCCTTCTACTACCACCACTCGGTTCCCCAGGACATGTTTCTTGGCAATTTAGAAGCCCTTAGGCTCTGAGAGACAAGTCAAATGGCATGTATTTCCAATGACTTGGTAGAACAATTTACAGAATCTATATGGGCATCTAGTACTTAGCTAAATGAACTCTACCTCTCTCTCCTCTCTCTCCTTTCTCTCTTTCAGCTTGGCAGTGACCTTGGCGGGGGCATTGGAGGAAGTCCGGCAGTAAGTGCCATCTGTTTTTTTCACCATGGGAAGCTCTGCCCTGTTTGATGCTTTCTTTCACACACATTGTCAGAGCCACCGCTGCTCTCCGGCACTGCACTCCACAAGCTCGGTAGCAGTGTGTGAGGGTAGAGAGTGCAGGGTCACTTGCCATCTTGGGGTCACATGGGGTCACATGTGGTCTAAGGACATCTTTAGGGACTGGTGTTGTGGTGCCTGTAGAGATCTTTGTGTTTCTGACATCTAAGAGCTGAAGAAAATGGAACCTCCCATCTTGTCTATGGAATGCTTTTATGCTCTGGTGTCCAGAAAGACCTTGAGAGAGTTTGCTGGACGCATAGAGACACTTTTCTCATAGATGAGTTCCTATGAAGTATGAATATCAGCTCTCTCAAGAGAGCTTCCTACTAGATATTAATGTCCAGATGGGAAGTAAGACTTGGCCAAACCCTAGTGGAAGTGGAACTGTTTAAGTTGGATGCTTCTCCCTTGTTCTATAGAAACAAACTCCTCTTTTGTTAGGGTACCTGTAGGCCTTTTGCACAGAATCATGGAAGCTAAAATTGGAAACAAACCAGACAAAATCCTGGATCGCTGTGTTCTTGCATCCTACCTGTGCCTTGACAAAGCTTCTAAAGCATGTTTATCAGTGGTGGAAAACAATCATTGAGACATTCTGCTGATTTGATTCTTGCAAATACTGTAACTGCAGTGTTTTCTAATTGGTTTACAAATGTGTTAAACCAAAGTAACATTTTAAGGACAACTAATGTATCCTTTCTCATCTCTTTCTGTTTTTTCCCCAAAGGTAGGACAGTCCTTCATCCCATCATCAGTGCCTGCAACCTTCGCTCCTTCACCTACTCCTGCTGTGGTCAGCAGTGGTCTGAATGACCTGTTTGAGCTTTCCACTGGGATAGGCATGGCACCTGGTGGATATGTGGCACCTAAGGCGGTAAGTAGGTAGACAGGCAACACTTTTTCAGTGGACAAATCCTAGATTACTTCTAACAGGAGTTACTTTCACTAACCCAGAGGGTCCATGAGGAAGATAAAGGGTAGCTTTAAACTTAACCGTAGGAAACACCATTAACATCCCCCTTAAACATTTAGACTTAAAATTGGAAATATTAAATACTTGTGAGCTTGGGCCTCATATCTACAGACATCCAATTTGTCAGCATTAAAGTACAGCTAGTAAAAACCTGGTACATCATTTTATAGTACATCGGAAAGGGCATGCATGCTAGAGAAAAGTGGCAATTTTTTTTTGTTTGTTTTTAAACTTCTGTTCATTCCCCTTCCTCATTGGTACTAGATAAGGATTCTAGAGTACAGTCTGTCAAATTTGACTTTCATAGGTTTTAGTAAACCTCGTTTCTTTCGTAGCCCAAGCTCCAACTCAAGGTCCTTTGCAGCAGCTTCCTAGGTGCTAGCATCATAGGAATGCCCTGTTCTCTACAGAGAACCTATGACAGCCACACTTATGATTTCAAATGAGTAAATGTATTAACATGTAGCAGACAGAAGTGAAAGAACAGATCAGAGCTGCAGATAGACAACAAAGTGTCATCAGATCAGGTTCTCACAAGCACCTTGTGGAGACATCTGGGTTCGCCCAATTGGAAGAGCAACAAAAGAGCATCATCAAATGAGGTGCTCAGCAGACCTGATTGGAGATAGGCTAGACTTCCTGACTGAGAGCTCTCTAGTAGAGAATTTTCTCTGGGTGAATTTCCCAAAGCAGATACTTTTGGCCAAAAGTAGACTCAGAACTGAGCCATAGTGTTTGGGCACAGGTTTGTAGCAATGTTGTAAGATCTCCCATGCTAGTATCCACGGGGTGGTATTCTTCTAGTCTGTCTGTTTCTCTGTCTCTGTCTCTGTCTGTCTCCCTGTCTCTCTGTCTCTTTCTATCTTCTTCTTTCTGTCTGTTCCCCTCCCTCCCCCCCACCACCCCCTCCCCGACACACACACATCCTTGCATCCCTGTCCTGAAGCCCATCTGGGCCTACCTGATATCTCAGGCTAGCTCCCTTTCTGGGTCTGCCTGGCATCAGCTTGGTGGTTGTCTCAGGCTCACTTTTTTCAGAAATATTAGGCTACTAATCATTCAGATGTTCATGGATCAGAACACTAAGCATATACACAGCTTCTCTCTTCTCTGCCATCTACTGATGCACATGTGACCCAGCAGTCACACCTACAGTTAATTCCTCTACAGGCAGGTTGGGATGGGTAACTTTATAGGGTAACTTTGCAATTGCCTTCATTATTTCACATTTAAAACAGACATAACCAATCTGCCCTTTGAAAAAGTGGTGTCAGATTGCTGCCCCCAAACCATAAAAATACCGAGTCTTGCCGGGTGGTGGTGACCCACACCTTTAATCCCAGTACTTGGGAGGCAGAGGCAGGCTGGTTTCTGAGTTCGAGGCCAGCCTGGTCTACAGAGTGAGTTCCAGGACAGCCGGGGCTACACAGAGAAACCCTGTCTCAAAAAAACAAACAAACAAACAAAAAAAGAATACCGAGTCTCCCATATTCTAAATTACTCCTGGTATCACTGAGTATTTGGAGTTTTTTGTTTGTTTTAGTTTGCTTTTTTGACTCTCATAAGTAAAAAAACAATATCTTATGTTTCTCTTTATTTTCCATGTGCTCTCATAAGTAAAAAATGATCTTATGTTTCTCTTTTTTATTTTCCGTGTGACTGAGTAAATCATGATTATTTACTATTCACAAACTCTTTAGCTAGGGATTATAACGGCTCACAAACTTTTTTTTTTTTATTTTTAAAGCAGCATGAATCAGGGATATAGATTCTGGAGCCAAGGATACATAATCAATAATATATTTTTTAAAAAGCATTCAGATTATATACTATAGCATATGGTTCTTGCCATTACTGAGGTGTTGGGAATGTTAGAAATGTCTTGAAAGATTATAGACATGCAGTTTGCATTAGTAGATTCAACTTCTTCCATTTAAGTCTTTTTTTCAGGCCTAACAGCAACATGGTACTCATTAGAATGTTTTTTTTCTTGTGTAAACATTTGGCAACAGTACTTAAAACAGTAAAATGACCAAGTTGAACAGAAGATAGAAAAGAAGCCAGTTGCTCATAGACTTTTATTTTAAATTGGTTCTTAAATAATTGAGCATAATCTCAAAATTTAAAAAATACTTTATTCAGACCTTTTCACATGGACTTAGTATTTGTTGTGCAAAAATCCCCATAATTTTCTCAAGAGATGTGAATTCCTCTTTACACGTTGGGAAAGAGCTCCAGGCTAAATCTTCTCTCTTGGGCTTTGTGCTGTGTCTCATCAGGTCTGGCTACCTGCGGTAAAGGCTAAAGGCTTGGAGATTTCGGGGACGTTTACTCACCGCCAAGGGCACATCTATATGGAAATGAACTTCACCAACAAAGCTCTGCAGCATATGACAGACTTTGCCATCCAGTTTAACAAGAATAGGTAAGAAGCAACGTGCTGGGTTTGATGTTGAGCAGTTATGTATCTTGTTCTGAATATGCTCCAATCAACATGGGGTAAAATCTCAAGCTGGCAAGTCCTGAATGTAGAGTAAGCTTGGCTCTTGTAAGTCTGTTCAGTTGTCAGCTTTGATTCTGGAAAACAAGGGCAAAGTTATGGGCTTGAGTGGAAGAGCATTCACTTAGCATATATAAGCCTAGAGCTAGATTTCCAACACTACAGATAGACAGACACATACAGAGACACACACAAAAACACAGGACAGGAGGAGAAAGAAAAGCAAAATGGTTTTCGTTTGGTGATTTTAGGATTTCTAGCCTGGCTGTCCTTGAATTCTCTCTGTAGACCAGGCTAGCCTCCAACTCAGAGATCCACCTGCCTCTGTCTCCCTAGTGCTGAGATTAAAGGCATGTACCAGCATGCCTGGCCAAAAATGGTTTTTGAAAATGAATCGTGCAGTCAAATAAGAGCATCATGGCACATGCCTATAACCCCTGTACTCATGGGTGGAGGCAGGAGAATCAGGACTTCAAGATAATCCTTGACTACACACTAAATTCAAAGCCAGTCTCTGGCTTACATGAAACTTGTCTAACAAAACCAAACCAAAAACAAAACAACAAAAAAACCCACTATTCAGTTAATAGGCTAATAAATTGACTGAACATACAGTTCTCCAAAGATGAAACACAGTGACAAAAACAGTTATGTCCATTGGGGACAAGTAAATTAAAGCCATTTTGAGAGTCTGTCTCATGCAATCAAAATGGCTATCCTATCAAGACAATGACAAATATTGGCAAAGAAAAGGTGCCTTCTTCACTGTGCCTTGAGAGTGGAACAATGAAAACAGTAAACTGTTACCTTTATACTGACCACATAGGTTAGGAAGCTAGTGACATAACATTCATTTTTCATTGTCATCTTCCTGTCCTAGACTCATAAGTGCTAGGTAGGCTCACCCACAGAGAAGAGAGATTCTTAAATCTTTACCAGAAGATTATTTACAGAAAAAATTTATATCTATCTGTCTACCTACCTACCTACCTACCTACCTACCTACCTACCTACCTACGTGCGTACCTATCTATCTATCTATCTATCTACCTACCTACCTACCTACCTACCTACCTACCTACCTACCTACCTATCTACCTATCTATCTATCTATCTATCTATCTACCTATCTATCTATCTATCTACCTATCTATCTATCTATGAAAGAGAGAGATGCTCATTGAATCTGTTCTTCCAGCAACATGAATCTCACACATGAGCACACAGAAGAACCTCTCAAAATCCTAGCATCAGCAATAGTTGCTGCCTGTGAACACCTTCCCCCTCTTCTAATCCGTGTAAAGTTCTGGCATAGGTGGTGTTGGAGCAGGTCAGTACTCACACTGCTTCCTGTTGCTCCTTCCATTTAGTTGTCTGTAAGTTACTTCTCTGTGGCAGAAGCCATGCAGACTCACAGGCGTGTGACTCCTGCCTCTTGACAAGTGTCTGGGTGTTCCTTTTTCTAGCTTCGGCGTTATCCCAAGCACTGCCTTGGCCATACATACTCCACTGATGCCCAACCAGAGCATCGATGTCTCTCTGCCTCTCAATACCCTGGGCCCAGTCATGAAGATGGAACCTCTGAATAACTTGCAGGTCAGAGTTTTACTTCACTTACAGAGTGTTATTGTATTGCTGACTTCCCCTTATGTATAAAGGGATCCATCTGCAGTAGCTCCTTTCCACTGCTATGATACAATGCCCACATAAGAGGCTTATTTAGCTTAAAGTTTGGGAGGTGTGTGTGTGTGGTGTCAACTTTAATCACTCTGGTGAGGATGCTTCGGCTCCTTGTGTCATGCATCGAATTGTGGTAGGTGACCTGTGACAGGAAAAGATCATAATGGCAACATTGGGAAAAAGAGGCAGAGGCCGTGATTCTTTTAAATAAAAACGTCTAAGACAGGCTCTCACAAGAACTACTGAATGTCTACTAAGGGCCAACATTTCCAGTGACTTCCCACCAGGCCACTCCCCCATCTCAACTCCAGCATGCTAAGGCTCCCCCTAGCTCCCGCCAATACGTGAAACCTCTAAGAAAAAAACCTCTTTTCTTGTGATAAAGTTGGTAACAAAATAGTTTGAAATAACTGTGATAAAGAGTTTTTATTTGGTTTTAATTAAAAACAAAAAAACAACCAAAAACAAAAACAAAACAACAACAGCAAAAAACTATGCAGTTACTTAGAGACTTAAAGCTTGTTTGTTTTTTGAGATGATCTCATTTAACCTAATTTGGCATCTCTGCAAGTAGCTGAGAATAACTTTAAACTTCTAATCCTCCAGGCCCTACCCACCTCTCAATGTAGGAGTATAGGCATGCACCATTATGCCTAGTTTAAGACTTCCAGCTGAAGAGACTCAGGCTGCATTTAACAGAGGTCCAGGACTCAGTTCTCAGCACCCACATGGCAGTTTACAGTTGTCTGTAACTCCAGTTCCAGTGGATCTGGAACTGTCCACCGTCTTCTGGCTTCTGTAGGCACAGCACATTGGGTACACATACATATACATACATACACATATGTGTGCAAGCAAATGCTCATACACATAAAATAAAAGTGATAAATCTTAATTTAAAAAAAAGACTCCCAGCTGAAAAGAAAATATGTTGATAATGAAAAGAGCTTGCACTTGATCAAAATGTAAAAATAAGAAAAGAGAGAAGCAATAAGGTTTAGCAGAGGGTTGTTATTCCCTGCTTAGAAATTGAAATGATAGAATAGTTTGAATGAGACTGTAAAATATATTTAACATGGTGAAACAAAATTATTAACCATGTGCTTTCCAGTCCAGACAACTGGACCACATTGCTTGATGTTCTAGAGATATCAATGCAAAATATGACTGCTAATAAAACAAGATACTGTGTTGAATGTAGAACTGAACATTTTTCAGTACTCTAAGATACTAATACAATTGTCTGCCACTTCACTGACTACCTTGTTGCCACAGTGGCTAATTGCTGATTTTTCTTAGCACTGAATAAGAATTTTTTAGACTAGACAAGTGAGTCAGAGTGTAACTTGGCTGAGACTAGAAAGAGAAATCTAGGGTTACTCTGTAGATAGAACTGGCTGTTACTATGAGGAAAGTCCTGTGTTAGGGAGTGTTTCCAGCTCACAGCCTTCAAGTAACTAACCCAGATATGCATCTGTTCTCTTTTCTTGGAGGCTAACCTCCCATTGGCTCATTAAGCCCCAAGCATGATGTCTGGGACGGTCAGTGTGCATGCATGAATGCTTTCCTTCAGAAGTAGGAAGGATATTTGGGTCACAGAAACTAGGACAAGTTTTCAGTTCTTAAAACAAAACAAAGGAATGTTAGTTCACTTTCCTGTTTGCATTTCTAATTTACTGAATCCCAGAGAGGGGCCCTCCTAAAAGAAGGATGATCTTATTGTGAAGCCCTCCCTTGAAGATACTGATACAATATTGGGACTAATAAATTATTTTTCTCATGTGTGCTGTTGTAAAAAATCAGTCTGTAGATATCTCGGTGGTGAGGACACTGGCTGTTCTTTCAGAGGACCAGGTTCAATTCCCAGCACCCACACAACAACTCACAACCATCTATAACTTGAGTTCCAGGGGAATCTGACACCTTCATGCCAATACACATAAAATAAAATTAAATACATTTTTTTTTTTTTAAAGCAGTCTGTAAAACATTGTGTCTGAAGAGATTGGGGCTGTCACACACCTAAGTCCATCTGATTTACTACTAGTAGTAGATGACTACTACTGATTCTTCAAGTTTTCCTCTTGGGCTTTTTTCTCTCAGGGATAGCATTATTGTGACTCTCTTATTAATTGGCATTTCTCAGTGGTAAAGATAAACAAAACCTTAAAAAGAAAAAAGCTTTTATGCTCTGAACACTGAATTAATGTCTGCTGGGAGAAGGAAGCAAATAAATAGCTGAAGTGAGGGAAGGACTGCAGGGCTTAGCTCCCATTCCTCCCCTGTCCCTGACACCAACAAGAGTCAGAATTTAACTTGGATTAGACTATAATATAATGCAGCTACAAATGTTTTCATTAAAATGCATATTAAACTATCATTTGTTATAGTATGAACTAGTATAAGTTAAAAATATACCACCACTCCTTCACATGTCTTTGGGCCTGGTGGGTTTGTGCATGGTGGGTCCATATATGGTGTGTGCATGTGGATATGGAGGCCCGTGGTTAGCATCTATCCATCTTATCTTTTGAGATAGGATCTTACCTGGACTTTGTTGATTCAGCTGGCTGGTTGTCTAATGAGCTCCAGGTATCTCTCTTCTTTACTTTCAAAGTGCTAGAGTTACAGATACATACCACCATTACTAGCTTTTTTATGTGGTTTCTAAGACTTAAACTCAGGTACTCATACACATCAGGCACTTTACCAACTGAGCCATCTCTTAGGCCTGCTATTCCCACATGTGTGTTGGCCAGAGGTGTCCTTGGTGTCCTTCCTCAAAAGCCTACCTTGTTTTAGGAGATGGTCTCTTGTTGGCCTGGAGTTCACCAAGCTAGGTGAGCAGCGGATCTGCCTGTCTTTACCTGTCTCCCCACTGCTGGTATTAAAAGCATTTTCTACCATTTTTGTTTTTGTTTTACTGTAAGGTCCTCATGCTTACAAAGCAAGCAGCCCCAGTTACTTCTTAAAATAGAAAGCAGATTATACTACAGATACAGGAATGAAATCTCTAGTAGACATTTGAACCTAGAATGGTTTTACTGACCTTCCAGTGTTGATCAGAGAAGCTTTTGTGAGGCTGTGGATATAGCTTAGTGGCAAAGTGCTTGCCTACAGTGTGGAAAGGTCTAGGTTTGACCCACAGTAACACACACATACACCAGCTTGTAAGTCCAGCTTGTTAAGTAGCATACAGAGTAAAATTTGCTGCACTGTGGAATTCTTTTGAGTTTATTCATATCAGATAATTATATTACTAAAAGGGGACAATTATTCCCTCTATTTAAATAAAACAAAGCCCTTAACAAGTATCTAAATAAATTTCCTCTAAATGTGTTTAATTGACTCCAGTGTCATTGTTTTTTCATTTCACGTGTGTTAGTTGCTTAGAAACATTTTCTCAGAATACTCACTGGCAAGTAACTGCTTCTTCAAGTCAGAGCCTGCGCAGAGACAGTCCGGTTATGACATGCTCATGGGTTCCCATAGCAGCATGCTTCCTTTTTCTCTGTTCTATACATGAGAATATTCATAGCATCATCCTTCCGGGATGCTTTTCACCAGGGATTTATAAGTATAGTTTACAGAGTCATCTGGGGTCGGGCATGATGTCTATAATCCCAGTACTGGTGAGAGGCATAGGCAAAAGGATACTTATACTTGCAGCAAGTAGAAGACTAGCCTGGGCTACGTAGTGCGCTTCAGTTTAGCTTGGGCCAAAGTGGTTGAATCCTACAGGAAGAACTCAATCCAGCCTTCCCTATAAAGGGTAATTGCTATTCCTTTAAGTCTCTTTGCTGTGTTTGTTGGGTTTGGGGGTGATGAAACTAAGGAACTTGTGCTGTGCTAAGGCAGTGCTGTAGGACAGGGCTATATCCCCAGCCCTCTTTAGTTGTGCTGTTTAATATAGTAGCCATTAGCCTACATGTGGTATAAACTGGAATTGATTAAAATTAGGTAATCATTTCCATTTCTTTACTACAAGTAAAACCATGTGTGGCTAATAGTTACTAGGCTGAGTGGTGTCGAAAGCATCTCTATCTACAAACTCTTGCCCACTCCATCCTGGCTCATACTCACGTGACCTGGAGCTCAGAGAGCATCTGGAATCTGTGTGCTGATACTTTTCTCAAATTTGGAAGAGTTCTGTCTTACTCTTTCTTTTTCCCTGCCCTGTTATGTCTAGAACTCTAATTACGCCTTTGAAATCATCTCTCAGGTCATTGAGGCGGTTGTTGCAGGAAGGGCTTAGTTTTCTTTTCATGTTCTTAAAATCAGATGATTTCTGTGGACTCTTTAAAAAACTATGTCTTTTCTTGAACTTCTTGATTCTTTGTTAAAAGTCCTTACATAAACTGAGAGTACTATAAAGTCTCTGCCAGCCATTGGGAAGCTGGGAACTGGGATAGGTGAGAGAGCCTTAGCATTCAGTCTGTATAAGGTCACTGAACCTACCAACCCTCAACTGCTTTATCCTCTCTGAAGGAATTAATCTTCCATTTTACACAGAGGCTAGGGTCTCAGGTAACATCTACCAGTATGGAAAGGAATGGAAATCTAGGCCTGTTGATAGCATCTTAATCCTTTTTAGTTTTTCGAGACAGGGTTTCTCTGTGTAGCCCTGGCTGTCCTGGAACTCACTCTGTAGACCAGGCTGGCCTTGAACTCAGAAATCCACCTGCCTCTGCCTCCCAAGTGCTGGGATTAAAGGTGTGTACCACCACCGCCGGCATTCCTTTTTCTTCTTGAGGGGGGTTGTTTTGGTTTGGTTTTTTGTTTGTTTTGGTTAGGTTTTGTTTTGTTTTTTGTTTTGAGACAGGGTTTCTCTGTGTAGCCCTGGCTGTCCTGGAACTCACTCAGAGATCCACCTACTTCTGCCTCTGCTGGGATTAAAAGCATGTGCCACTCCCACCCAGCATCCTCTTTTCTTTAATAGAGCTTTGCTGTGGGTTGAACTCAGAGCCTCCCGCTTGCTAGGCAGGCAGCATTCCCACCCTCTCCACCTGTCTACTCTTTTAAATGGCCAAATCCGGAGTGCTACAAGCCCTAAGCATTTAGGAACCCTATGATATTTTTGCCAATCTGTGTATTTTCCATTAAGATTTTATTGCTCTTACGTTTTCCCTTCCTTTGTGGATCTATGGCTGTAAAGTGTTTTTATTCTCCTTTAGTTATAACAGTGTTCCTGTGTTTGAGGCTGACTTCAACTATGTAGCTGAAGATGACCTTGAACATCTGAATTTACAGGCTTATGCTATCAGTTTTTGGTTTTTTCAAGACAGGGTTTCTCTGTATAGCCCTGGCTGTCCTGGAACTCACTCTATAGACCAGGCTTCCTTGAACTCAGAAATCTGCCTGCCTACTGCCTCCCAAGTGCTGGGATTAAAGACGTGGGCCACCACTGCCCAGCATGCTACCACTTCTTTGTGTGGTGCTGGAAATTGAACCCAGGGCTTTGTGAATTCGAGGCAAACACTCTGCCGACTCAACCACATCCTCAACCTTAATGCGATTTATATTTCTGTCTTTGCTTCAAAGACTGATAACACCTTAAAAATTCTTTGTAAGCCAGCAAAATGGTTCAGCCAGTAAAGGTATTTGAAGCCTCCAGACAAACCTAAGCTCAGTCCTGGAACCCACCAAACAGAGAAAACAAACTCCTGCCTCTGACCTCCACACATACACTGTGGTACATGTGCCTAAGTATGCACACACACAAAGGCAAATAAGTAAATGAAAATTTTTAAGGTCTTGGTTTCCTTCTATGTAGACTCACCTTTGAGATGAATCTTTGTCTAAAGAACTAGTCCTTTCTGTTTACAGTTATATCTTTTTACCTTTTGTCTCTTAATCTTAAATAAATTGTTGGATAAGAGGCTAAAGCGGGCTGGCAAGGTGGCTCAGCGGGTAAGAGCACTGACTGCTCTTCCGAAGGTCCTGAGTTCGGATCCCAGCAACCACATGGTGGCTCACAACCACCCGTAAAGAGATCGGATGCCCTCTTCTGGTGCGTGTGAAGACAGCTACAGTGTATTACGCTGGAGGGAGCGGGGCCAGAGCGAGCCTGAGTTCAATTCCTGAGTTCAATTCCCAACAGCCACGTGATGGCTCACGGTTATCTGTACAGCTACAGTGTACCCATACACATAAAAAAAAAAAAAAGAGGCTAAAGCGTTGATTAGGGAAAGAAATGGATGTGTGTCTCTTGATTCTTTTTCCTTGTGTGTCTGTTCTAAAATAAGACAGCACCCTTTACTTGTGATGAGGGAAGAAAGTGTGGAACACGAGCTGCAGAGGACACCACTTCTGATTCTTGTCTTTAAGACTTTATCAGGGTTTTTGTTACTGTATTGTCTTAAGAGAATTCTGTCCCTTGTCACTCCTCCATTGTAGTCGCAGCTTGTAAGACAGTTAGTTGCAGTGGTGCCTGTCCCTGCTGTTTCTTGTCTCCTGTCTGTCCATTCGTACCCAGAAAGCCCACGGCTGTAGCTATTGAACCAGACAGACTGGTGAGTGCCTTCAGACGAAAGGCTTTTGCTGTGGACTCCTTCCCCCCCTTTTGCTTGGGAACGACTCCCCAACAGGCTGGAAGCTGGGGCTAGACACCCGCTGTGTGGAACCCTGACTGCTGTTCCTTAGATCAAAGACTTAGCAGGTCTCATGCTTATGTTAAAGGTTTACCGGAACTTCCTTTCAAGATCTCCTTCTGGTCTGGTGTTAATGGATTTTCTCCTGTTTATGTTAGATGAACAAGTCTCGAATTCCTCTGAGTCTGGTTCCTAGGGTAACTATAAATACTGAGTGTATTTCAGTAAAGCTCTCTCTCTCTTTTCACATCTACCTGGCGTCTGTGTCCTTCCTTGTTAACCGTTTGCCTTCCCAGGACCCAATTAACCCAGTTCGTGTATAACCACGGAGGAAGAGAGACCGCGGGGTGGTCCCCTTCAGATGGCGCCCAACGTGGGGCTAAGACATGGGAGTGCTTTAAGAGTGGTAATTTATCATAGATACAGAGATTTCTAGATAGCTCCCCAGAACTGGGGTAGATGGTTTGAGACTTAGGGGTAAGAGTGAAACATTTTGCCCCTGGGTTGAGGACAAGATGGGCTAATTTTCTTCTAGAAAATTAAAAGATATGCACTTACAGTCTTATTTATGAGGCAGCCCCATCTGGGTTTCCAGATCTCTTTAACCGGGGCTGAGTTGAAGTTATAACACTCAGAGCTCTCAATTCTGGCTAGATTTGATGGCGAAGATTTTCGCCAAGATGTCGGCAGGAGTTCGGCGGGGCTATCCGCCGAGGGGTCTGGCATGCCAGGTTTTCAGCTGGTTTAGCTGGGGTTCAGGGGGTCAGCCGGTGAGGCTGGGTGCTCGGATTTGGTTCCGAGAGATGTGGACTGCGGTAACTCTAGGCTTAGAGGTAGTCTTTCCCCTGTTTTGTTCAGCTTGGTGCTCAGAGCTGCTAGAGGTATATGTTTATGTGTTTTCATGTTACATGTGAAGTCTTGTATCGTGGTATGAATGAGAAAGTCTTGTCTTATGTCTATATTACAGGGTGCACGGGGCGGGCGGGCCCAGGGGAGTGCGCAAGAATCCGACATCAGATCTGCCAGTCAGCCGGTCTGCCAAACAGGGTCAGGTTCGCACAGTCGGCGAATCTCTGGGTACAGCTGCCTGTGTACCTCCCACTCTGCCCACCCGCAGCTCCTGGGTGACCTGCTCAGATCGGAGCAGAGAGCAGAGATTGACTGGCTAGACAGCCTGGTTCAGAGCCCACAGTCCTGTGCTGCTCTCTGGGGGTGTGGCCGGGGCCGGGAGGGGTTGGCAGTCTCAGAGACCAGGCACAGCCGCCTGTTCTGATACAACTCCCCGGTGGCGAGCCGTGTTTGACTGTTCTGCACAGAGCCAAACAAGAAGGTTGCCCGCTGGCTTTGGGCGGAGCTTGGGCTCTGCACTCTGCGGTTCAGTGATTCCTCCTACAGCAGCCTGCGCGCTTGGTCCAGCTACAGAATACAGCGGGTAGACGGGCGGGTGGCTGCTATGACAGTGCACAAGCGTTTTAGCTATTTGGGCGACACCTGGTTATCTAACTTATTACTAGCCCATGTCAGGCAGGGTGTACTAGAGATCCAGAGAGAGACAGAAGTCTCAGTTACCACGATTCCCAATGTAGAACACCTAGAAGCGCAGCTCGCCTGGTCTGGGCTGGTTCGTACAGGGAAGGGCAGGTTACAAAAGTCAGTCCTTGGACTACATTTCCCAAACTGCCTTGCGGCGGCCAGCCGAGCCCAGGAGCCCCTCGTTGCACCTGCGCCTTGGATGAAGCAGGCCAGCTTGGCATTTTCAGCTTTTTTTCCGACGGATGCATGGTGCAAACAAGTTCAGGGTTAAGGCTTCATTGGCTTTTCATGATCCATAGTTGGGTACTCCATGTGGCCTTCATGGGTGCTGCTTGTTCCATGTACTGGGTCCTTGGGAATAGCTAGCACAGGCACAGTGCATCCGCCCTGGTCACATCCACAGATGCAATGCTATATACCATACCCTCAAACAGTCCTAAAAAGTCTCAGAAGCATCATATAAGGAAATGGAGTCTTAATTATAAAAAATTACAAATACTTTCCTAACTAATAATAAATAATTTCTGTGGCTATTTCAGTACATTTCTTTTCTGTTACATCAGGACTATACATGTGTTCTTCAGTTTCATCAAAGAAATTTGGTGTTTTGAATCTTAGATACAGGTTATTTACTAGATTGTGCTTCTTGACACTTATCTTTTTTGACAGGATAACTGAGATTCAGGTTAAAAAAGATGGACTTTAGTGCTATAATGCTTGCCTGATGTACATGGACAATGCTTGATTCCTAGCATCTACATTCACTTCCCTCAGAGAAGATAAACAGTGAACAGTCCTGTTTTGTTTTGTTTTTGTTTTGTTTTGTTTTCCTAACCAATACCCCACCACTAGATTGTTGTCAGAACATGTCTGTAGTTAGAATTTCTATTGTTGTTATTAAATACCATAATGAAAAGCAACTTGGGGAGGAAAGGATTGGTTTCAGCCTGCGATTCCATAGCACAGTCCATCAGGAGGCAGGAGCTGATGGAGAGGTCATGGAGGGTGCTGCTTATTGTCTTGTTCCTCGTGGCTTGCTCAGCTTGCTTGCTTGCTTTCTTTCTTTCTTTCTTTCTTTCTTTCTTTCTTTCTTTCTTTTTTTCTTTCTTTCTTTCTTTCTTTCTTTCTTTCTTTCTTTCTTTTAAAAGATTTATTTACTTATTTCATGAATATGAGTACACATCGTAGCTGTACAGATAGTTGTGAGCCTTCATCTGGTTGTTGGGAATTGACTTTTAGGACCTCTGCTCACTCCAGTCAACCCTGCTCGCTCTGGTTGGCCCTGCTTGCTCAGGCCCAAAGATTTATTTATTGTTATACATAAGTACACTGTAGCTGTCTTCAGACGAATCAGAAGAGGGCATCAGATCTCATTATGGGTGGTTGTGAGCCACCGTGTGGTTGCTGGAATTTGAGCTCAAGACCTTTGGAAATGCAGTCGGTGCTCTTACCTGCTGAGCCATCTCACCAGCCCTCAACCTGCTTTCTTATAGGACACCAGCATAGTGGCGGCACTGCCCATCACGAGCTACAATCTCCCATATCAATTATCAGTCGAGAAAATGCACCACAGGCTTACCCATAAAACAGTCTGGTGGGAACATTTTCTTGATTTGAGTTTCCTTTTTTCCAAAATGACTCTAGCTGTGTTAGGTTGACATAAAACTAAGCAGCACAGAGAAAATAAGGTTTATTTTGTCTTACAGTTCCTTATCACAGTTTGTCGTTGAAAGAAGTCAGGGCAGAACCTAGAGGTGGGAACTGAAGCAGAAGCCCATGGTGGAAGTCTGCCGACTGGCTTCTTCCCTCATGCCTCGCTCGGCTTGCTCAGCCTGCTTTCTCTGCTGCCACTGCTTCTTCCTCCTCTTCCTCTTCTTTTTTTCTTTTTTCTTTTTTTTTTTTCCTCCCTTGAGCCAGAGTCTCACTATATAGCCCTGGCTGTCCTGGAACTCCCTAGTAGACAAGCAGCCTTGAATTCATAGAGATCCTCCTGCACTCTGCCTCCCAAGCACTGGGATTAAAGGTGTACACTGCTACTACTCTGGCCTATTAGTCTGATTTCTTATATCCCCAGGATCACCTGTCCAAGGGTGGCATAACCCATAATGAGTTAACTGTCATTCTCTCTTGTCAGATATGTCTAGGTTTGTGTCAAATTGACAAAACCCAAGTAGCACATCTGTTAAAGCAATTGTCCCCATGAATGACTACATTCCCTACATGTGAGCAATAGGCATGAGAATATGTGAGCATATTCTCATGAATCTAGGTGCTCTGCTAGATTAGAAATAATCTGGCAGCGTCAGGAGACAGTTGCTGCTGAATATAGAGCTCAGCTCTCAGAATACCAAGCTCATACAGTAGGGAAGCTCCTTGTGAGGCTGTTGTTCATTGGGGCAGAGGCCCATGCTAAGACCTGGAGCAAAGGCTAAGGAATTTTTAAAAGAAATTTTTTTAAATATCTACACTAGTAGTAATCTATAATAGACTTTTGTTTGTTAAAATCATACCATCTTCCATCATAATTATAAGTTATGAGTGAATGATAGAAAATAAAATCCAATTGAATCTTCTCATTTGTTGCATGGTTGGAAATAGCTTTAACTATATCTTTATGCATCTAGAGAACTTTGAAGTTTCAATACAAAGCAGGTAACCTCTTTATAGTCCCTCTGTTCTTATTATTCTGAAAAATCTTCACACAAAGCTTTAATGTACATTAGAGGTTCGAGTTCAAGAGAATGTTGGGATTTTCCTGAGCTGGACTAAGTCTGTTTTAGAGTCCGAGTCACATTCACATTTGGATTTACTTACTCCACTCTCTTATGTTTTGCTCTAGTGTTATGTTTTATAAGATAGGAATTTTTTTAAGATTTATTTATTATTATAAATGAGTACACAGAAGAGTGTGTCAGATTTTATTATGGGTGGTTGTGAGCCACCATGTGGTTGCTGGGATTTGAACACACGACCTTCAGAAGAGCAGTCGGTGCTCTTATCTGCTGAACCATCTCACCAGCCCAAGGAATTTTTTTTTAACTTTTTAAATGCATGGGTTATGCAGGCTTCCTAATATGAAAATAATTATATATTGAAATAAAACTTGAGGGCTTGGGGTATAGCTTATTGGTATAACTCTGCCTATCTTGTTTGAGACCTGGGGTTAATTTCCACCCCCTAAAAACAAATAAAAACAAAACATACACATAGAACAAGTAACGAAGATGCTTAGAAAAGCCCTATGAACCCGCATGTTTAAAGACCATACAGTTGTGGGGCTCAGGCTGTATCTCAGGAGCAGAGCTCTTGTCTAACATGCACAAAACCCAGGTTCCTTCATAGCAAGAATCTAACATCCTAGAGTTGGAGGAATTGCTTTTCCTCTGTTCTGTTTCTGGTAGAAGTCAGACAGCACTGGCTGTGTTTGAGTGTCTTCAGGAATACATTGGTGTTCATTATCCTAAAATGTTCTGCTTCTGTCTTTGTGAAATTCCATAAGAAAGACAGTTGTTTTTTGTTTGATTGTTTGAAATATATCTTCCTTTAGCATCTCATAGGTACCAACTGTAGATTTTATAGAATAAGTTTCTTTCTGAATCAAGATACACAGAGTGAAAATCATGGGGACATGTAATGAAAATGTGCCTAGTCTGAACTAATTTTTACTTTTATTTATGTTTTTTATTGTTTTGAGATAAATTCTCTGTTACCCAGTCTGTCCTACCTGAGTGTTCTGAGTAGCTGGGTTTACAGTTGTACATCACTGCACCTGGCTTTATTGCCCCTCTTGTTCCATTTCAGGAAACCCTGGTTTAAGAGAAAGTCTGATAAAGTTAGTTGTCAGTATTAGTATTTTTAAGAAGAAAACCTAGTTAGAACTGGGGTTTGCTGGTAAATATCACTAAAATCTATTATAGTTTGGAAAAGAAAAATATTGATTAGTCATTTTTGAAAGCTGTATGGATAAACAGTGATCTTTGGCTTAGTAGCTGCCTTTATTTCCAGGAACCGTTCAAAGAATTGGAGGGTAAATACTCATAATCTATTGCTTTCACTGATAATATCTGTTCCTTCTGTATATGACCTCCCTCCATAATGGACTATGTAGAGATAGCTTCCGTGCTCAGTGACCTGTCCTCTGCCCAGCATCTCAGCAGCCATGTCTTCTTTTGTCCACATAACATTGGATAACAGGCCAGTACACAGGCACAGCTGTGTCTCTCCTTGATTTCTAGTTTGCAGCTAATGAGGTTTTTATGCTGTTACTAGGGCTTCTACAGCATACTAGTTTATGATGTGGGATGTTATTACCTTAGGACTTGGTACACTGTATAGTAAATGTTTTAAAAGGCCTTTGAAAATGATTTAGTATATATATATATGTGATATGAGGGTCTCTAACCTCCATAGCCAGCAGAGGAACGGTCTGTGAGAGGCAAGAAGACCATTCAGTTCAAAGTGATTCAGTAGCTGCTTTTGTTGAAACTTCTGAGTAGTTTGTTTAAGCATAGCACAATTTGGTGAAAACTTTACTGGTAATAAATAACTCAATCCCATGTGCACAATTAAGGATACATAAATCTTGAGGAACAAAGTAAGCTAAATAAAGATCAGATAGGACTACATCAAAACCACATGTGACACTTTTTATAAAGATAGGTTCTATAGATTGACTGAGAAAAAAAAAAAAGGCTCCTGGTAAGTGTTGAGGAGGATATAATATGGCCACACAGATAGCACAAAGGTCACCAGGCTGTTAACTCTGTTGGCTTTCAGCCTTCTGGGCGGACAGCAGGTTATGCATCCCTTCTTCTGAAGGAACGTGTATGTTTAACCTTCCTTTGAGGAAATTTAACATTCCTGGTTCTCCTGGTGCTTATCTGTGAACCCAGGAACCTTTTTGCCTCCTACAGTGTGAATATGTGAAGGGCTCTGAAAAGAATTGGCACAAGTTGGTAATCTCCTTTTACCATGTGGGTCTGGAGACTTAACTCAGGTTGTGTATGGCAGGTGTCCTTACTCACTGCACCAAGTCGCTAGCCCCTGTTTTAAAGTTTAACAGCACTGGAGGTATGGCTTATTGGTAGAACTCTTGCCTAGCATGTTTAAAGCCCCTGGGTTCAACTTCTTGAACTTTTGAAAATAAGGCAAGTTTAACAATAAGCTCTCACAGCAGGCAGCAGGCAGGAGGTTCCCTTCTTCCATCCCTGAGCATTAATGTTATGATATTTAAGATGTGATAGCTGCAGTCTCCCAGTCCTGACAGGGTATGGATAACTGTCATTGAAAAGGAGGAGAGTGATGCCTGTGGTGTGTTTGTTAGTTGTATAGCGTTTGCAGAACTGCTAAAGTAAGAAATAAGCATTTGGAGGGTTGGAGAGGTGGCACCGTGCTTAAAAGCACTAGCAGCTCTTGCAAAGGACCTGGATTCAGTTCTCAGCACCCACTGAAGGCTCACAACAGTCCATAACCCAGTTCCAGGGAATCTGATGCCCTTCTTTTGGCCTCTATGAGCATCTTGCACTCATGTTATATGCAGGCAAAACACTCACACATGTATAGAATAAAAATAAATCATATTAAGTTTCACATATGGAGATGTGACCTATCTTTCAACTGAAAGACCTGTGAAATTATTGATGGCTATTTTTGGCCATCAGTACTATAATGGCCAAATGATACTATATAAGGGAATTTCACTAAAGGCTAATAACTAGAGGAAGAAAAAAATGAATGTTTGTAATGAAAGTGTCTGGAGAGTCATTGGCTTGGTCAGTATAGATGTATCACTTGTTAGTCATGTTTTGGCAGAAAGAGGTCATATAAGTTCCTAGCTTATTTTCCTTCCATAAATGAGGACATGGGGCTGAGTATATAGCTCAGTGGTAGAACACAGGCCTTGGGTTTAATCTGCAGCACAGGAGAGGGGAGCTACTTGGAGCAAGAACAGAGACATATATCTTGACATTATTTTCTCTTGACTTGAAGTTCCTTGTAAGGCATGCAGCTCGTAGGACTGAGCCTGCTATGGTGAACATTGATTGTCTGTTGTTAAACCACAAACCCTCTTTCTTTAAGCTCATATTTCCAGTCTGAAAGAATGTACATTCATAATTGTCTAAGCTGAGAAGCTGAAGTCCCGACAGAAGCGTATGTATCCTAGCCATGTCCTTCTTTCCTCTTACCCCATTAACTCCATCTATTCCTCTATCCCTTCCCCTTCTGTAGGGCTGCCAGTAAGTCCACTGCTACTCTGAAACCTTTAAATTCACCATTTTCTTGTCTGGAGTATGCCTTCCCAACTTCTATCTGTGTGGTTTATTTGCTTCATTCAGGCCTCTGCCAAAAATAGACTCTTTTAAGTAAGGTCTCACTCTACCCCTCCCCCAGTCCCTTGACCTTTTTTCTTCCTATGCTGCTTACCACATTTTAAATACATGTTTTTCACTCCTTCCCCACTCTGATGAGAGTAAACTGTAAAAGAGCAGCAGTTACTGCCCCCACACTCACAATACCTCAGTGCCTAGAACAGTGCCAAACAACAGAGAGTAGTAAATATTTAGCACATGGGCCTTTTTTCCATTTAGAAATTTCAGATTCCTCTAGTTCTTGAACAGTATTCAGCAAGACCAACTCTTCATCTTAGCAGGGTATCCCCCATTATAACCTCTGCCTGCTGTTGCTTGGTGGTCCAACAGCCATTTTTGGAGAGGAGGTGATCCTAAGCCTAAATATAATCTCAGACCAACAATCACAGGTTCCTTCCCTGTTTTCAAGCACATGAATGCATCCCAAGATTGGAACTGAGGAGACAAATAGGACATATTATTCTTCTAACCTTTGACAAAGTTCTGTGTCACTAACTTACACCCATACTTCTTCAGGATAAAATCAAACTACCAGCCCTAAGTTATTCAACTGTGTTGTAAGAGCCCAAGACTGCCTTTATTAGTATTTCTAGGGTAAAGTTGGAAGCTCAAGCTCAGAGTAAATGAAAAAGTTTAAGGATTCTTTCTAAGTGTCTTAGAAAAACTAAAATCATTTATATACCTGCAGGAAATACAGCTAAACAGGACATTTTCACTGAGAGACCAGAATGTAGCTTGCTTGCCTTTCATAACCCAAATAAAGGCAAAGATATATATGAAAGAGGCACATAGAGACCGACTCTAGTAATAGAAAAGTAAAATGGGCAAGACAGCTCTTGCCTAGAATCCTAGCACTGAGGAGGCTGAAACAAGAGGACCAATGAGAGGCCAGCTTGAACTACTCAGACCTCAGCTCTAAAACTAAGTCAAAATAAAATGACACAGTGTTCACATTATCTGCTCATTCATTTACTTGCTAAAGGACAATTTACTTGTAAGGAATTCAGAGCTGGGCATGGTGGCACACGCCTTTAATCCTAGCACTTGGGGAGCAAAGAGGTGGATCACCGTAAGTTTGAAGCTGGCCTAGTCTACATAGTAAGTTTCAGGCCAGTTAGGGATACATAGAAAAGAAAAACATTTCTTCAGATAATGATCAAGCAGTCTACTTTTTGCCTTTAAAAGAAAAATTCTGATTCCAGGTTTGACTTTGTATGCAATCAGACCCACTTTTTTCTTACCAGTGTAAGAAAAAATCATAATCATACCCACTTTTTTTCTGAGAAAAAAGTGGGTATGATTATGATTTAAGAGATAAGGTGTGCAAAGATTGAAATTTCTAAGCTGAACTTCACTTTGGGAATGAGTTGTCACCTAGCTGGCTGCACTCACACTCCAGCTTGTGTTAGGACTTCAAGGGTGTTAGTTTCGCCTGTTCCTTGCAGTTTAGACAGCTTCTGTAATGGCTGCAGGTAGGCTACATGGATCTGATTGAAACTGCAGTAAGAATTGCAGAGCTTGGCTAGACAGACAGCTCAGCAGTTCAGAGTGCTTGTCCTGCTTTTTCAGAGAACCAAAGTTTGGTTTCCAGGACCCAAACCAGGAGATTCACAACCACCTGTAACTCCAGCTCCAGGGATCCAACACTCTCTTCCAGGCCCTACAGGCACCTGTGTGCATGTGCACATGTACACATACGTAAAAATTAAAGATAACTCTTTAAGGGTTGTAGAACTTGATTCTAGTAGTTCTCACAGTCCTGTGCTTTGGGCTTCTTTCATAGATAGCCATGGATTCATTCTTGTGTGCCTCTACCCAAGTCAAAATTCTGATGGTTTAATCTCTCATGGAAACCACTGTCTGTCTACTTTGCAACCTTGATCTACTCCCTGGCGTCTTTTGGAATCTAATGTAACCATGGTCTAAATGACTTGAGAGCTTTGATTAAGAAGCTCTCTTGGCAGAATGAAGATTTACAGCAGGAGTCACATTTCTGTTTTTACCTCCTCTTAAAACAATGCCTAAAAAGAGATTGGCTCCTAGGAATTTGTCGTATTTTAAAGTCCAGTAATAATTTGTCCTACTAGAGGATTTCGAGTTCTAGGAGTCAGGAGAGAAGTGGTAGTATTGAAAGCTTTCCGTTTCTATCAGCATCACCAGCGCTGAAGTGCATGTTGTGCCCACAGGCACTTTTACCTAGGGACTGGAACACCATCATCAAGGGAGGAAGCTGGCACACTTGCCCTGTGTGGGGCTCCTGTTCATATACCTTGACAGTGGGTAATGCTCCAGCATCTCCAGAGAACCAACAAGGAGCATTTAATTAGGACACCCAGCAGTTCCTTTTGAGCCTTACTCAGCTCACATGAGTCCTCCTCACCCAGCAGATGGTCAAAGAAAGAATACAGGAGAACTATCTGCAGCTTAGCATTGGACTAAAGATTAATTAGGATTGGATGAAAAGTAAACTGCTCTTTTCTGTGGAGAGTTTCATATTTCAATATTTCATATTTCAATATTCATTGCTATATTTTTCATTGTGCCCAGATACTGACAGATGAGCCAGATAGCTCTGTTTCATCAGGATTATCTCTGAGAATCCCCCATAATTGGTTGATCAACAGGCTTTGAAATGGAAGGCAATATTTAAACTTAAGGTAGAAGATAATCTTGGCATTAATTAAGAATGAAGAAAGCTGCAGGTCACTTGAACTCCTGCAGCTAACAGACAGGGCCATTTCTGCCTGAGTCTCAGATGCTATATATCACACTTAGAGTCTGTGCCATTAAAAACCTGTCACTCAGAGCCATTCCCCTAGGATCTGTTGACTAGGTTGTGTGGTACTTTAAAAACACATCTGAATCATCATTCCTCAGAGAACTGGAGATGGTTGGCGTCACTGCTTGGTCCTAACTTGGACCAGTCTGCAAATAATCTCTCCAAAAGCTAAATGCAGAAAAAGAATAAAAAGAGAAATTATTCTCCAGAGACTTGGAAAGGTCACTTGTGACGTCATAGGAGAGTAAATGAGATAATCTGGAAGGTGAGCCCTGTACTGCTCACTTGGTTTTGGGTTTGGTTGTGGTAGTGCCTCCTTTGGTTACCTGTGGTGAGGGGTGTGGTAAGAGGCCTCATTTGCCAGAGTTCAGACTGAGTTCATTTCAGACCTTTTTATAGTGCTTTTAAATACACTGGAACACAGTTAGAATATTAATTTAGCCTGTTCATCTCCAGCTGTGCCACCATAAAGAGGCTGTAGCTACTCCAGCAGGCTTCCTATACTAGGGAAAGAACGTAATTGCTGGGTACAGGCTGACGCTGACAGGCTGCTCTTTCTTCAGCAGCCCTGAAAATAACTTTAAAAAACATTATTATTGTTATTAAGCATTTTTAACTCACTTTTGTGTTTCAGAGAGCCTTATAATAATCATTTCTATTTACTCTTTCTATTGATGTCCTGAGAAGGAAGCAGGTTCATAGTGTTATGGCCACATGTTGCACATTGTATATGCCAGAGCAGCAGGCAGCCCCTCTCCTTGTACCATCTGTGATCTGCTTTGGGCAGTCCTGAGGCTGAAGTTGAAGCAGGCATTCTGTTCCTTTGTTCAATGAATCTATTTTTTTAAAAAAAGAAAAACAAAAACATTTTTACATGGGAATGTAAGTATTGTGAATTTTATACTCTTTTAAAACTGCATTAATTTTACATCATGCACATTTACATAGGTGAAATAAATATTAAATATTACTGCTTGGGCTGGAGAGATGGCTCATCGGTTAAGAGCACTGACTGTTCTTCCGAAGGTCCTGAGTTCAAATCCCAGCAACCACGTGGTGGCTCACAACCATCTGTAATGAGATCTGATGCCCTCTTCTGGTGCATCTGAATACAGCTACAGTATACTTAGATATAATAATAAATAAATAAATCTTTAAAAAAATATATTACTGCTTAAGAGTTTTGTATCTTAAGCTTTTTTTTTTTCCGAGGCAGAGTTTCTATGTCCTGGAACTCACTCTGTAGACCAGACTAGCCTCAAACTCAGAAATCCACCTACCTCTGCCTCCCAAGTGCTGGGATTAAAGGTGTGTCACCACTGCCCAGCTTTTTTATTTATTTATTTATTTATTTATTTATTTATTTATTTATTTATTATATGTAAGTACACTGTAGCTGTCTTCAGACACCCCAGAAGTAGGCATCAGATCTCATTATGGGTGGTTGTGAGCCACCATGTGGTTGCTGGGATCCGAGCTCAGGACCTTCGGAAGAGCAGTCAGTGCTCTGAACCACTGAGCCATCTCTCCAGCCCATCTTATGCCTTTTTAAGGCATGGTCTTACTAAGCTGGCCTCTGGCCTTGTGATCCTTCTGCTCCCACCTCTTGAGGAGTGGGATTATAGGCATGCTCCATTATATCTGTTTTTGACATTTTGAAACTGGATCTTGCTATCTTTCTATTCAGGTTATAGTGGCCTCATACTTACCATCCTCCTGCCCCAGCACCCCAAGTCCTGGGACTATAAGCATGTGCTAACATACATGGCCACAGAGATAACTTCTGTTTTTATTTGTATCTATTTTTTTATGCCAGTTTCAACTCACTCAACTTTAAGAACCATCAATTGGTCTTGTTAAGGATATTTGACTTTTGTTGTTTTGTTTTTTTGAGACAGGGTCTTTCTATGTAGCCTTGGTTGTTCTGGAACTTGGTATGTTGGCCAATCCCTCCCTCCGTCTCCTGAATTTTAGGATTAAAGGTGTTTATCACCAAGGATACTTAAAGCTAAAGACTATACAATGGAAGTACTTAGGCCCCAGAAACAAGCAGATCTCTCTGAGTTCAAGGTCAGTAAGTCTCAGGCAAGGCAAGTTTATACAGTGAGAGACTGCCTTAAAGACAGATGTAGATGGATGGATGGATAGATAGATAGATAGACAGGCAGGCAGGCAGGCAGGCAGGCAGGCAGGCAGGCAGGCAGGCAGGCAGGTGATAGATGGATGGATGGATGATGGATGGAGAGATGGATGGAGAGATACATATTTTCATATTAAAACATATGTATGTATCATGAAATTTATTCAATAGAACTTCAAAAGAATTTCATCCTTATTGTAGGCTAATTCATATTAAAATAATTCTGACCTTCAGATTTTCTCCTAGTAAGCATGCATACTTTCCCCCTCTGTTAAGGAACACACACAGGAAACTGAGAAGTGCTCTACTTGTAGAACCTTTAAACTAAGTTCATATCTTGTCTAAACCCAAAGCCTTTGGTAGAGGAGTAGACATTAGCTCAGCAGTTTAAAGCCCTGGTTGTTCTTGTGGAGGACCTGAGTTCAGTTCTCAGCACCCACATCTGGCAGCTCACAACTGCATCTCATAAGTGACCTATAACTCCCACTCCAGGGGATTGATGGCCTTCCTGCCTCTGTGGGCACCTGTTCTAATGCAGTGTACACACACACACACACGTTAAGTCATGATAATTTTTAAAATCATTTTTATATAGTACCTACTAGACATTCCTATGGATATGGGTACTTAGAAACCCATAGTAAAAAAAGACAAAAATGCCTTCAAATAATTCATGTTTTCCTTAGAGGGGTACAATCAAGCCAGCAAATAAATGTTAAAAAGAAAAATAAAAAGCATGTGGGACAAGAAAGAGGACAGTGAAGAAAAATCAACTAAAGCAAGGATCTCTCCCTGGCTCCTGGGCCTGTAGAGGGATGATGTTACTCTCATAACTTGCTCTAGAAGACCTGCCTGCCGAGCCAAGAGAAGGCAGTAAACCATGCAGATGTCAAGAGCAAGAGTATTCCACAGAAGAAACAGCAAGGGCAAAAGCCCAGAATTAGATGTGTGTCCTGTGCAAAGAACAGTCTCTGTATCTGGAACTGCCAGGGGGAGCAGATTATAGGCAGTCGTATTCTGAATGAGATGGGACCATTGAAGGTTTGAGCAAAGAAGTACTTGCCAGCTGATATACATTTTAATTTCCTTCTGGCTACTGTGTTGAGAATAAACTGGAGAAGCTAAATAAACATGTGAAGGGGAGTTGCAGGCAGATGAGCAGGGACACATGCAGAAATAGGAAGATGCTAAAAAGTTCTGTATTCCATTTATTGAGTTTGAAATAATAGCAGGGGCTGGAGAGAGAAAGCTCAGTGGTAAAGAGTGAGGTCTGCTCTTTTAGAAAACCCAGGTTTGATTCCCAACACCCATGTTAAGTGGCTTACAACCTCTTGTTACTCCAGCTCCAGGGAACTGGAATGCCTCCAGCCATTATGAGCACACACACAAATATGCACAAAATCACCCACAGATACACATATTACATAAATTTTAAAATTATATTTAAAAACAGTGATAACATGAATGTGGGCTTGAGAGTGATCCTAGCACTTGGAAGGCAAGAGGTAAGAGAGCAGAGCAAGCTCCAGGCTAACCTGGGCTACATAATTAACACCCCCATCATCTTATATAAAGGTTTTGGTTTTATTTTGTTAAAATTGTAAAGGATTATACCTGCCTCTGTAGGAGTCAGACGTAGAAGGATCTGAGCCACACACAAGATTCCGTTTTTAAAACAGTAAAGACATGGGGTGTAGCTCCATTTTAGAGCACTTGCGTAGCATGTGGAAGGCCCTAGATTCAATGTATAGCTACCCAAAGAAAAGGAAGTTAAAGAAGAGGGAGGGGAGGAGAAGATAGGTTCTGGAGCTCAAAAAGTAAGAGTATTCATTGCTCTTGAAGCAGCACAGTTCCCAGCACCCACATGGTGACTCAACAATTTGTAACTCCAGTTCCAGGGGAATCCAACTCCCTCTTCTGACTTCTTCAGACACCAGACATTAACATGGTGCACAGACATGCATTCAGGTGAATAATCTCAAAGGGAACAAGTTCTGTTTACACTCAAAGATGATTGACATATCCGTGGGCATTTAGTTTGCCTTTTTTTTTTTTTTTGGTTGGTTGATTACTTATTTATTTATTTATTTATTTATTTATTTATTTATTTATTTATTTACCTATAGACAGGGTCTCACTATATAGCCTTGGCTGGCCTGAAACTCACTATGTGGGCCAGGCTGACCTCATATTCAGAGATCTAGCTGCCTCTGCCTCCCAGGTGCTGGGAGTAAAGGTATGTCCCAGCATGCCTGGCTAGTATCTAGCATCCTTTAGGATATTGTCTACTACCTTAAAGTGCTAGATAATATTTTGGTTCTGATTTCAAACTGGAAAAAAAAAAAAAAAAAAACGCCACCATCTAATCCAGAAACCCACCCCCTCTCTGGGCCTCATTGGGAGTTTGTATTCTGGAGAGAGCTTTGTTCTAGATATGAATGAAGTGCATAAAGGAAGGGGACCCAATAAGCAGAGCAGTGCTGTGGACCATCTGTGTACTGCCCTTCCCTTAAGTATTCTACACTGTAATAGAGTGTGTGCATTGGGTGCTGTGAAGGGGCTTCTAGGGCTTTCTGAAAATTTAAGACTGAGCTACTCTTATAGTTAAGCAAAGCGTAAGGAAAAGAATGTATCAAACAGAAAGAACAGAATGTGAAAACTGCAGAGCTGTGAGACTTTCAGTATTGGGGAACAAGCAGTAATTTGGATATGGTTGAAATGAAGGAAGTAGCCGGGAGAGGTGGACAGGTGGCAGATCCAAGAGAACACTGACTCCTGAGACGAACACAGCTCTTCCTCATGATAAGTGTTTGAAAACTGCAAAATACAGATTTTAAAAGCTAATATAAAAGAGATTAAGACATTCCCCTGAAAGTAACCTGTGCAGTTGCTCCCCAAAGATGGTCTCTTACCCAGCCACAGTTGAAAGAAACATTTGCCTTAAGCAGTTTGCCAGTAAGCTTAGTAAGCTTTTTAAAATTCTGATTCATATGTAGCATAATAGTAATATTAAAATCTTGGGTAGTCCAATGCAGTTATCCTTAAAAAACTCAAAACAGTAGATGGAGATAGTGAAAGCAGTTTCTTATTGTCATGTATTCACCATAGCACCTGAGAGTTAGCATTCTGTGTGCTTAGCAAATACGAACTCATCTTTATGACAGCCCCATGAATAATGCCTCTGATCTCTTTGTGGACAGGAAATTAATCTGAATACTACTTTCTCCTAAGTCATACAGCAAGCAGATGTCAAAGTTAGAATTTGAAATCAGTAGTTCTGGGGCTGGAGAGATGGCTCAGCAGTTAAGAGCACTGACTGCTCCTCCAAAGGTTCTGAGTTCAATTCCCAGCAACCACATAGTGGCTCACAACCATCTGTAATGGGATCCGATGCTCTCTTCTGGTGTGTCTGAAGACAGCTACAATGTACTTACATATAATACATAAGTCTTAAAAAAAAAAAAAAAAGGGAATCAGTAGTTCTGGCTCCCACGACTGTCAGCCCTGTCTGCTGACTTTAATTAGAGGCAGAATACTTCACATTCTAGAGCAGACATTTTGGGGCAGTTTTCAAGGAAGAGGAGAACCCTATAATGGATGTCACAGAGTGTCTGTCAAGGGGTTCCAGGCTTTTTTATGAGGTCCAGATTTAACCAGCTAAACTCCGGGAACATTTTCTGGACTTTTATTGCTGTTGGGCTGTGATGGGATAGACATCTCAGAAAGACAAATGTTTATGGACTCACTCAGGCTTCTTAGAAGATACTGCTGTAAATTAGTGGCCGTTCTATATGCTGTTTCCAAATGGAGAGGTTGTAATTCTTTCATATAGAGCAGATCCCTAGTGTCCATTGTGAAGAACCGCCATCCCTATGGAGATAAGCATCTTATTTTCTCTATTTTTAGTTTTGTCACAAAAGCTTGGAATGTAGTGAGCACCAGTAAATGTTTAATCTGATGGCACAATGTGAGGTCTGACTGCTTTATATTCAGAATGAGGGTAATGATAGTCATTAGGATTCACAGAGCCCTCGGTGACCAGCCAGTTCTCACTTGGAAATGTCCTTTACAGAGCCAGGCACTGTCTTGAGACCTAACTTGAAGTAAGAGTTCCTTATCTCCAATTCTTCTGCTGAGAATCAGGGAATCTAAGCGCAGCTCTCTTCCAGAAGCCCACAGCTGGTTTAACTCTCGGAAAGTGGTGCTTCAGCAGTGATGTAGAGTCTGGCATCCCTTTCCTGACAGTTCTTACCCCCGCTTTAACCTACCAGTCTAATCTCTGAGAATCGCACTGTGTGCTATAGGTCAGAAACATCTGTGCTTGGGAATTGGAAGGCTAGAAGCACAGCTTAACAAGAGTAATTGAAGGGATGCTGAGAGATCAGAGAGACTGTTATCAAGAAATGGGGAGGAGGAAACAAAGGTGTTCATTACCTTCAGAAAAGTGAGCTGGAGGGAAATGTGGGGGCTGCAGGGGAGTTTTCTCCCATCACATACCCACAGGTTTGATGAAGAGACAGGTACATCATAGTTGGATAGGAAAGAAGGGAGGATGGATGATGAGTGCCTCCATCTGCCCACATCCAAGAAGCTTTGTGTAGTAGATGGGAATTAAGACAGAGCCGCAACCAGACAATGTGCAGAGAGTGAGAGACTTTGGAGCACTCGGCCCTACATGGGATGTCTCCACAAATCCCTCTATGTGGAAGAGGGCAGAATTGTAAGATCCAACACTAGTGGATGACTAAGGAAACGGTATCTTTCACACACCACAGGACTGGTACATGTATGAACTCACAGAATGTGACATCATGCACAAGATTTGCACAGGTTCAAGCCATTATGGGTCAGCGCTTGAGGGTAAATGGACCAGAGTTCTTCTTAGCCAAAAGGCTCTCTGTAAATTAGTTTTGGGGAAAATTCATTTTCTCCAGTGGAGTGCCATTGGATATATCAGCCACACCCCAAGACAGGCCCATGTTCAGTAGTAGTCAGTCAGTGGACATACAACTCTGGTATTTTTGTGGGCTTTTGCTTTATTTTGCTTTGTTTTGGCCTTTTTTGGGTAGGTGGGTGGGTAGAACCTTATTGGTCTTTTGCTTATTTGTTTTGATTTTCATTTTTGTATCTCTTGGCTTTTTGTTTAATTTTTATTTTGTTTCTTAATTTGTTTTATTGTTGTTTTTGTTTTGTTTTCTGAAAGAAAGAACAAAGTTGGGTAGGTAGCACTGTTGGAAGCCTCTAGATACACCTTTTTTTAGCTTTACTTTTTCATTTGTTTGGTTTTGGCTTTTGAGATAGGGTCTGTATAGCACTGGCTGGCTTGAATTACAGCATCCCTTCTACATCAGCACCCTGAGTGCAGGACTATAGGCACCAGCCACCTCTGCCAGTTTTTTACTTTTTAAGAGCAAAGTGAGAAGGAAATAGGCATGGATGGTGATCATAGAGCTTGCCCAGAGGAACACTTTCCTGCAGCTCAGGGAACATGGTGAGGCCATTACTGGCAGCAGAGCAGTGGAGGTGGAGGAGCAGCTCCCTCTCTTCCCACCTTCCATGCTCAGGAACCTGCTGTAGCCTACCTAAAAGCATGGTCTTACCACATCATGGTAAGGCATAGCCCAGAAGTTTGTATTGTGAGAAGAAAACTCATTTATTGCCTTTAGAGCTTTTCCTTATAAACCACCAGGTTTACCAGTGCTTGAGCCAGTATGCTTTTTTTTGTGGTAGGACCTGGAAAATAGGTCCTTAGCAAATAGGTCTCTTAGAAATTTGAGGTATCTGTGACCTCTAATTTTTGTGGAGAAAAAAAAAACTATAATCAAAATTGATTTAAAAACAGACAAATTTGAGTTTGAATCCTCGTGTAGTCTTTATGACCTGGCTGTTCCTTTTCCTTATCTATAAAACAAGAAGGGAATGACACCTACTTTGTTAGAATAGTTATGAAAAAATATAGAAATGTCATTGTGGAGGAGGGCTGGAGGACCTGAACTCTGTCCTCAGAACCTGTGTAGAAACTCAAGGCATTGTGGCACATGCATCACGAAAGTGGAGCAGCCAGCCAGCGTAGCCTGATTGGTGAGTTCTAGACCAATGAAAAACCCTGTCTCAAAGGAGGTAGACAGTGTTTTGAGTATGATACCCAAAAGTTGCCCTCTGACCTCTGCTCCGCATAGTCATCATAGTTTCCATGTGCACACAGAAGCACTCAAGAATTTGAAGTAATTTTTTAAAGTTGAAAAGACAACTACAGAGATTATCCTTTGTCTAGAGCAGCGGTTCTTGACCTTCCTAATACTGCGACCCTTTAATATAGTTCCTCATGACCTCAACCATAAAAGTATTTTCATTGCTACTTCAGAACTGTTATTTTGCTACTGTTATGAATAGTAATGTAAAACCCTGTAAAAGGGTCATTCAGCCTCCAAAGGGGTGGAGACCTACAGGATGAGGATCACTGGTCTAGAGGGTATGCCATAGATAGTCTTCCTGGAGAAAGATTTCTTACAGGTGGTCACAGTTGTATGTAGGTGAGTTCGGAGGGATGCACTTTGCAGTCTGTGGGTTATCATGTGTTGATTGGGAGGCCTGTACTGGCTGACAATAGGAAGTAAATTTCTAGATACACACCTGTTCTTTCCTCCTCCTATCTGGCTCCTCATTGATGTCCACATTTTTCCATTTTGCTTTCCTGCCAGGTGGCTGTTAAAAACAATATTGATGTCTTCTACTTCAGTTGCCTCATCCCACTCAATGTGCTTTTTGTAGAAGATGGCAAAATGGGTAAGTGTGTCCTCTGTCCTGCTAAATATACCCGTGGCCATCTTCTCAATGGCAGGCACAGCATAGCCCCAGAAGTACAGACGAGTTGAAATTTTAAAATAAGATTAGTATATTCTAGTGCCCCAATAAAGAGTTGATCATTGGTCATTTGCCGGCCACTGTTCTTACTCTGTCACCCCAAATCTCAGTACCTCTTACTTAGCTGACTGACTTAACCACCTCTCCTGCCCACAAGGTGAGAGGGTTGGAGACAGCTTTAATTCGGCTTTGCCATGTATTATCTGTGTGGTTAGGGACAGGATGCTTACACTTTGTGTTTTAGTTTCGACATTTATAAAATGGAAGTCATTTTCATAATGAATTAGTGAGATGGTGTGTACATTTAGCACTTATTCTACTCTAAGTTCATACTAAGATAAGTATCAGTAATTTGTAGTAACCATTAGTCTCCTATCCTACCCCAAGGTAGCCATTGATTTTTCCCTTTCCTTATGTAAGAAACCACCATCCAGCCAGAATACCTTTACTCCCAGCACTCAGGGCAAAGGCAGGTGAATCTCTGCGTTTGAGGCCAGCCTGGTCTACAGAGTGAGTTCCAGGACAGCAGGGCTACACAGAGAAACCCTGTCTCAAAGGGAAAAAGAAAAGAAAAAAAAAAGAAAGGCAGGCAGGCAGGCAGGAAGGAAGGAAGGAAGGCAGGCAGTCAGGCCAGTCACAAGGTGTGTCCAAAGTCACCCATAGGAATATAAAGAGCCAAAACTAAACTCCTAACTGCAGGCTTTCTTCCAGTGTGTATTAGTTCAATCGGGAGAGGCCTAGTGGACATCTTTGCACATCCAACACTTGGCTCCACTCCTAGCCTGCTCCTAGCATGTCAAAGGGAAACTAGTGGAAGGCACCAGGAGACAGAGTACTGACATATCACCCTTCTCCCCTTCCTGTATAGAACGCCAGGTCTTCCTTGCAATGTGGAAGGATATTCCCAATGAAAATGAACTCCAGTTTCAGATTAAGGAATGTCATTTAAATGCTGGTAAGTAATAACTGCATTCATTTTCATCTTAGTAAGTGAAATCAAATAAAGTTTTTCTTTTCTGTGCCTACTTCTTATTGTGGTAGATCACATGTTAAATGCATTACTTTGCAAATCTCTCTAAGGCATATACCTGTAATTTAACAACTCAGGAGGCTGAGGCATGAGAATTACAAGTTCCAAGCCAGTTTTGCCTATATAATGAGCCCATCTCTTTTAAACACACACACACACACACACATACATACACACACACACACACACACACACACACACACACACACACACAGTCGCATATACCTTTAATTCTTGAGTCAGAGGCAGGCAGATCTCTGTGAGTTCAAATCCAGCTTTGATGTCTACATAGCAAGTCCCAGGCTAGCAAACATTATATATTGAGACCTTTTCTCTCTCAGTACAAAGGAAAACAAAAAACAAGAAAGGGGATATTTTGATGTAAGGCCCTAAATTACTTACATGCTACAAGAACTAATAAATTAAAAAATAAAATAAACAAATAAATAAACTGTCCCTAACTTTCACAAAAGCCTTGGTTTGCTCTCAACATCATAATATGTAGAAAAATATGGAACAACCTTAAGCCTATGTACCCTACTAGTCCTTCAGTAGTAGAAGTAACTGTCAATCATATTACTTAAATATCCTCAGCATCAAGAAATTGAAGTGATAATTGAGGGCTGTCACCTTCGTTTTGTTTTTTTTCGAGACAGGGTTTCTCTGTGTAACCCTGGCTGTCCTGGAACTCACTCTGTAGACCAGGCTGGCCTCGAACTCAGAATGCCTCTGCCTTCCAAGTGCTGGGATTAAAGGCATGCACCACGACCACCTGACTAACTAACCTTTTTAATCAGCATTAATTCCTAAACTGTTTTGTAGTTAGTTTTGTAGCTATAGTAAATACAAAAAGGTAACCCGAGAGGAGAGACAGCCGCAGCTGACCTTCAGTCTTTCTTTCCCTTCCTCATTTACCCCTGAGCCACCCCCAACCCCCAGCCCCGAACAGTGGTGGGCCTCCTTGTGGGTTTTCTGAGAACTGCCATTCTCCATTGCAGCTAGAGCAGAGCACTGGAGAAAGAGGCAGTATGCAGTACAGAAAGTAGAAGAGAGTTCTCCTGTCTTCTCACCCCAACTTTCTGTACTTAATTTTAGTTTTTCAAGTCTGGGTGTTGTATTTTTCTTCTGAATTCAGACAGACCTTTGCATGCAGGACTTTTGAAATCCAACTAGAGAGGTATCAGTACCCGCCTCTGCTGCCTCTTGAATGGACTGATCCAGTCAGGCCTCCGAGATAGACAGAGGCTAAAGGCTTGCTTGAAGCCTCAGACATAAAGACAGCCTGACATCCTTTGGGGATAGATACATTAGACAGAGTTTGCCTGTGGTGAGGGTTATCTCACATCTCCTCCACCCTTGGAAAGGGGGCTGAGGAGAGACTCTTACAGTTTCTGTTACTATTAATGAGATTATCCTCATCTTGTGGGTTTTAAATGGCCAGTGGTGCTATCTGTCCCTTCCTCTGAAGTTCACTGGTCAATTAACAGTATTTGGTGAGCACACCTTTCCATAGAACGGACCATTGCTCTGGAAGTGGGAGGCCTCTACCATAGAGTCCATGTGCTGGTGGGTAAATCCAGTGTGTGCCCCATAAGAGAGTCAACTTTGTACCCCATTTTAATGGAGACTTGTCCAGGGCTAACCACCATCCTGTGCCAGTTGATCCAGCAGTACATACCTGAGAATATCTGTTAATTAATAAAAGGTGGGGAAGTTTCCCTGTCGTGATTAAAGTTAGAAAATGCAGCATATGGCATGCCTGTATATTCACACACTGAAAGCTCTATAAGTCCCACATTAGAAAAACCTGTCTGACTCAATGTTAAATGAACTTACTGGCTTGTTGGTCACAAGTGCTTGCTGTTAACACCCAGTGGAATGCCATTGATCCTTTCCTACAGAGAGTAGGAAATAGCCAGAGTAATTGAGAACAGTTTTGGTTTCAGGGATCCTGTGTGAAAAGGACAAAAATGGAATCTGGTTGACCAAGAACTTTGTCTGGTTTGCCAAAATACTAGAAAGAAAGAAATTCTTACTGTGCCAAAGCATGTGGCCTTCCTCCCAGGGAGGCCGTTTCCTCTGATGTAGTCCTCACAGCAGACTCGATTTTGAAAACCACCTTGGTTTCCTGGTGGAACACATCATGGCAACCGGCACATGGAGCATAAGAAACAGCCAGTTTGTCTTTTCTAGATGACCAAGACCGTTTTTCATGCCGAATCACTGCTAATTTTGCAAGACAACTTTGTTTGCCTAATCCTTTCTAATTCTTCCTTGTCTCCACCCTGAGGTCTGGAAAGCCTTGGCCGTTACACCTCCTCCCAGTCTTGAGGACTCTATTAACGGGAGCCTTTGCAGGTTTAGTGCCTTCTGATTCAACACCCTGTGTCTAGCTGAGAGCTAAAAATACCATCCTTTCCAGCTGATCTTCCCTAATCACAATAGCACCAACACTTAAAATAGCTCTTCTGTGCTAGCAAAGACATTTGACAGATGGAAGGAACACTCTGGGCTTCAGGAAGTCACAGCCTTAAAGGACTCACCAACATAGCAGTGAGCTTTTCTGTTTGTTCTCTGAGCTTTCTAGAGAAGAAAAAAACTCTGCAAGTCTTAATAATCTTACCATGGTAAAGATGTGTATGGTGTGGGTGTTGATGGTGCCGCTGATTACTAGAAAGGCATCAGCAAGACTCCTGCTTCCCAGCAGGAAACACTTCTAAAGGTGTTTGCTGGTGCTGGTGGTGGTGCTGGTGCTGGTGCTGGTGGTGGTGGTGGTGATGATGATGGTGGTGCTGGTGCTGGTGGTGGTGGT
>NW_022196911.1:79107950-79117747 GCF_008632895.1 Mastomys coucha
GGTGATGATGATGGTGGTGCTGGTGCTGGTGGTGCTGGTGGTGGTGGTGGTGGTGGTTTTTTGTTTGTTTTTTTGTTGTTTTGGTTTTAGTCAGGGTCTCACTGTGTAGCCCTGGCTGTCCCATAGATCAGGCTAGCCTCTAACTCATAGAAACTTCTGCCTCCTGAGTGCTAGGATTAAAGGTCTGCCCCCACCCCTGGACCTCTTTAATATCTTACCTTTTACTACATTTGGGATTATTATGGATCTTGAAATACCACCTTAAGTGCACAAGAGGTAGATACATTTCCATCCATATCTAAAATGAGGTATTCGTGGCAAGCACTTTTACAAGCCTGTTGTTTGATTGTTTACTCTACTCAAGAAAGCTCAGACTCCTGGTACAGATCCATACTTGTTTGGCATTATAGTAAAAGAGTTATTTCTTTAGGTATGGGAGCTGAGAATGAGTTAGATTTCGGTTTTATTATGGCTTTCCCATGCTTTGGTGCTCTTCAAAAAATGGAAGATTCCTAATTAGCACTTCCCTGTAGTTCTTTACCCTAAATGACTAATTCAGTCATTTTTAGCAGTATTTTTCTGAAATGCCCTTTATAGACTAGCAGTTTTGAACTTGCTAGTCAGTGCCCCAAAAGAACCCAGATACCCAGATCACAGAGACAGGTTTGTGGGAGGAAAAAAGTGAATGAGAAGAAGCCACATCTTGAAGTATAATCATATTTGGCATTATCCTACTTTGGGACAAGTCTCAGTATCTTCCCCCTGAGGTAGCATCATTTGTAGCCACTGAAGCATCTGATATCACATATTCTCAGAATCTCACAACTTCAAGAGACTGTCCTGTATGAAAGGAGCTCAAGTATGTAAAAAACAAGCTGACAATGATGTTTTATTAAAAAGTCTGTTCCAATGTGGCTGGACGCTGCCTAACATCTGGCTCTCACTATATCTTTTCCTACCTCAGCCTCTTAGGTGGAGGTTGCCTCACTTAGAGTAAATATTCTTCAGCCCTTAAAACACCAAGCTCAAACCTAAAGCTATAAAATATATAAGGCTCAGGCCCTTGTTTGATGTATTCAAGGCACTGGGTTCAGTGTGTTACAGTCCAAAAATTAAATTTAAAAATAGGTCAGATGTGGCGATAAATAATAATGGGCTTAAAACAAATAAATAAAAGCAAAAAACATAAAAAAATAACATACTTTGCTATAGAGCCCTCCTTCCATTGAACCTTCTGGTAGAGATCACAGTCCATCCATTCAGCACAAGCAGCCCTGTTCCTTCCCTATCGTCTGTTACACAATGGTGAACTCCTGAGTCTGCAGGCATCTGGGCCTCGGTATGTGGATAAAACACATGTGTGCCTTCACAACAGGAAGACTGTTGAACAGAGGCGCCTGCCCTGCATGATTTCTGCTGCTCTGGAAAATAGGCAAGCACTTTGAAAGTTAGGAAAAGCTTTTGCAACTTAAAGCAACTCCCTGTGTGTTAAAGACAGCCCTGTCAAAAAGCATTAGCCAGACTCCAGCTGGAAATGTTGCTTAGCAACCCATTAAGTTGCAAGAGCACTTCACTATAGGAACCAGAGTGACAACAAGAGCTGTCTGCGCCCCCAAGAGATGACTGACAGCAAAGAACTATCTGCCCCCCAACCCCATGAAATGATTGCAGAGTTTATTGAGGCTCCTTCCTCCGGCATTGTTGCATAGAGGCACTTTTTGAGTGTGGGGTAAAACCACCTCTCTATTTTACGAGTATGGTGTTTGGCCTACATATAAGTCTGTGTACCACATGCATGCCTTATGCCCTTAGAGGCCAGCAGTTCTCAACCCATGAATTGCAACCCCTTTGGGAGTTGAATGACCCTTTCACAAGGGTCACATATCGGGTATCCTGCATATCAGATACTTATATTATGATTCATAAGAGTAGCAAAATTAGTTATGAAGTAACAACAAAATAAATGGCCGGGCAGTGCTGGTTCATGCCTTTAACCCCAGCACTCCAGAGGCAGAGGCAGAGGCAGAGGCAGGTGGCTTTCTGAGTTTCATAGTTGGGATGTCACCACAACAACACAAGGAACTCTGTTAAAAGGTCACAGCAAAACAGGGGTTTTGTTTTGTTTTGTTTTGTATTTTATTTTTGTATTTTTTTCAGAGGGGAAACTGGGAAAGGAGATAACATATGACATGTAAATAAAGAAAATACCAATTTAAAAAAAAAAAAAAGGTCACAGCATTAGAAAGGTTGAGAAACAGCCGGGCGGTGGTGGCGCACGCCTTTAGTCCCAGCACTTGGGAGGAAGAGGCAGGCGGATTTCTGAGTTCGAGGCCAGCCTGGTCTACAGAGTGAGTTCCAGGGCTACACAGAGAAACCTGTCTCGAAAAAAAAAAAAAAAAAGGAAAGGTTGAGAAACACTGCCCTAGATAGTTGTGAGCTGGGAGTCGGATCCAGGTCCTCTGGCAAAGCAACCAGTATTCTTCACTGCTAAGCCATCTCTCCAGCCCCTAAGTTGTAACTACTTTTATATTAATAAAAAGACAAAAAATAAGTAATAACTAACTGTGATTAAAAATCCTTAATGAATGAGGCCTTAGTACTGCCATCCCCAGCGCTGCCTGGTTTGAGTATGGAGGTAATCAATGAGGGGTGCGTCTAACACCAGCTTTCATTCAAACAGACACTTAACCCTGTGGCTTTAGTAGCATCTCTAGTGCCAGGTCAACACAAAATTCAAATACATATTTATAGATGCTGAGCACAGACACCTGGGAAAGTGAGAAAAGCCAGTGATAAAAACATGAGGTTGCCTTACCGCTCGGGGGGTGGGGGGGCATCATGCATCCTTGCCTAGAGACCACACCAGAATATACTTTTCTGTGAGAGTTTAGTTCTGGATTAGGCTGATCAATTTGAGTTCTCATCTGAAGCTAACTAATAAGGAGCTAACAAAGAAGCTGTGTTTATCATCATCTCTAGTCCTTTCCCCCACCCCCACCTTAAGACAGAGTTTCTCTGTATAGCCCTGGATGTCCAGGAACTCATTCTGAAGACCAGGCTAGCCTCAAACTCAGAGAGCCCTCCTGCCTTTGTCTGCCCTTGCCCTGCCCCTGCCTCCTGGGTACTGAGATTAAAGATACTAACACACCTGGCATATTCTCTCCATTCTTCAAAGTTTGTCTCTGACACTGCAGCATCTCAGACAGAGAAATGACCTTTAATTAACTTTAGAGCATAGTGTCTCTCTGATACTGTGGTCACAAAAACACCAGTCCTGAGCTCAACAGTGCAGAGGCATCACCCGCATGGGACCTGAGGACGGAGCAGTCACTTCACACAGCTCCAGGCCTCTCTATGTCTTTCACTAAAGCATTTTGTTTTCTTGTGTGTTTGAAAGCATGTTTTTTTCTAGCATCTAAAGAATTTGTTTGCCTGCTTTAAAAAAAATTAAGTACCCAGTTTAATAAATCTGACTTGAAAAGACTTGTGCAGCTCTGTCCTTTTCTAAAGCTGTGAAACTGGGGCCCACATGGCTCACAGTGCAGTAGTAGTGACTGACTTGGGAAGCACTGAGGCCCTGGTTCACAGTGCTGTAGTAGTAACTTGGGAGGTGCACATCTGATCATCAGTGTAACTCTCCTGGTTTGGGAGCGGTATTCCAAAAATGAACATCAACTAGAGTCTATACGGCGACTCCCACAAATCCATCTTTGTCCCCATCAGAGTATTTGTACATGTACACCATTGTGATCCTTAATATTGTCAGTTTGACAGGGTCTGGAACCTAGAAGGTTAGCCTCTGGGTGGCCCTATGTGAGATTATCTGGATTTGTTCATTGAAAGTGGGAAGACCCACCTGAACTCTGTGTGGCTTCCTTCCTTGTCCCTGGCCTGAAGGAACAAGGGAGAACAAGTTAACACTAGCATTTGTCTTGTGCTGTCTGAATGCAGTGTGGAACAGCTGCCCCTCACTCCTGCTGCCATGATTCCCACCATGATGGGCTGTACTCCAGGACTGTGAGCCAAAATAACCCTTCTTTTCTTATGTCCCTTTGGCCAGAGAACATTATTACTGCAGTGAGAAAAGTAATTAACAGGAGAACTTAGTTTGTTCTTAATAAGCCCTGAGGCCTATCTATCAATTGTATAACCTCCCTAGGTAACTCTTAAACCAATGTTAGTACACCTTACTATTTTCTGTCTAATAACATGATGGGCAGGCCCTTCATTTTGCCTATCTTTATCAGAAGGACCTCTGGAAATTTGTGTGTACTAGAATTCATTAGGGAACTTGAGGATATGTGCTCACAAGAAGGGCAGAGAAGGGATTGTGTTCATCTGAGACTTTAACTGAAAGTCTTAAGTTTTGGATCTCTATTTCTAGACACAGTTTCCAGCAAGTTGCAAAACAACAATGTTTACACTATCGCCAAGAGGAATGTGGAAGGGCAGGACATGCTGTACCAGTCCCTGAAGCTTACGAATGGCATTTGGATTTTGGCAGAGCTGCGGATCCAGCCAGGAAACCCCAATTATACGGTAAGGCCTTTCCCAGAATGTGTGAGACAGGTTAGGGTACAGAGGTAAGAACCCATATATTTATTCTCTAGTGTACTAGAGACCTGGAGAAGTACCCAAAAACAGGCACTCAGTAAGGGAGTCTGTGTTGCATTCATGAAATGCCTCCTCTCCTCATTGTGGTCTTCTGACTTACAAGGCATGGTGCTGGGGACAGACCAGGCTAGATTATCTGCCTCTGACAGTAAGGAGTTCTGCAAACTCACCACTTCCCTGACACATAGAGATGCCTCCTCCTTGGCATGAATTTGGTACTAGAATAAACTGTTGGAAGCAAGAAATAAACAAACAAACAAACAAACAAACTGTTAAGAGGAGTGTTTGTAGCTGGGCATCATGGTCATACCCGTAATCCTAGGAAAAGGTAGGTTGGATGGCTGTGAATTTGAGCCTAGCCAGAACTTCATAATTGAGACCCTGCCTCAAAAAACAAAAACAAACAAACAAACAAACAAAACAGTGTTCCTGGAGCTGAGAGATGGTAAGGGTGCTTGCTGTATAAACATGAGGCCCTGGGTGCAGACCTCCAGCACCCATAGAAAAACAGGGTATAACCATACATGCTGGAAACCCAGCATTGCACTCAGAGGAGGCAAGAGGATCATTGAAGCTTGCTGAACAGCCAGCCTCACCAGATTCAGTAAGAGGCCTGTCAAGGTGACATGATAGAAGGATAGAGCAGAAGGCCCAGCACACTCCCACCAAAAAACAAAAATAAAAACAAAAAACCATTTCCTACCTTGATTACATTGGACATTATCTACTTTCAGAGTTCTTAGCCTTAAGGTTGTCTATACCTGTACACAACTACTACCACAAAGCCATGATTTGAACAAGTCACTAATTTAATCATTCTTAACCATGGTTTCCTTAACAGGGAGAGAAGTCTCCAGCCTATAGGTTCCCCTGTAGCTTGAGAACCCTCCTCCAGTATCCCACTGAAGGGAAGTAAAAGTTACTGGATGGCTTTGCACAGGACAAACCACTGGTATGCTTAACAGTAGAGACTGGTCCCCAAGGCCCTGAGCTCTGGTGCTGATGTAAAATGTGATCTCCCAACAACAAGCCTTGAGATAGGGAAATACCTTATTCTTGTGTTATGTTGTTTGAAGGAATCGGCAGGGGAAGAAGATTCAGTAGTGACTAGTTCTGAGGAAGGTGAAAAGTCAGACTCAGAGAGCCTTTTATTCTGTGACCCCAGTCCTCAATTTTGACAGCTGTTGTTTATGCTAGCATGCATCAAAGAAGTAGTACCATGTACACAGAAATTCTTAGTGTCCTCCCTGGTGTATGCTGGGATGCCAAGTGTATGCCTGCTGCTGAGTGCGGTCAACTCGGGCTTTCCCAGGAAGCATCTGTGAGATTGCCCTATGAAGTGTACGCCCTCCCTTCTATCTCTGCTACTTTTTTGTTTTTCTTTGTTTCAGGTTTCTGAGACGGGGTCTCAAAACGTAGCCCTGGCCATCCTAGAATAACTCTTTCAACTAGGCAGGAGTCAAACAAAAATCCATTTGCCTAAGCCTCCCAAGTACTAAAATTAAAATGAGTTCTGGGATTAAAGGCTTGTGCCACCGAGCCAGACTCATCTCTTGTCTTTTTCAGAGAGTAATAATCTACTCTGTCATTTATCTTAAGTTCCCCAGAACAGGAAAACCCTCTATACTCTTCCTAAAAGGAGGTCTCACTAAGAAATCCAGGTCTGGAAAAATAACTCCATTTAATTATTTTTCTAGACATTTGTGCATGTTTCTTTTAAATTGACCATTCGTTAGTGTATACATTGTCCCATCTTTGTCAAGTTAAGGAAGCATATTAGTCCCAAGTTGTAGACCAGGGAATTGTGGTTAAAAAGATTGGAGAGAGGCCAGTGGGATGGCACAGTAGACAAAGTTATTTGCCACCAAGGCTGATAAACTGATAAAGGAGAAAACTGGCCCCCTCGAACTGTCCTCTAACCAGCACAAGTACCGTGGCACATAACCACACAAATAAATGAAATAAATGTAATGTAATTTTTTTTAAGAGTGATTAGTGAGACTAGACCCTAGTGACACAGACCTGTGATCCTACCTGTGTGGGACGCTCAAACAGGAAGATCAAAAATTTAAGGCCAGACTGGGCAATTCAGAGACTCGGTCTCAAAGGAAAAAGTAAAAATAGGGCTGGGCAGAACTCCTGTCAGCTAAGCCCCATCCTGGTTCAACCCCTAGTCAGAAGTGAGCAAAATGATTAATGATTTGTTCAAAGTCATGTGAGATTGGGGGGTGGGGGCGTGTTAATAGGCCAGTGATGTTTAAGGTTCAGATGTTATTGATGCACATTGTTTGAGATGGACTGTTTATTCTATTAGATATAGCCAACACTTTAAACATATTTTATTTTGAGAATACTCACAAGATTTTTAATGGGACTTTTTCTTTTAACCGAGTTTTTCATATTGCTACTATCTTACCCATCTACTTTCATGATTAGAAAATGACAAATATAACTATAGACATATATAAGACTATACATTACATACTCTCTTAGGGTGGGACAGAATGACCTGTTTCTCTGTATGTGGGGGATCATTTATAGTTTGGTTTGTTTTTGTTGGCGACTGTGGTAGGTTTTGTTTGTTTGTTTTGTTGTTGTTGTTGTTTTCTGGAGTCCGGTGTATGTGTGTGTTTGCTTTTGAGACAAGGTTTCACCACATAGCCCTAGCTGGCCTGGAATTCAGTATATAGTCCAGGCTGGCCTCAAACTCAAGAGATTGAGCTGCTTCTGCCTCCTAGGTGCTGGAATGTAAACCTAGCCTTGGCAAGCACTCATTGGTTCTCCTACACAGTTCCATCATTTTGAGAATGTTACAGAAAATAAATCATCACATAGTTTCTTTTTCACATGTGTTTGTGTGGTATGTGCATGTATGTTCTTTTGTATCAGTTTTGTGTCTTAGTCAATGTTTTATTACTGTGAAGAGACACCATGACCACAGCAAATCTTATAAGAAGAGAAAGACTGGGCCTGGCTTAAGTATCTGAAACCCCAAAGCCCACCCCCTGTGGCACACTTCCTCCAACAAGGCTACACCTCCAAACGTGCCTCTGCCTGTGAGCCTATAGGGCCATTTTCATTTAAACCACCACAAGAAGCCTTACCCAAGCCTCTTCTCTGCCAAGAGCTGCATCGTAGACCTAGGAAGGAAGAAGGCAGAGAAGAAACTCCCTTGAATGGTTGCATAGGGGTCAGATCAGTGTGAGCAACTGCATGTTAAAGCCCTCGAGGGCTTTGTGTATTTATGCCAACAAATACATGATAAAAAGTGTTGGTAAAGGTCATATTCACATTCAAGTGAAGCTCTACCCTTTTCATATCACCACATCAACAAGCTGTTATCCAATGTTGGGGCTGACAGGTCCAGAGAGATGTAGGAGGGTTCCTTGAGAGGTCTCTAGGTAAAGTGGCCAGGCTTCTTACTGTCTAGGTGGTCATGTTCACGTGCACTAAGCTTCTGAGTAAGATTGAAACCCTGCCCAGGGCTATGTTCAATTCCCTGGCCTCAAGAAAATGCACATCTCTGAGGACTGGGACTTCACCACATTTAATGCACATGAATTTGAAGACATGATGGCTAAGGATCAAGGTCATCCCTTTGTAGTCCCCTGGGTAGGTGGTAAGTCTTGTACTCTAAACAACAATAAAAATAACAACCAATGCCCTAGGAGTAAATTTACACACTAAAGTATAAATAAAAGAATAAAAGGGGCTGGACCCTGACTTACTGACACCTCTAATCCTTTACAGCACTCAGGAGGTAGGGGCAGGCAGATCTCTGAGTTTGAAGCCAGCCTGGTCTCCATAGAGAGTTCCAGAGCAGTCAGAGCAATATAATATAGTAAGACCCTGTCTCCAAAAGAAAAACAGACAGTGAAGTTTTTGTCCTTGTGGAACACTTTTTAAACTATATCCACCTTCCATTTACCCATGCACCTTCCTGTTGCTGCTGCATTCTTGGCAGGTCTTGACGGGCAGTGTTGCTAAGTGTTTGCTATCAGTGATATTATCCGTGATGCTATATCACATAAAAGTGTGCCCGGCTTTTCACGTGGTGCTAAGGATCCAGACTGTGTGCTCATGTTTATACAGCAGCTACTTTACCTGCTCAGCTACCGCCCTAGCTCCCTGTTTTGTTTTTTATAAGATAACATCTCACTCTGTGGCCCAGGTTGGCCTAGAACTCACTGTGTAGCCCAAGCCTCAAATTAAACTCCCATCTCAGCGACTCAAGTGGTGGGAGTCAGTCATGAGGTACCACTTAGCTAACTAAGTTGTTAGGATGTTAGTTTTTCAGGAAATTCATAAGTTGACATAGTTGAAAGCATTTTTTTTTTTTACTTTTTTTTTCCAAAATATTTTCATCTTGGGTACTATGGAAAATTATCCACGATTTCTATAAAGAGAGTAATGAGGTAAAATAATATAAAATCTCATAGCAATATATTGTGGAGGATAACTTTGTTACTTTCCCACTTAAGAGAAATGACAGCCATACATATATATAATTTTCTATGTATAGGATATATTTTGCATGCTTTACTGTTATTACTAGAAATATTTTTCTTGACCTTAATATAGTTAAAAAGTCTAAAATTGGGCTTATTTTTTGTCCTTTACCATGAGAATTTTTCTATATTGGTGTTTAGTGTAAACACTGGTTCCCCTGGGGTCAGAGGCTTCACTTTTAGCATGAGTCATTCTCATGCTTCCTTTGGAAAGCCATACAGGCTGTAGGTAGACTTACAGCACAGCTTGGTACCAACGAACTTGGACTTCTGAAATTCATGGTTTGTATTAATGTGAGCTCTCTCTTTGCCTGTTCCAATCATAGAGTGTCTCAGAATGTCAGAAACTGTCTGATGTGAATGCTTGGATGCCTTTGGAGCCAGTGATGTCTCCATGCTAATCTTCTCTCTCCTCCTCTTCACAGCTGTCGCTGAAGTGTAGAGCCCCTGAAGTCTCTCAGTACATCTATCAGGTCTACGACAGCATTTTGAAAAACTAATAAATGGGTTCTGTCAGCCTGTAATTGGTGCAAGCCAAGAACTCTTAACTGGAAGACATTGTATTGTTGTGTAGAGCCTGAACCCAAACCCTGCGGTACCCACCCCGGTAGTGGCCAGTCATCTTGTGCTGACATTAGCATTCACCCTGTTGGATAGGTTAGCTTCCCGTGACAT
>NW_022196911.1:79117758-79118970 GCF_008632895.1 Mastomys coucha
AATGGGAACATTTTATCAATGATAGACATAATGTTGAATTTTCTAGCCTTCTGTAAGCAAAAAGAAAACTGAAGCCAAGCCTTCGAGCTCCCTTATGCCCGTGCTATCTCATTTGATGACTCAATATATGGCAATGATGGTCTTCATTGATGTTTGTGAGTGCAGGGACACTGGACATGTGGACACAATGCTGAGAGGTGGTAGAGATCTGCTCCTGTCCATGGTGCTAGCCCAGGAGTTATCCTGAGGAGGCTGAGAAGACATGAGTAAGAACACAGCGCCTTCCTTAGCCTCCTTCCCTGTGTTTTCCAGGGCTCGTTCAGATTTAAAATCAGAGTTAAAATGGACTTTAATGACTTATCCAACCCTGTTTTTCTACAAAGAAAGGTAATAGGCAAAAAGTGTGTTGCCGAGGCCTTTTGGCTCTTGAGTAACAGAGCTGAGACTGGTTCCCTGATGCTCCATCAGCTTCCCTATGTGGCTGGCTGGCTTGTTCTTTTCCTCAAAGCCTTGTGTCTGCATGTGGCTCCTTGCACACTGTACTGAGTTTGGTGCTCCGCCCATTCACTGGAGTCAGGTGGCAGTTGACCTCTTGGTTACATGAGTATGCATCCAGGTAACAAGAGTGAAAGCGGGGCTAACATTTGCCAGGCTTTCTTAGACCCACAGTTCTGAAACCGGCTAGTGACCGTAGAAGTGTGTAAAGGTGTTGCCAGTTCTCACTGTCCCTCAGCTCACTGATCTGCCCTTCATCCATGGTACTCAAGCTCCAGAGCACAGTAAAATCATTTCAGAAAGCCATGTAGTTCTTGTCATCTCACAAAGGGCAGAGGATGTGAATGAAGTCCCTTCCCTAACACATTGGTATGATTCATCAAAGAAAGCCTCATGGTCACGGCCCTGCTCAGCATTGTCACTCTGCCTGAGATGTGGCACTTGTTGCACAGACCTGGATTCAGGGTCCATTCAGAGTCCTCTATTCAAGCCAGAAGCATGCCAGGGTCCAAAGACCTCATGCAGGACTCAGACCTGACCCACTGGATCCCAAGATGAGACTGGAGAAATCAGGGTAGAAACCAACTTCCTTTACAAGTGTGGCTGGAGTGATCCTGCTTCCTCCCAGGTGCAAAGCTTTTCTCAAGTTGCTTGATCCCTGAGAAGCTTTAAGAGGATTGCTGGCTGATGAAAAAGAAATGCATCCCTCCCTCCCTC
>NW_022196911.1:79118981-79130129 GCF_008632895.1 Mastomys coucha
TGTTGGGGAGGGTGGGGTTTGGGGAGCCTTTACCTTGTGTATTCATCAATAAACTCATTTACACAAAATAAAGTTTGTGGTATGGACTTTGTTCCCAGGACTCACACCCAGAACAATTCATAGCTGGCTAGAGAAAGGACTGTAGTAACCGTTGGTTTTTGTTTTGTTTTGTTTTTTTAATGGCCCTAGCCCTCCCAAGGAGTTCAGCCAGTTGAAATTAGAAGTGAGAAAAAAGTATTTATATCAGGAACCCACTTGTTCAGGTCTCAACTTCAGGAAAGTGTACATAGGGAGATTCGCTCTGGGCTGTTCCTGGGACACTAGGTAGAATGGCAGTGACCATCCCCCCTGGGTTGTCAGTATCTTGCAGTACAACCAATGACAGACGCATAGCTGAGCTGCTACACGGTACCTGTGCACTCTGGTGCAAAAGCCTTTTGAACCCAGGGCCTACATGTTCCCAAGCAAATTAGGATAGCCACTGCCTTAAAGAAAGCATCCCACGGAGTCCATAACTACTTGTATTGCTTGGGGCACCTGTGTGGTTTGCTGAGCTGACAGCATTGATGTCTCCCATAGCCTGCCCCTAGGGGAAGAGCATAGAGGAACATCAAGGAGCCCTTGGGCAAGTCCTTGCATATTTCAAGTATGGATAGAGTTTGGAGACTATAGCACTGGGACCGTAGTCAGTGCTTCTGGTGTCTAGACAATGAACTACCCTTGGCAACTATTGGCTCTCTGCTGGGATTCCAAACTGCAGTGGAAACCCTGGAAAGGAAAAGAGGCATTTGAAGGGCAGTCCTGAGGTCTGTCTGTGAGATGGTCAAACATGGAGCCAGCTCAGGTGCACAAGTCACACGGAGAGCTGTCATGTTTAATCAGTGAGTCACAGCGAGTGTGGGATGGCTCAGTGGTAAAGCCACCTAGCTATCTGATTTAAGTCCCCAGAACTGGAACCAACTCCCAAAAGTTGCCCTCTGACCTATACACACTACCGCATTCCTGTGCCCCCACACACACGGGCACTTTTAAAAAAATAATACCCAAGGTTAATATTGAGCCAGTTCGGACTCACTGTGGGGAAAGGCTTGTGCCTGTTCATCTGCACTTGTGCATTGTCATGGTAGGATGGTAAAGCACTCCATGCCACAGCACTTGCTTATCCTGTTCCCCTGCTCATCTGAATTCAGCATCCCCTGCTTTTCATTTTTTTTTTGTTTTTACATTTTGCTATTATGTATTTTTTATTATTTATTCATGCCCTACCCTGCCCGCCTAAGTATAGTTCTTTGACTATGGGCGATTGCCTAACTGAAGTTTCCAGTCCTGACAGTTGCTACCAAACTCTTAAGTGAGATTAGCACCGGGCCAGTGTAGTCCCAACTTACCTGTGTTGGCAAAATTGCCATTTTTATTTGTTTCCTGTGAAGCTTCACCCAGGTAGCGTTGCTTTCTAATTATTCCCTCGTTCCCAGCCCCACGTCCGGGCGCCATTCTGTTGCTGCCTGCAGCTAAATATGAACAGGTTCTCTGGGAGAGGAATAGGAGCCTGTAGGGAAGGGAACCGGACGGTGAGAGGGCATTAAAAAATGAGACCGAGGCATGGTGTGCTTTCAGTCCTTCATCATTATTCAACTCACCCCCTGCTTTTCAGGGGAGATGAGGCACCACATCTAACTACAATATCAGTTTCCTCTTTCACGCCATAGAAGGTTCTCCCTCCTACTCACTACATCCACCTTTGCTAAGTCCTGAGATAGCCATTTGCTCTGAGCAGCTGACCCCTCACCCTGACACTTAAACCTGAGATTACATTGTCCTCTACCCCTAGAATGGGCCTCAGGTATGCTGTTTCTGAGGACCCTGCAGTCCAGGCCTTCCTCCCACTGCATCCCTTAGTACTTCCGGTCTTGCTTGGACCCAGATTTTTCCCTGCCACCCTCAGCTTTAAGAAGCAAGAGCCTGTTTATTTTAATAGCTTGTATGGCACTTGGGAAAAATCACACCTCCCCCGTTGTTACCCATTTCTATCTCCTGAACAGTAATCCTAGAATCCCAGCCAGCCCCCAGACATGGTATTAGCAACAAGGATGTTTCTTGAAAAGTTTCAAGTTGGCTTTGAACTTGCCTTCTCAGTTCTCATTTAGCTTTTGCTCTGCTGTTCTTGATGCTGCCAACAAGGGAAAGCCTCAGTTGGGGGTGGGGGTGGGGTGGGGAGACCTAGATTCTTAGTTGGAGAAGTAGCTCTGAAGAGCTGTTGCTTTGTGAGCATTGTTTGGGAACAAGATTGCCATCTCTAGGATCACATCCTCAAGGCAGAACCCCAATACCTGAATTAAAGTGTGACTCCCATCCCCCACTGTTGGTATAGAGAATGGGAGGGTGAAAGCTCAGTATCAGCTGGCTGTCCTGCCACTCATCCGACCTGCTCACAGCCAGCCTCTGATATTCCTGTGAGGGTCCTCGGTAGGACAGGGATGGGCCTGACCCTTGTCTCCTTCCATGCCCTGGCTCCGGATGTTACAGGGGGCATACATAGTGGCCTGCCTAGAACCTGAGTTTGTGAACTTGCATCTCAGCCACCAGGTATCCTTAGGTGAACCACAGCCACAAGAGGCTCAGGACCAGACAGATCAAAGGACCAAACCCTTTGAACCTTCCCAGCAGAGTTATTTCTAGTGACAGAGGAGAGTAAACAGGCTCAAATCAGCTCTCAGCAAAGCAAAATGAGTTCACTTAAATTCGGGCAAACGTACCATTTTATAAAGATACTACTGCTGTCGTTTTTTAAAGAAAAGCAAGGCTTTAAATGACATACCACTGAAGGCCAGTATGAGGTTCCATAATCTGTAGGGACAGCCTTGCTAGGTTTCTTATTTCTAGTCCCCCTCCAGCTGAAATGTACCTATGTCCTGAGGGAATAACAGAAAGCCTGCATCCTCAGGCAAGATGAGGGTGAAAGATTTTTCGAATGCAGTAGGAAAGAATGTCCTGGATGATTGAATCAAGCTAAGGGGGATGTCAGTGACTCCTCTGGAATCCCTTGGGTCCAGCCACATCTGATTTCCACCCAGCCCCAAAGTGGTCCTCTGAGAGAGGGGGCCCTGACCTTCCCAGTCCTAATCTTGTTCCAGCATTTGCTCCAGCCCTTCTCAAACCCACATCTCAACTCTTGGCCCCACCTAGAATAAATGGAAATGCTTTCCCACAGTGCTGTTCATCCTGAGAGAGATGAGCACACACTGGGGCTCCGTGCCAGGTATTATGAAGACTTCACACACCGAGGCTCATTTAGGTCCTGTCCACACCGGTGATGGAAAGGCCTGGAATCTTTCAACTGGCACAGGTTTCTTGCCTCAGTCACACAGTACAGGGCAGGACTAGAGTCAAATATGAGGCTGTCTGACTGGGAAGCACAGTCGTATGACCACCATGCTTTCTATACAACAGAGATGAGGACAAGATTTGGAAAAAAAAAATGTCCAAAACACAGAGCCCAAAGGGAGAAGGGAAGTGGGCTCTACGAGATAGCTGGAACCCACGGTAATAACTTTGGAGGATCCAGTCCCATGTGGAAAACCCCTGGTGGATGGATACCAGGCTTGTTTCTCCCCATCACTCTAGAAACATTGAATGCCCGGCTGTGGTGCACTGTTTCAGAGGCCCTTGCCTGCCCAGTACAGGACTGTGGACACTCCGGGTGGTTTGGGTCTCTGAGAGCTAATCTTCCTTGTCAACTTTACCAGAGTTGAAGTCATCTGGGAAACACATCTTTGGGCATGTCCGTATGTTTCCAGAGAAGTTTAACTGAAGGGGGTATTCCACCTGAATCTCAGGCAGCACCATCCCACGGACTAACTAAAAAGGCAAAAAGGGAAACTGAAATTTGAGCTGAACACTAGCGTGCATCTCTGCTCCCAGGCTGCATGCACAGGGCCAGGGACCTCACGTGCCCACTGCTTTGCCTCATGGCCACATTGATAGTATCTATTGTGATAAGCCAAAATGAAGTCACTTTTGTCAGGTACTTGCCACACCAACAAGAAAAGTAAAACGGGGTCTTTGAGACCCTTTTAGGGGAACAGGAAGTAGTCAAGAAGGGCTTAACCTCTCTCAGCCTCTTCTGACCCCATTCTTCCAGCCTGAAGTATTCTGTCAGGTCTCTGGACTCTCAGACCCAACAATTGCTCCTAGCCTCAGCTGACTTCTCTAATGTGGCCTGCCTGCTTTGCCCACTAAGACACCTTTTGACTTCACAAAGGAATTTGTCTTTGGCCTCTCCACTGGACTATGTGAGCCCTCTGCTGAGCTTTTCTGAAGCAAAGCTGCCCGGCTAGAGACACAGCCTTAGTATTCCAGTTTGCATTTAAGTAAGGGGAGTTACTCCTCCTTTCTCAGCCTCAGTGATCTCATCTGTAAAATGGGGGAAACAAACTCCTTCGTGGAATGTTGTGGGCATTTAACTTGGGGATTTAGGCAAAGCTCTTACCACATTGGGATGTTACCTACTGATAAAAATATGTTGGTGAGGACTATTTTAGATTGAATACAAGAGGAAACTGCGCCCTCAAGCCCGGCAAATGCTGGAATCTCACAAAGGAGAGGGATCCGCAGCCTTAGAGGAGTGGAGGTCATGCTTTGGCAGGGGACCAACTATGCTTGGCGCTAGCCTGGCCTGCTGTTCCCTGCCGCAGTGAAGGGTGAGAGTGACCACCCTCTACTCCGTCCTTCAGGGGTGGAAGAGCAAGAATCTGGATGCCAGCACCCAGGGCAGGACACACGCTGGGCATCTGCCAGTCACTGACTGACTGTATCGGTAAGGGTCAGAAGGACAGAGCGTGGGGAGGAGGGGACGAGCCCTGCCGAGGGTGCGAGGTTGTGAGGGAAGGGAGTCGCAATGAAGGCAGAGGCTCCGGGGCCTTTCTCGTCCCCGCCCCCAACCCTTCCAGGCTCGAACTACATTCTTCCAGGGGAGAGTCGCGGGGGCCGGGTGGGGGGCGTAGGGGAGGAATGAAGGTCAAGGTTAGGGATTGGGGAACTGGTCCCGCGGCGCCCCAGTGAATCCGTCGGGCTCGGGGACCCAGCGGAACCCCCCGCGCCCGCCTCCCCCTTCGCCGGCGCGAGTGGGGCGGCGCGCTCCGCAGGGCGAGCAGCTGAGCGACCCTCAGTGCTGCGGCCCCCCGCGCCCCAGCCCGCCGCGCCCGGGCCGCGGGCGGCGCCCCTCATTCTCCCCCCGGGCGGGGGAGCCCAAGGCAGCGCCGGAGCCCGGGGGGAGCGCGGCCGCGCCGGCCAGGGCAGGGGGCAGGCAGCCGGGACGGCCCCGGGTAAGCGGGAGGAGGAGGAGCGGGGCGACCGCGGGGTGAGGGGCAATCCCGGGGAGGGGGCGGCGGGCAAGAGGCACCGGGAGTGGAGCTGGGGCCGGCACCCAGCGGGGCTCCTGTAGCCCCCACACCTGCTACCGATCGGGTCATTGGGAGCCCGGCAACCGCCGGCGCCCCCACCCCCACGCGGACGTGGTAGGGACACACCATCCGAGAACGTACGACCCGGCCTTTAGGATCCTTAGAACCCCTGACCTTCCCAGTGTGAGGCAGAGACCCAAGGTGTCCAGGCCGGGGGAAGGGACCAGAAAGAGACTGTGACTCGAGTGTGTGACCCCAGGCTCTTGCCGGGAACTGCCTGCAGACTCACTGCAGAATGCAGGCCCTGGGGAAGCTCAGGGGACCTGGGCCCTGCTTCCTGGGACAGACCTTTCACCCCCACATAACCAGGCATGTGGGCTTAGTAAACCCCTTAGACTCAGGACCTGTGCCTGGGAAGAACTGAAGGGGCATCTGTCCCCTCTGAGTTGGGGACAGGGCCACTCTTAGGCCTGGTAGTTCCAGAGGCTGGCCAGTGCATAGGGGGCTGTTCTTGTATCCACTTCTTGACTCCCAGACTGTACCTGGTTTTCCCGTTTCTGCTACTACTCAGAAAGAGTTGGTTTTGGGGCTTGAGAATCTGCAGATAGGGTACATCTTGCAACCTCGCCACACCCAGAGTGAGTCCGTGTTCTTTTCTTGCTCTTTGCCCTCTCCTACTGCCCAGAACTCCCCCATCCCCACCTGCTCGAGCTGTTATGTAATTAACCCAGCTGAGTCTCTTTGCCAAGCTGGCAGCATCCAGGGATGCCCCAGAGGCCTAAGGACCTGAAGGGACGTGTGTGGTGGGAGGGTTAGTTTTGTCTTGGTAGGGAGCAGGCTCAGATGAGCACCTGTTGGAGAAGGGACGTGCATGAGGCACAAATGAGGTTAGAGTCCTAGGCTTAGCTAAGGTGGCTTCCTTCCTGAAATCTCTGGGTCTTGATTTATTGGTGATGGATTTTGTTCTTCAGTAAAATGAAAGGCATCACATACATGCACGTGGATGCCCAGGTACACACCCTACAAGTTTATGAGCCCCTCCAACTATAGATAGTGACCCATTCCTAGCTTGTCAGGAGATTCAACTGAGTGTCTGGGAAAACCTGAGAGGACCAGTAGCCACTGTTCATGGCAATACCTACTCTGTGCCAGGCACCGGGCTTTCCGTAAACAACCTCACAGTACCTATGAAGTTTCTTGGCCAAGGTCATCCTTTAAGTAAATAGCAGAGCTGGGAATCAAACCTTGGTGGTTCTTGCTCCAAACCCTACCCTTTATTTACCATTGTGCACATATACATACATAATCGTAGATTGAATGTTGTGAATCAGGACAGCCTATTGGGTGGGTGGGGGGGCAGGGGGCATTCAGCTATGAACCATGCATATATGAAAACACACAGAGAGAAAGAAAACATGACATGATGAAAACCATCAGAGCCCAGTAAGCTACCTCTCTGCACCCACTTAGTAAAGGGAGTGGGGGCGGGGGTCATCACTCAGCCCAGGAGGAGGGTTTTCTCCTTCCAGCTAAGAGATTTACTGAGGTTGTCTTGGGGGCTATTGGCTCCGCTCTACACATGTGCAGAGCATGACTCCCAAGCAGATGTTTTACCCACAGGACCTACAGCTAAAACTCATCAAAGCTGGGGTTTGTGTTCAAGCTCTAAAAGTCACAGGAACTGAGCAAGTGGAAAGGTAATGAATTCATCTCCAGAGTCCAACCCCTTCCTAGGTGGCAGCCGTGTGCTGCCAGCCCCCTGAGCTCCAAGGGCAGTCACAGACTCAGACCCGGCTTATAGCTTACCACTGTTTAGAGTCACTACACTTAAACATGATAAGCAACATGATAGGAAGTAGTTTAGGTTCCTAGCTCTGTGGTTTGGAGCGCAAGGAACTTCTTTGAAGTGCAAATTAGGAATACTTCTCCCTTAGGGGCATTGTATTGACCGAGGATAACTGTGTGGGCAGGCTAGCAGCCAGTGCTCTAATGTATTACTCTCTGGAGTCAATGCAGTCATCTAGCTCAGTGGGACTTTGGGAAATGCTGGGGGCATTTTAGGTCATCTTGGTAACTGGAGGCTGCTGTGGGCACTTACCTCCCGAGAGTCTCAGAATTAGGATGTCCAGAATATGAGAGCGGTTCTGTATAAAAAGGAGTTTCCTCCCCTGAGGATGCTAAGAGGGCATCCACTAAAGTGTGTTTGTTCTTCAGGATGAGATGGAGAGGAGCTGATGCTTGTCCCAGGCTTGGGGCTGGGACTGGAATTGAAATCCAAGTCTAGTGCTCTCTCTGCTGTGCAGTGAAGTGTGCGAAGAATTGAGGATTGCAAAAAGAGTGGATAAGAAAGGAGAAGAACTTGGGGATAGATTAAAATGGGGGGGTTGTCTAGCAAAGATGTAGTGGTGGGAAAGTTCAGCCCAGGTCCAGGGATAAGCCAGAGAACTGAGCCACCCCCCTACTTCTTGTCCCCCAGTCTAGGTGGTGGCCACAGAGGGCCACAGGCAAGCAGAGGGAGCAATGGTTGGTCCTGACGGTGGCTGAGCCCCCAGCCCCTGGAATATGCAGCCCGGAGGAGCCCCAGGCAAGGACGAGGTGGCGGAGTGGGGCGGGAGGCATGGTCTCCACCTACCGGGTGGCCGTGCTGGGGGCGCGAGGTGTGGGCAAGAGTGCCATCGTGCGCCAATTCTTATACAACGAGTTCAGCGAGGTCTGTGTGCCCACCACCACCCGCCGCCTCTACCTGCCTGCTGTGGTCATGAATGGCCATGTGCACGACCTGCAGATCCTGGACTTCCCACCCATCAGCACCTTCCCTGTCAACACACTGCAGGTAAGCCCCCTTGGGCAACAGGCAATGGGGAAAGGGAGGCTACACTCTACCTCCCCAGCTCTGGCCACACAGTCAGAAGCTCTACACTACACCCTGGGCCTCCCTTCTTAAAGCCATCACAAGAAAGTGTTCATTGTGTGCTAGTGAATTCAGAAGATGTCTGATGAGTGTTTAATGTGTGCCAGGCCCTGCACTGGGCACAAGGACCGAATGGTCAGCAAAATCAGATATGGAAATTTGCTTTCAAGGAACTCATAGTCTGGCGAGAAAAAAACATAACATAACAGGCAGTTATTATACAATGTAATGAATGTTGCCTTTGGAGGAGATGAGGGAGCTGAAGCAGTTATACAGTGTAATGACTGTTGCCTTTGAAGGAGACCAGGGAGCTGAAGCAGCATGGTTGGAAGGGTCTAACCCACCCGGGAGTATGGGGTCATGGAAGGTGATGTCTTTTTTTTTTTTTTTTTCTGAGACAGGGTTTCTCTGTATAACCCTGGCTGTCCTGGAACTCACTCTGTAGACCAGGCTGGCCTCAAACTTAGAAATCCACCTGCCTCTGCCTCCCAAGTGCTGGGATTAAAAGTGTGTGCCACCACTGCCTGGCAGAAGGTGATGTAAGGGCAAAGTAGGGGCAGGGGAAGAGGAGAGGAGGACACACAGCCTCATGGACACACTGAGACCTGAGAAGGAGTGTTCTCAGCAACTCTGGAGACCCCAATCAGATCTCTTGCCCAAGGGCCTTTTCTTCCAGGTACCCTATTCCTCAGGACTGCTTTTAGTCCCCTTGCAGTTAAATGTAAAGGTCCCCATTACCTGCATCCCCCAGGCACCTTTCCCCAGCGTCTAGAACCGGAGCCTCTACACCTCTCTCTACCTTTGGCTTGAGAGAAAGTTGACTGCAGGGGAAGCTGAGCTCCCAGATGTGTTTTGCTCACTGCAGAGTCCTCTGGCCAGAGTAAGCAGAGACCCTGGCTAGTAGCAACAGCAAATTCAGCCATCTCAGGCTGGGGCCTGCAGGAACTCAGCAGAGTCTGAGCCTGAGCCTGTTGTCAATGCTTGAGACCGATCTGAGCATGTGAGCATGTGTTGTTCCACAGGGTGCCTGAGAGGTCAGGGTGGTGAGTCCCAGGCCAGAACCTTCTGCTTCCCACGTGGAAACATTGATGAAACCTGGCTGCAAGCCCAAGTTACTCTTTTTAAGTTCAGTTGTGTATTTATCTCTACTAATTTTAGAATGGGTAAGATGCAATTGAGATGCCTGAACTCTGGCCTAGAGCAGTGTGTCCTGTCTCTGCTCCTTCATCCTCTGCTTATTCTCCCTGGCCAGTATCTCTGATCATTTGTTGACACTCAAGTAAGAAGCTGCATTCTCACTCACCTTCCTTTTTACATAAAAATACCCCCCTTGCAATGTTCTGTGTCTTGTTTTGATGGTTGTTTGATGCCTAGGATAGAACCCAGGGTCTCCACTCATTAAGTCAACATGCCACCATTCAGCTATAAGCCCAGGCCTCTACTTTGTTTTTATTAAGAGGCAAGATCTTACTCTGTTGCCCAGGCTGGTCTTGAACTTGAAATCCTCTTGCATAGTCTTCAGAGTAGCCAGAATAACAGACATGCACCTCCAAGCCTGGCCATTGCTTCTTCAGGGGCGGGGTGGTAGTGGTGGTTATGTTGTTTTGTTTTTTGTTTTTTTGTTTTGTTTTGTTTTGTTTTTTGAGACAGGGCCTTTTTACGTAGCCCTGGATGTCCTGAAACTCACTATGTAGACCAGGCTCAAAGAGATCCATCTGCTTCTGTCTCTCAAGTGTGGGATTAAAGGTGTGTGGCACTACACTTCTGTTTGCTTGTTTGTTTGTTTGTTTTTCGAGACAGGGTTTCTCTGTGTAGCCCTGGCTGTACTGGATCTCACTCTGTAGACCAGGCTGGCCTCGAACTCAGAAATCCGCCTGCCTCTGCCTCCCAAGTGCTGGGATTAAAGGCATGTGCCACCACTGCCCGGCTGGCACTACACTTAAAATTATAACTAAAGCTACTATTTCCTGTCCCAATCTGGAGGACATTGTCATTCTCATGGCTACTCAAAACTCCACTGCAAAGAGGTTTCCTCTCTTTTTGGACAATTGGGTAGTTTCCAATCTTATACCAGTTGGGTCAGTGCCAAATGAATAAAAAGCCTTTGCATAAGTTGGTTTGTACATGAGTCACTGTATTTACAGGGTCAGTTACTGGAATGGACAGAATTTAAAAGGTATCTCCAGAGACCCTTCTCTAAAAGTTGTGTGTCTTATAAAACGTTACCATTTTTGGCACTAGAGCACCTGTTCTCAGCCTATGGGTTGTGACCTCTTTGGGAGAGTCACACATCAGATATCCTGAATATCAGATATTTACATTATGATTCACAATAGTAGCAAAATTACAGTTATGAAATGAACAACAAAATAATTTAATGGTTGGGGGCCACCACAACTTGAGGAACTGTACTAAAGGACTGCAGCATTAGGAAGGTTGAGAAACCACTGCTCTAGAATATGAGAGAGGTTGCTCTCAGTGTGATCTGTGGTTTGCATTCCCGACTGTGAATGAAGTTGTGCATTTTTCTATATATTTAAGGCTTTCTTTCATGTTTCTCTGCCCCCCCAAAAAACTACTGATATCATTTGCCTGTTTTGGATTCTTATTATTTGGGGGGGGGGTTGTTTTTGTTTTTGAGTCAGGGTCTCATTTAGCTCAAACTGACCCAAAACTTTTTCTAAAGCCAAGGATGACCTTGAACTCCTAAACCTCCAGCCTCCACTTCCCAAGTGTTAGGATTAAAGGAATGCAGTATCATGCTCGTGTGACTCTTCTCTTTGTCTTCTTCCTCCTTCTCTTCCTCATCTTTCTCTTCTTCTTTTTGTTTTTTTT
>NW_022196911.1:79130139-79153257 GCF_008632895.1 Mastomys coucha
TGTTGTTGTTGTTTTTTGAGATAGAGTCTCTCTACATACATAGTTCCTGATGTCCTGGAGCTCACTCTGTAGACCAGGCTGGCCTCCAACTCAGAAATCTGCCTGCCTCTGCCTCCTAAGTACTGGGATTAAAGGTGTATGCCACAACACCTGGTGACCTTTTTCTTCTTGATTGTCCCTTATATTTGGTACTATGATTTCAAAGATTTCACTCCTAGAGCACAGCTAAGGGGCTTTGAGTACAGAAGTCCTAAGAAGGAACTTCACAATCAAATATAGACCCTAAGAATCTTGATGGCCACTTTCCAGAAATAGAGTAATACGTGTTCGAGTCTAAGACTGTTGCCTTCCACAGTACCTTGTCCTCCGGAGCAGGAAGCTGAAGTTAGAGGGCACGTGCAACCTGCCAAAGGAGATCCCCAGGAACACATGGCCAGACGACTGAGACCCTGCAGCTGTGCTCAATTTTATTTCTCCTTCTCTGTCTCTGCCTTTATCAGCTAGGGCTTTGTGCATGAAACACATTCCTCGCCACTGGGCTGTATGTTCAGTCCATCCTGTGACTCAGTACAGTCCAAAGATGACCTCTAGGGGAGCAGATTAGAACCCTGGTGGGAAGGCTAAGCTTTCTCCATTCCTCCCTTCGGTTAAGGAGTAGAGGGACAGCCTAGCCAATCTGGAGCTTTCTGCTGTTCCCTTTTAGGAGCCTCCTGAGAGGAGTGAGTGGGAGGCATCCTGGGGTCCCCTGGAGGAGGCAATGTGTTGGAGGAAGGCTGGGACTGTCACCCTCAAAGTCTGGCAACCCAGAAGAGAGCTTACAGCATGGAACCTATCCTCTCTCCTCCTTCTAGGGATCTCCGTTCCTCTTATGGGGTGAGAGGGGAGTTGCAGAGGCATGCGGGGCCCTCCCCTCCGCACCCCCCATGCCGAGGTAATGGGTATCCCACTGAACACAGTGTTCTCTGGTCTAGGAGGAAGCAGATTTGTGATTTTCTACATCCTTAGATCTGCTGTCCTCTGTATCCTGCCTCTGCACCAAAAATTAAAACCTCAGCACAAAGATGCCACATCATCTCCCCAGGGATACCTACTGCAGCATCTCCCGAGCCTTTGAGTTGGAAGTGCCACTTCCAACTCCACACTGCACAGCTGCCACCCAAGTCTGCCTCTTCTGCCTCAGCTGAAACTCTTACCTGGACCATGCAAGCTGGGCCTGGAGATGTGTTCCTGACTCCTTCTGGTCTTCCTTTTGTGTGTACTGGAGGTGCCACACAGGGCCTCAGGCATGCCAGGCCACACTTCGAGACTGCAGTGCACCCTTTTTCTCCCCTGCTAGTCTTGTTTCTGGGCCTCATGAGAGGAGGCTCTGCTTTCCTTAGCCTCCCAAGGTCTCTGCCCCAGAGCTTCGGGGACCTCCTTTCTGCACGCTGCCTTCCTGAGCAGACTTTTGCAATTACATCTGTTGGCAGACTAACTAGCTAATTAATCTCTGAGGGAACCTTCTCGTTAACACATTTAGCCTTTCCATGGGCCTATTCATCTTGAGCTTCAGCTCCACAAGCCCCTCCATGAGAAATTCTCTCAGACAAAAATATTTTAAAATACCCAGTCAAGCCAGTCGTGGTGATGCATGCTTGTGATCCCAGCATTTGAAAGGCAGAGGCAGGAGGATCAAGAGTCCCGTGTCTCTCCCCTGCCCCAGCCCCTTATGCATCCAGTTTCAATCTTTTTTTTAGCTTGCATTCAGACAGCAACCTGAGAGCTGTGTTAGGGATAGGACCTGCCTTGTTTGGGCTTGCTGGGGCTGTGGAGTTCAGCACCATGGAGAGAGCTTGCCAGCGCAGTTATAAAGCTAAAGACTCACTGAACAAGAAACAGAGGAGGTAGTGTGTAAAATGAAAATAACCGGGTCCTGACCCTCTTGGTGTTCACTGCAATTGTGAGGAACTGGAAATAGGATAGTTGTAACCAGAGTATAATCCATGGCCTCAGACACAGGAGATGGTGGGTATAGTCCCTTGCTTGCAGAAAAAGTGGTAAATCGGAGCTTCGGCTAAGCCTTGGAACATACTATAGTAGGTACAACGACTAGGTCAGGGCTGTGCTTTTAGAGGAATTTAAAAATGCACTTTGAGGGCTGGTGAGATGGCTGAGCGGGTAAGAACACTGACTGCTCTTCCAAAGGTCCTGAGTTCAAATCCCAGCAACCACGTGGTGGCTCACAACCACCCATAATGAGATCTGATGACCTCTTCTGGTGCATCTGAAGTCAGCTACAGTGTACTTATGTATAATAATAAGTAAATAATTTTTTTTAAAAAAAAATGCACTTTGAACAAAGGACTGGATGGATGAATCAGACAGATCCAACCTCCAGATCCTCACAAGATAGTGTGGTGGGCCAGGAAGTCAGCCAGCTTGTGGCTTGCTCTATCTATCGGCCAGCAGAGGGGGAGTTACACCTCTGAGCACCTGTGTTCCTAGGGCCTGGCCTTCTGGGGGTGGGGTGGAGGATAGAAGGGATGGTTTGGTGTAGGGTTGACAGAGTGGCTGGAGGCTGGGAGGCTTCGTAGCTGCTCTGACTGTGGTACTGGCTGGGGGTGTTGCAGGAGTGGGCAGATGCTTGCTGCAGGGGACTCCGAAGCGTCCACGCCTACATCCTGGTCTATGACATCTGCTGCTTTGACAGCTTTGAGTACGTCAAGACTATCCGTCAGCAGATCTTGGAGACGAGGTGAGGAATCTATTGCTACCTCAGTGGATGCCCTAATGCTAGCCTGTCTCCAAAAAGGGGGTACCCGGACGGGGGGTGCTGGAGGACTGGCCACGGGTGAAATGTATTGAGTTTTCTGGTTCCCACGAGTCCCCACCCCCTTTCTTTTTTTTCCTTTTCTTTTTTTCTTTTTCTTTTTGCCTTCCTTTTCTCTCTTTCTTTTTCTTTTCTTTTCTTTCTTTCTTTCTTTTTTTTTTTTGGACAGGGTTTCACTATGTTAGTAGGCTGGTTTTGAACTCAAAATCCCCCTGCCTCAGGCCTCCCGAGTATTGTAATTACAGGTGTGGGTCACATACCCCACTTCTATTGACTCACTTTGGGACCCCGACTTAAGATACTGGCTACACTAATAGTGAAGAACAGGGGCTGGGAGTGTGTGGTCGCAGATCAGTTTTGACATATAAGCCTCAGTTTTCTTGTCTGTAAAATAGACAGAACAATAGTATCGACTTTTTTTGGATGTGTTCTTTAAAGATGTAACCTTCCTCAAGGGGTTGGGGCTGCACCTGGAACAGAGCACACGCTAGCGCGGAGCCCAGTGGTTGCGAGACTGGCAGCGCCCCCAAATTTCTGCCTCAACCCGCAGGGTGATCGGCACCTCGGAGACGCCCATCATCATCGTGGGCAACAAGCGCGACCTGCAACGCGGACGCGTGATTCCACGCTGGAACGTGTCGCACTTGGTGCGCAAGACCTGGAAGTGCGGCTACGTGGAGTGCTCGGCCAAGTACAACTGGCACATCCTGCTGCTCTTCAGCGAGCTGCTCAAGAGTGTGGGCTGCGCCCGCTGCAAACACGTGCACGCTGCCCTGCGCTTCCAGGGCGCGCTGCGCCGCAACCGCTGCGCCATCATGTGACTCAGCGTGCGCCCTGCAGCAGCACTGTCCCAGCGAAAGGGAGGGCAGGGCGGGGCCAGCCTCCCGCGGGACACCAGAGCCAGAGCAGGAAACCCCCCGGAGGAGAACTCTGGGCTCCTGGCCTGAAGCACCCCTACAGCCACACACCTCCCCCACGAGAATCAGAGGGCGAGAGGGAGCCTCCCCATCACTCCCCAGTCCTCCCCTCCCACCTGGGTCTCCCTGGGTCAAGCCACCTTCAGTGCTGTAGTGTAGTGCCCGGCCCCAGGAGGGGCCACAACTTGTGGGCCAAGGGGTGAGTGTGCGAAATGGAGGGTGGGGTGAGGAGGTGCTGTCTTGGCCGGCCCCTGCCCATCTTCCCCACAGTGTGTCCGTCTTTACCCCACGTCCTCTTTTCCAATGTCTGTCCTCTCAAGGGTCTGTCAGTCCTCATTTGTCCTATCTACCCTCCAGTGTTTCTCCCTGCTCCCCAGCTCCGCTCACAGGGCTCTCATTTCGTCCATTCCCTTGTCGCGGATCCTGGCAGCTTTTTGATGCCAGGCCTTCTCCCCGGCAGCGCCACCGGCACAGGGCAGAGAGATGCAAGTGTCCCAAGGACCGAAGCCAAGGGGTCCGAGGGCTGACAGCCGTCAGGGAGAGAAGGCTGAGCTCTCCCTCATCTAGGGAGACCTCCCTGCCCAGCAGCCCCCAGAGACGCAACCACCTACCTTCCAGCCTTAACTCAATGGTCCCTGCCGGGTGCCCCTCGCCCCTGACCCCAAAGCCAGATTGCCCCCGGGCTAAAATTCTTTTTGTTTTGTTTGACAGTGTGGAGAGGGAACTCCTCAAAGGATCATTTTCTCTCCATGATGCTAGGTCCCACTTCTCTGTTATCTCCTGCACTAGGATGGGCTGCTACGTTGGGGAATGTGGAGTTTGTGGGGGACTGGTGGGGGGGGGAAGATGGTGCCCGGGAGGGGGTCACGTTATGCTAGCGATGATTCTGTGTCCCTGTCCCCACCTCAGTCCAACTGCCTAAGACTCTGCCTCCATCAGGTCTCAGGCTGTCTTGATCAGTCTGAGTAGGGGCAGAGCCAGGAAAAGAGTAAGAATGAGGGAATTGGGCCAGGGAGAGATAGGCGTGCATCCCCACCCATAGGTGGAGGCCCTCAGGATCTGACTGACCCCTTATCCCAACACCAGGTTGGCCCTATGCCCTAACTCACCCACCCCATTTTCCCCGGCTGCCTGGCCGGGTTTCTACCTCTCGTCACCGGAGCTGATCACTGTCAGTTTTGTACCGATTTAGAAATAATAATAATGGAGATTCCAGGAATGGCCCGAGGGATTGCTCGGGGACTTGGAGGGAGGGAGGAAGAAGTGGTTCCATGTCCCCTGCCCTGGCCAAAGAAAGTTCCTGAGGCTGAACCCTCAGCCTCGGCCCTGGTCCAGTTGGGAGCATCATTAGGGCCCTTTGTTAAGAGGGGTTCATAGGACGCCTGTACACAGGGGTACATAGCCTTTGCCAAGGCTGCAGTGCACAGACCAGGAAATCAGGTACCCAGAGAGGTGATGGGGAGGAATCTGGGGCAGGGGTGGGATGGGGAATTTATGGTGTTCCCGTGTGGGAGGGAATCTATGATTCTCTCTTCTGCTTCTTCCCTACTGAATCTCACTCCCTTTACCCAGCAGGGGGCACTGCAGTACAACAGCAGCAGCCCTCACTTTGGGCAGCCCAGCGTTCTGGGTTCTAGTCCTTGCTGTCCTGCACAATTTTGGGCTAGCAATTTGCCCTCTCTGAGCCTCCCTCTGAAACAGAGGCGGTGGCTCCCCTTCCCCACACTTCAGAGTGGCTGGGAGGGTAAGGAGGAGGAGTGCCCACTTTCCTCTCCTGCAACCCCACCCCCACCACTGGTTCCTTGGGGTGTGGGGTAAAGATGGCAGCCTCCCATGTGCCCGATCACCCCCCAACTCTGGGGCACTCGAGGTGAGGGTGGGGGATCCAGACCTCTGGCTTGCCTCCACTGGAGAGTCATTGGAATGTAGCCCCCTCACCCTTTCCTCGTCACCCCAGGTCTTGGATTTCAGGTCCCTCCACCCCCATTCTGAGTCTCTGTCCTTCCCCCTCCCCAACCAGGGTTTCCCACACAGGGTCTAGAAGTGTGTGTGTCACCCACTGAGCTGTTATTGGAAGTCAGATTAAAAATCAGGGAGTGTTTTCCCTCGTTTCTCTACTTCAGTGTCAGCTCTGTTGCTCATGGAGGAAGGAGTGGGTTCCTGCAAAGTTTGTGTGTGTGTGTGTGTGTGTGTTTGTGAACACACGTTCACATGCTATGTGGAAAGAGTGGTGCTCCCCACCCGAAAGCTCAGGACCAACCAAGAGACCAAAGGGAAAAGGTTCTGGATGTACCTCCTTTCCCTCCAGCTAATCGCAGCCACACAGAAGGTACTATCACCTGCCTTTGCAGATGCCTACAAGACTCAGTCCTAACTGCTTCTACATCTTCCTCCCAGTCAGGGTCAAATTTGGGGCCCCTGAACCATAGCTTCTTAGACACAGAAGTGTGATGGATGCCATCAACCAGCCCGCTGTCATCCTAAGCCATCCCTGTTCTCAGAACCAGGGGCAAATCTTTGAAGTCCACGTCAAGGGTGACCAGCCTTTGGAAACCTGTGCGGAGCTGCCTCTGTCGCTGTCCCAGGTCCTGAGCACCAGAAACTGATAAGGAAGCATCCCTTGCTGACAGCTCACCCCACCTTGTCCCCATCACCTCTAGCAGAGATGACGTTTGAGTTTGCACCTCTCTACACCTCTACAGTCTTAGGGGAAAGATCCAAAAAGCTGAGTCTCTAAGACAGACCCACATGTGTTTAATGACTTACAGCTGTGGTAATGTCCAGAGGTTGAGGAGCTGTTCTTGGTGTTCTTGATGGGCTCACTATCACGCCTGGCTTGATGCTGGCTTGTGATGGGCTGCCCTTTTGTGCAACTGGTGAGCTCTTCAGGCCTACTTCTGGCCCAGACACTGTGCTGAATGAGGGACTGTACTTTCTCACACATACACCGCACTGCATACGTTTTTGCTGTGCTCTTCCCTATCCGAGGGTTCTTCAGACCCAAGATTCCTCCTGAGGTGGAAGTGGGGTTCCACCAAGCTGCAGAGGCTCCTGACTCTCTGAAGACAGAATGCTGCTCTCCAATGAGATGGTGGCTTCTTTCTTTTTCTCTTCCTCCTTTTTACCTGCTCCATTCACCTGGCAGGTGCCCCCTCCCTTGCCACCCAATGTAGCTTTTAATAGCCTGCTTCCAGGAGCTGTCCTGGCTGGACCCAGGTAGGGGTAGGCCAGTGGCTTGGGAATTCTGGAAGGTCTCTTCTCAGGCCTGTGGTCTCTACGGGGCCGGATCCTGGGTCTCAGCTTCAGCTTGTAAATGGATGGGACCTTCTGGGGCTTCCGGAGAGTTCTCTTGCCCTTGCCCAAACATACCTTGGCTTTGTCAGAACTGGGGTCTGGGCATGAATGTGTGGGAGCCTCCAGGTTGGCAGATACAGGCAGAGTTGAGCAGTCCTGCCCTCTTGCAGGAGGCATAGTCCTCACTGTGGTACCCTCAGCCTTTATCCTTGTCCCCATTTCTCTGGAACCTAGCTTCTCTTTGAGGCTTCCTGGGTCCACAATTGGCCTAGGGGGGTGTTCAAATCCAACCTTCCAGGCTTTCAGATCCACTTTAAGGAGGGGTGGGGGACCCTGAACCAGTTCCTGGATGACTTTATCATAAGGACCCCCAGGCTCAGGCCACCCCCCACCCAGGCTGGGAACGTAGACCCCACTTCGGGGGATGGTTTGAGACCTTGTACCCTGAGTACAGGTGGCCTCCACCTCCAGCAGCTTCATGTTGGCCACAACTTCCTCTTTAAGGTTATCATAGAGGGCTTGCTCTCTGGTCCTGCCCAGGGGCAGAGAGGTGTGTATCTCTTTCCACTTCTGTGTACCCAAGCTCCTGGGATCCTCAGTCTCTGAAGTAATCTGGATGTCTGTCTGGTGGTCCCCGCTTGCTTCCACAAAGTGATGCCCATGTGTGGATCTATCCAGGTTCCCTGCGAGGGCCCTTGATGAGATGGAGTTTCTCCTCGTGGAGCTTCCACCTTCGGTACCCAAAGATCTTCTTCCTGGAGTTGGGGGTCTGGTAGGGGACAGCCGGATAGGGATCTTGGTGAGCCCTTTGTCAGGGGATGAGGATTGAACAGACATGGGTTCACTGAGTTGTGGGGAGGCACCCTGGTGCAGGAGCCAGATAGCATGAGGACTGGCTAGGCTGGAGGAACGAGGTGGGGGAGATGGTCTGCTTGCTGATGTCCTTTTACTAGTGGCCTCAGGGATGTGGAGCCTCTGGGCTGTGGGAACCTTGGTGTGTGTTCCTGGACTGTCTGCTTCCTTGTGAACCAAAGATGTGGGAGTCCTTCCTCTGGGGAGTTCGCCTGGGCATCTATTCACTCTCTTCCCTGACAGGGTACTCTGTAGGTCTGGTCCCCTAAAAGTAGATGAGAATAGGGGACCAGATGATGACATCTTCTGAGATGGAGTTGGTTTCTCTTGGGACCTGAAAAAGAGAAAAACAGGCTTGAAAGGGACTCAGGACAATCAGAGGCATTTCCCACTGGGCAGTGGTGGTGCACGCCTTTAATCCCAGCACTTGGGAGGCAAAGCCAGGCAGATTTCTGAGTTTGAGGCCAGCCTGGTCTACAGAGTGAGTTCCAGGACAGCCAGGGCTACACAGAGAAACTCTGTCTTGAAGGGAAAAAAAAAAAAAAAAACCAGAGGCATTTTCCAAGGGAACTATAGGGGGAGGGGGCTTAGAGAACCAATGTTCTTCCTTGGGACAGACCAAGAGGCCCCTATGCAGCCATTCTAGCAGCCTAGGCACCCTTGTTCCCGTGCAGCAGAAAGGGACTTCAGACCATGCAAGGGAAAATTCTAGACCAGAAGACTGATAATCAGAAGCTGTCCATACTCGGGGCAGGTCTCAGTCTTAGTTTTATCATGAAATGGAAGAACAATGAATATGGCCTCAGCCCCCTTGTCTACAAGACGGGTAGGTATTTGGAGCAACCAGATGATCCTTAAGTTCTAGGTGCTGTTTTGATTGCAAACACCTGGAGCCTTGTCTTGTTCTACAGCTCTGGAGTGTAGATTCCAGGGCCTTGTGCATACCAGGGGAGCATTGTCCCTATGGGGTATGTGGTTTTTGTGATATGGCCTCCTGAGTGGCCAGGGAAAGAACCAAATTCACAATCCTACTGCCTTGGCTGCCTGGATGCTAGGACTCTAGGCATGTGCCATCATCTCTGGCATATATGATGTTTTGTTGGGTTAAAACATTGTTCTCTTTATCTTGGGGGATGAGCCACTGAGAATAGACTTATGGGGGACACTTCCATGTCCCTCTCTTGTACCTTAGGAGTGGAGTCATTTCTCTGAGGGTTCTGGCTCTCACTGGGGATTCACTACGGGGTCCAGGAGAAGAGGGTGTGGGAGGCCTCAGCTTTCGGCTGGAAGAGGTGTATGTCTTCCAGTCCACTGGAGGCAGTGGGCTCTGTGAGCGGCTGATGGTCATTGTAGGCTGGAGCTGTGAAGGCCCATCCTGTACCTTCACTTCATGCTGCACCGGTGGTCCCGGGGGCTTCAGGAAGCTGCCTGGTTTGTGGGCTACCACAATGGGCCCCAGAGGAAGTAGAAGAAAGAAGAGTTCAATTTGTGTTTATGAAACTCATTGTTCCACCCTGTCAAATTCTCCTTATTCTCCCACATAGGCAACAGAGCCTACAGTGGCAGTCTCAGTTTCTACAAAGGGACTCAGGAGACAGTTTAGACAGAGAGCCCAACATAAGGATTTACTGAAAGCTGTGTGGCTTTGCCCATCTAAAACTCTTATTCAGATTGTATGCTTTTTCAGATTTGAGGTACTGATGAAGATTAGAGAAGGGCTGGGCGGTGGTGGTGCATACCTTTATTCCCAGCATTTGGGAGGAAGAGGCAGGCAGATTTCTGAGTTCAAGGCCAGCCTGGTCTACAGAGTGAGTTCCAGGACAGCGAGGGCTACACAGAGAAACACTATTTCGAAAAAACAAGAGGGGGGGAGGGGGAAGAGAGAGAAAAAGGGGGAGAGGGAGAGAGAGAGAGAGAGAGACTGAAAACCTGAGAGACTTTAGTCCCCCTGTGTGGACTCCAAGGCCAAATCTAAGCTCTGCTGAGTTGTCCCTGGGTCAACGTTGTTTCTGCGTGCCTTGCGCGCCACCTTGTGGTTACTCTTAGTATTGAGCCATGACTGCCCTTCGGCCCTCACTCACGGATCCCTGTACAGCGGAGCCCCTGGAGATCAGGCCGATACGCCCTCCCTCAAGATGCCTCTCAACTAGAAGCTATGTCTGTGTCTCTCTAACCAAACTCATGGGGAAAATTTTCTGGGAAACTCACAGAGGGACGTGCACCGGCAGGGGTCATGTTTATCCAAATAATGGCCCAGCGTGTCCCAGCCACCTCCAACACGCACCATCACGTGATTCCGGAGGATCTGAGGGAGCAAAGGTGAGGTTGAGAGCTGAGTGGAGGACTCCCCCTATTCCCATATATACCCCCTTACACACGCGTCTGATTGGGAGACAGAATATTTTGCGTTTTAGTTTTACCCATGACTGGCATTAGACATCACTTGTCAAGGCTGGGGGCCAAACTGCTAAACAGGAAGTTGCGCAGCCACAACGGACAAGGGATCACATAGGTATTTGAATTGCTAGCCAGGTCCCAGGGCACTCTCGTTGCTATTCGGGGCTTTGTACATGTCTCTGCTTGGTATGGAACCATCATGCTCCTGTTGTGTGACAGAGACTGGGAATCCTGCTCAACTCTGTAATAAAACAGGTCCATAGACTTTCCAAACTTTAATTTCCTCAGTTCAAAAGTGGAGCCACAATCCCTGGCCCATGCCCACATCACAAGACTATTGTCTCAGGGTCTAAGGGGGTCTCAGGTTGTTATTGGCTCTGCTCCCAGAAATGTTCTATGTCCAAGGAAAGGGCTTGACCACGCCCAACTGCTGTCCACATTCCTAAGCATAGAGCATCTTCCCGGAGATGAAGCCGGACAAGGGGAAGAGCTAGCAAGAACCGCCCCGCCTCGGCCCAGACCTGCAAGGCTGCTCACTACAGAATGGATGGATCCGGGGTCTGGGTGGCGCATTTTGGGATCCTCATGGCTGGGGCTGCACACAGAACACAAAAACCCAGGTTCTTGGGTCCCTCACTCTGACGTATCCTGTGGAGTGGGAAAGTGAGGGCACCTTTTTTATATACCCTACTTCTGCCTGGGGGCACCCTGTGGACTTATGAGATGAAGGTGGTGGAGGATGGTGGTGCTGGTTGCACCGAAGGGAGGATGTCAAGTTTGGCTGGAATCTCCTGGGAATTTCCAAGGTAAGGGAATGCCTCAAGGCCTGGTGACTTGGGATATATGATGATGGCTGACTTCCTGTCCTCCACCCCAGGCTTAGTCGAGGTTCTATGAAAAGAAACCTCATTTCACTGACCCTGAATGTCCCCCCACCCCACCTAAATCAGACTTACCCGGATGAAGATGAGAGTGTTGGAGTCCCCCACTCTGTACTTCCCCTCCGATATCTTGACCATAGAGAATTGCACTGGGCATGTGCAATGGCTGATGAGGCTCTGCACCTGTGGGGGAGGGGGTGGCAGAGGCTCAGCTCTCTTCTCTGCCTGAACGCCCAAGTTCATTCCCATAGGGGATCAAGCTAAGTGTGATGCCTGTGTGGCACCAGGCTGGTGCTGAGGTCAGGGCCGGGGGTCGAGAGGCAAGTAGGAAGACGAAGGCTTAAAAACACCTGGGCCGCCCCCCTGAGGTCCACTTCTCCTGCTGGTACAGTATGCTGTGCTAGCTGACCAGTGTGGAACCTCCATCACAGGCCCTCAGCTAAGGAACCATTCTGAAGAAGTTTGTGACCACATTTGGCCACACAGCAAAGGAGGGGAAAGAAAGGAGCAAAGCAGAAAGAGAGGAAATGGAGAAATGGAGGGAAGAAAAATGAAAGAAAAAAGAGGGGATCCCTCCCAGAACCCTATTTCCCCCAGTGATGGGAATAGGGCTAGCCTCAGGAAGTAGCTCCCTTTAGGGTAGGATCCCACTCTTTGACCCACGCTCTTTATGTGGCAACTCATAGCAGTCCCGGAAAATAGGTACTGTATCTCCTTACACTACACGCTGGTGAAGGGAAGATCAGAAAGGTTCAATGAGTTGCCCAAAGCCACATGGTGGGTGTTAGCTGGTAGCGAAGATACCATGTTCTTGGCACCCAATCCTCAGGGCCAAATGAGAGGTGCAGTGCCGGCCTTGTGCAAAGGCTGTAAGCCGCAACAGCCTCTGTCACACGTGGTTAGGGGTGGGGCTCAGAGTGGAGCAGGGCCGTGGGGACTAGGAAAGAGGAAATCAGAGCACGTGTTCGGCTTGAGGGCCGTAGCCGGGCACCTCACCATCTGGTCTAGGTTGTGGAAATGGCAAGGCCTGCGGGCAGGAGGTACGGGAGGTGGCGGGTCCGGCGATGGTAGGGCCAGGTCGCGCCGCAGCTCCTCATCAATTTCCTCTTCCAGATACACCAGGGCGGGCGCCGCCACGCCGAAGCGCCAAGCGCGGCGACCCAGCTCCAGCAGACACAATACCACGCTCTTCACGTTCTTGCGGAGCACCAGGTCCTCTGTCTCGAACATGAGCACCTCTGGTGTTGGACAAAGAGAAGAGGACACGGGCTCGAGTCCTCCGCTGGAACCCATCCCAAGGCAGGGGTAGTGGACACAGGAGGGTGACTCGGAACTCAGCATCTCAGGTTGAGGAAGCTCTTAGAGGGCTCCACACAAGGCAGCCAAGTTAACCGCAGAAGCTGGTGAGTATTTAGAGCCTGGCTGATCCTAGGGCAGAAGAGCTCTCCCTTGTCTAGCTCTCCCGAGATCCACTTCGCCAATGAGAAGATCCCAGGAGCAGGAAGCGGTTTCTTCTCTTCTTACCCATTTTCCGGACGCCCTAAATTCAGCTCTAGACAATCAGGCTAACTTGACGATAGACTTTGGCTACCCCACCCTATAAGGCTCAGTCCAGGAATCTCCCATGGCTATGTGACCCCAAAGCTAGTCCCAGAGTCCCAGTGCTCATCTGAAAAACGGGGGTGTAGTTTATCTCAACAGAAAGCAGCAGTTGTTTTGGGGTATGGTTCTGGGAATGGAACCCAAGGCCATATATAAAGTGTGCATAAGCTGCACAAGCTATACATAAGCTACATCCTTAGCTTTGGTTAACCTTTGATCCAGGCCCTCCCCTCCTTTCACCAGCCAGGAGTCCAAACCTGACCCTGTCCCCTCCCGGTTACTTTTGACCTGGAAAATTGCGCAATCACACCTAATCCCATTCCAGGCTTCAAGGCCAAAAACTGTCTCACTCTGAGCCCTGCGAGTCCCTGAAGGACTGTGCTCCTCCCTGGGGCCCTCCCCTCTTGAGTTTCCTTCCCATCCTTTTAGTCAAGGGGTCCCCAACCTGTGGGTCATGACCCCTGGGGGGGTCACCTATCAGATATCCTGCATATCAGATATTTACATTACAATTTATAACCACAGCAAAATTACAGTTGTGAAGTAGTAATGAAAATAATTTTATGGTTGGGGGGTCACCACAAGATGAAGATCTGTATTAAAGGGTCTCAGCATTAGGAAGATGGAGAACCACTGCTTCAGTCCTTCCTGCTCGATGGCCAGCTTCTCCCACTACCTTACGCTTTGCCACTACTCCCTGACTAGTTAATCCCATCTCCCAAATTTCTTTCTTTAGCCCAAATCTCCTCCCTTTTGTTGCCCTTGCTGGTGCCCATTACTATGCTATCAGACTGACCACTTCCATTCTGGATCCCATATCCTAGACATGCCTTTGAAGCACACATCACCCTGGGCTGTAATTTCTGAATCTATTTATCTGGCTGCCTTCCTAGACCATGCATTCCTGGGCATTTGGGCTCTATTCTCCTCAGTTTCTAGGTACCCAGCATGCACGGGAAAACAGAAGAGGCAATGCATATATCTTCATGGAGTTAATCATTGATGACTGTGTATTGGTCATCAGTGCATATTTACTGTGAGATGGAGAAACTGAAGTGCAAACAGAGAAGCTGCCGCGTGGAAAATCTAGAATACCTCAACTCCTGACCTCCAAGTCTAACTTAGTTTTAAGCCTCCAAGTGATACATGCCCCTGTAATATAAAGGTCTCAAATGGTTGCCTTACCTTGGATCCCCATCTCCTTGCGACACCACTGGATGAAGTTGGAGATGTTGTCCCTGGCCTGGAAGGTACCCGGTTGAGCAGTCCCATTGCAGAAAACCCCAGCCTGGGGCAGGGGAATCTTTTGAGCTCGCTCAGGTGCCTCAGCCAAGAAGGCTAGAGCAGCCTCGGTGACAGTGTTGGCATGCTGGCACAACACCAGGCCAGTCTCCAGCACCCGCAGGAAGTTGGCTGCATCAATGTCCAGTCCGTACAGATCCCGAAGCCACTCAGCCAGGTCTTCCTTCATGGCCTCCAGGTACTGCTCGCTGGACTTGAAGGGCCGGATGCTGCGCACAGGAGGCCCTGGGGTCCTGGGTCTCCTCCCATGTCCCACATGCTGAGACATGACTGGAACTCAAGTGTGGGAGGAAGTGGGAACCTCCTGTCCCCGCAGGAGATCGTTGTCTCTTTACTTCTGCTACCTGCTAGATCAAGGTCCCGGCTCAGTTCTCCTTGACTCAGTGGGTCCCCCTCTACCCTCTGAGAGCCCAGGGTTCCTGACTATGAGGCTCGCTGCGGGCTTCAGCCTCTGGGCTAGGCCCAGCCCCCACTGCCCACATTCCTCAGTCCCTGCCTGAACTTTTCTTTGGTGGCTTGCAGCGACCTCACTCTCAGCTGCCTAGTCCATTCAGAGAGTTCAGCGCTTCTGGGACTGGTGGAAGTTGAAGGCTCTCCTCTTTTCCCAGGTCAGGTCCTCATCTCCTGCCTCCACACCCGCCACTTTCTCGGCCGGGGAGCCCGGAAGACAAGCATGTAGGCTGCGGCCTGAAGCTCTGCTTTCCTTCCTCTCCTTGGAGACAGCAGCTGCTACAAACACTCCTTCTTAACCCTTCCTTCCAGCAGCCAAGTGCCTGCTGTCCTGCTGGGAGGCCTGAGGATGGAGAGCTGGCCAGAGAGGGTGGGACTGGGTTCTCTCTCAGTTGACTCCTTGTGGTTGGGGGATCTGGGGGGAGTTGAGGGAGAAGTTCCAGGGCTGGGGCTTAAGGATGGGCGAGCCCTGGAAATGAATGAGCATGGAACGGACAGCAATAGAGCCCAAAGATGGGAGCCCTACATCCCTTTGGAGGTGGCGTGCAAGCCACAGTCTCTCTGTGCCTTAGTTTGTCAACTGTCAAATGGGAAGGACAATTATCTATCCTAGGGTGCTGTGAGGAACAAGGGAATAGTGTGTGTATGGAAATACCAGAATACACAGCCTGGGTGAGCCCCAGCTCTCCCAGGCTCTCCCAGCAGCCCTGTCTGAGCATCATGATTCCCACCTGCTCTGGAGAAATTGTCTCATCCATGTGATTCTTCTAGAACAATCTCATCCCATGGGCACAGCAGTGCATTCATTCAATAAAGAAATCTTTCTTTCTTTTTTCTTCCTCTCTCTCTCTCTCTCTCTCTCTCTCTCTCTCTCTTTCTCTCAATCTCCTCTTCCTCCTCCTCTCCCTCCTCCTCCGTCTCTGTTTTACCTTTTGTTTATTTATTTTTGTTGTTTTTGTTTGTTTGTTTGTTTTCGAGACAGGGTTTCTCTGTGTACCCCGGCTGTCCTGGAATTCACTCTGTAGACCAGGCTGGCCTCAAACTCAGAAATCCGCCTGCCTCTGCCTCCCAAGTGCTGAGATTAAAGGCATGCGCCACCACTGCCCAGCTCCTTTTGATTATTTATTTACTTATTTATTTTATTTTGTTTTGTTTTGTGACAGTATTTCCTGTGTAGCCCTGGCTGTCCCGGAACTTACTCTGTAGACCAGGCTGGCCTCAAACTCAGAGATCCGACCACCGCTGCCTCCAAAGTGATGAAATTAAAGGCACACCTCACCATTGTCTGGCTAACAAAGAGTTCTTAAGCCTCTACTATGTGCCAGACGCTATCATGGAGCTTAGAATACAGAAACAAACAAAAAAAAAGTCACTGCCTGAACTCATGGAGGCTACACGTATGTTACATGTATGTTACTGGGTGATGGGTGGTAGGTGAACAAAGAAGTCTGGTTCAGAGTGCTGGCACACCCCGTAATCTCAGCAGCTGGGAAGCTGAGGTGGGAGGATTGAGAGTTCAAGGCCAGCCTACATAGCAAACTCAAGTCCAGATTGGCATGCATGGTAAGACCCTGTCTCAAAAATCAAAAGATAAAACAAATAACAGAACAAATGTGAAGTCAATCAGGCAGTGATAAATACCAGGGGGAATATAGGAGAAGAGAGTGGTACCTTTAGAGGAGGTGACACCATTCATAAAGGAAAACCTTGGTGACAAGTTTGTCACCAGGACAGAGAACTGAGAGAGTGAGGACATGACCCTGCATGAGGAAGACAAGCCGCCAGTGCTGAGGCTTGGAGGCAGGAGCATGCTTGGTATGTTCTAAGAATAGCAGTGGAAAAAAAGAAAAGAAAAAAAAAGAAAAAGAAAAAAGAAAGAAAGGAAGAAAGAAAAAGAAAAAAGAAAGAAAGGAAGAAAGAAAGAAAGAGAGAAAGAAAGAATCACAGAAGGAAGGAGGGGGCTGGAGAGATGATTCAGCAGCAGTGGGCCTGGGCTTGGCTCCCAGGACCCACATAATAATTATCTGTGCCACCTACCTCAGGGGATTTGATGCCCTATTCTGGCCTCCATGGGCACCTGCACACCCATAGCACACAGACATACATATACACACAAGTTTTTTTAAAATGAGGTGGGATAGAGAGACTGCTCAGTGAAGAACACTGGCTGCTCTTGCAGAAGACTTGAGCTCTGGTCCCAGAATGCACGTGGCTGCTCATAACCATTGGTAACTGCAGTTCCAGGGGATCAGGCATCCTCTGCTGGCCTCTGCTAGCACTAGGCGTGCCAATGGCACATACACATATGTAGGCAAATACTCATAGAGATAAAATAAAAATAAATAAATCTTTCCTAAGAGAAGGAGGCGGAGGGCTGGAGGGGTGTCTCAGAGGTCAGGAGCTCTCTCTGGCTGCTCTTCAAGAGGATCTCGGTTTGATTCTCAGCACCCACATGCATGCCTCTCACAGCTGTCTGTAACTCTAGCAGAGGGGATCCATCACCTTCTTTTGGCCTCTGTAACAACAGGCCAGGGATGCATTTGGCACAGAGCACAGTATACAAGCCAACACATTAAATAAATAAAAATTAAAAGAACAATAGAGGACAGACATGAGGCTGAGAAGAAATGAGGCCCCAAGTCAACCAGGGCCTGGCAGGGGGGTGCCAAGATGCTTTTTCTCTGAGTGAAATGGTGAGTGCACTATAGAGTTGAGGGCAGGGACATGCCTTTACTTGGGCAGCTGTGTGGAGCGATGGCAGGAACACAGGAATAACTGGACAACATTTGGAATACCAACACCATCTAAGGAGGGCAATGTTAGTTTAGACCAGGTGATGACAAGTAGCCACATACCATGTTGCTACTGCAGAGTTCATAGGATTGGTTGAAAACAGGGTGTTCAGCCTTGATACTCTGAGGCCCTGGTTAGCTAGTCCTTTATTGTAGAGGGCTGTCCTGAGTACTGTGGGACATTTGTCACAATGCCTGCCCTCTACCCACCAAATGCCCATAGTATATAACCCAGATTGTTGTTTGTTTGTTTTTTGTTGTATTTCAAGACAGGGTTTCTCTGTGTAGCCCTGGCTGTCCTGGAACTCACTCTGTAGACCAGGCTGGCCTTGAGATTGTTACTACATCTTAGAACATCTCCAGCTATTGCCACATGTTTTCTGAATGGCAAAAATTTTCCCCTTCTTCACTTCAGGAGCTTCTTATCTAGGTGATCATGTGACCCAAAATCATCCACACAGGACCCCTACCTGTGATTTTTAAAAGGCTTTTAAATTTTATTTTTATTTATTGAATGTCTGTCAATGTTTTGTCTCCATGTATGTCTGTGCACTGCATGCATACCTAGTGCCCTTGAGGCTGAACAGGGCATTGAATCCCCTTGAACTGGAGTTACAGAGCATGTGAGTCACCATATAAGTGCTAGGAATTGAACTCAGGTCCTTTGGAAGAGCAGCCAGTGCTCTTAACTGTTGAGACATCTCCCCAGCCCCCTTCTCTGTGGTTCTGAATTGGAGCTACAAGGAGAAGTGCTTCTCCCAATGGATGTTAGGGTTTTAGGGGTGCAGTTGTGAAGCCATGTTCCCTGTACATATAGAGAACTCACATAGAGAAGGGAAGAATTGGCATTCAAACATAGAGATCAAGGGACAGAGGACCTTGAGGTACACAAAACCTTTGGGTACAGGGGACCTTAGGGTACTAGAGTTCTTTTTGGTTTTTCGAGACAGGGTTTCTCTGTGTAGCCCTGGCTGTCCTGGAACTCACTCCGTAGACCAGGCTGGCCTCGAACTCAGAAATCTGCCTGCCTCTGCCTCCCAAGTGCTGGGATTAAAGGCATGCGCCACCACTGCCCAGCCAGAGGTGGTTCTTAACTAGAAGGAAGAAGGGGAAAGTGGAGACAGAGGCAAATTATAGTTCTAACCATACAATAGTCCCACAAACAAAATGTTTATAAGTCTTGGCTTTATAGTTTGTGTAAACTGTCAGGTTGCAAATCTTTTGGCTTTTGGTCCCATATACTGTCTGTGTTACATATTATCCTTTGTTTTTTAATTTATTTTTTACAACTCAATTAACATGTAAAGCAACATTTGTACAAAATCAGACTGTGTGTACATACAGGATCTAATGTGCCAATCCCTAAGTTATGTAAACTAAAATTTTAAAAATCTGTAGTATTTTTCAATTAAATACAACTTTTACTTTAACATGCATGCATATGTATGTGAAACTACAGTGTGCATGCAGAAGTCAGAGGGCAACTTGCAGGGGTCAGTTCTATTCCTCCACCATGTGGGCCCTAGGGATCCAACTCAGCTCCCCAGGCTTAGCCAAAAGTTTTCTTACCCTCTGAGTCATGAACCATCTTGCTGACCCAACCTCAGGGGCTTAAATCTACACATGAAACAACGGAGAATTGTATTAGAGATTTAGTTATGTCTAGGAGGGAATTGGGTAGACTTATGTTTTTGTTTTTTTTTTTTTTAAGATTTATTTATTTATGTAAGTACACTGTAGCTGTCTTCCAACACTCCAGAAGAGGGCATCAGATCTCATTAAGGATGGTTGTGAGCCACCATGTGGTTGCTGGGATTTGAACTCAGGACCTTTGGAAGAGCAGTCAGTGCTCTTAACCCCTGAGCCATCTCTTCAGCCCCCTAGACGTATGTTCTAATGGAAAGACTTAATGTTGTAAATAAAATGTAAGTTGGGTTTTAAGAAATGAGAGGACCAGAAAGGTAGCTCAGTGGTTAAGGGTACTTGTTGCTCTTGTAGAGGACCTAGGTTCAGTTCCCAGCACCCATATATTAGCTTACAAGCATCCATAACTCTAGTGCTAGGGAATCTAGCACTCTCTTCTGGCCTTCATGGGCACCAGGCATGTGTATGTATATGTGTGTGTGTGTGTGTGTGTGTGTGTGTGTGTGTAAAACACTCATAGATATAAATAAAAATAAGTAAAATTTTCATTTGAAAAAGAAATGAGAGCCAGGCAGTGGTGGCACACACCTTTATTCCCAGCACTTGGGAGGCAGAGGCAGGCAGATTTCTGAGTTCGAGGCCAGCCTGGTCTACAGAGTGAGTTCCAGGACAGCCAGGGCTACACAGAGAAACCCTGTCCCGAAAAACCAAAAAGAAGAAGAAGAAGGAGGAGAAGGAGGAGAAGGAGGAAGAGGAGGAAGAAGAGGAGGAGGAGGAGGAGGAGAAGGAGAAGGAGGAGAAGGAGGAGAGAAGAAGAAGAAGAAGAAGAAGAAGAAGAAGAAGAAGAAGAAGAAGAAGAAGAAGAAGAAGAAGAAGAAGAAGAAGAAAATTCTGTGCTCATATTTCTCTTAGGTTAGAGAACGTGTTGATGAACAGAAATTAAGGGGATTTAGGCCCAGAACTCCATCTGTGACAAAGGAAGAGTGCATTCACCCTTTTGTCTTGTTATGTGAGTTGGTCCGCTGTCATTTATAGACAAAATGACTTTGGAAACCACAAGTCCACTAGTAGACAAATTAGTGTTGTCCTGCCTATGCAGAGGTGACTGGGAAGAACCATGAATTTTACAGCCTGGGTCAGAAGGCTGCAAGCTTTTCTGGTACATTCCCTACCCAGAAGGCATCTGGTTCTACCTTTGGGAGTTTGACTGGCCCCAGTCCCCTTTGGTTAGCTTGTGTCCTTGGCTGAAATCCATTGGACTCACTAATGTGGGCCATGAATAGGACCAGTGGTATCCAGAAGCAGTGAAGAACTCATTCTTAGGGCAGCGGCGGTGATATATACACCTGAATTCCTGGAGCCATAGGTGCAATGCTTTACAATTTGTGTTCTGTGGTAGAAATTTAGCTGTGGTGCCAGGCCCCTAAATCTCCTTCATCCCAACTGGTTGGTGGTTCTATGGACTCCCATAGCCAGAGAAATCTTTCCTACTTGCTTTAGCCAGGCCTGTTTTCTGTTGCTTATGGCTAAGGCCCTACGGACATGCACAGGCATCCTTTAAGCCCAGGAGACTGGTCTTACCCTGAATCTCTTTCCTGATCTCCCCCTAGAAGCCACATGCTCTTCTCTCTGGCACTTCGAACTCACCTACTGTCAGGGACAGCTGACAGGTGACTTTAGTGCAACCCCACCCCAGCATCAGAGACATCTGGCTGTGCTGAAATCTCAGGCCTTCTGGACTGTCCAACAGGGATCGTGTGCTGTTTCCTAGGGCCAACGGTGTGAGAAGGATGGAGAGACGATGTCTCAGATTTTGCTCAGTGAGTTCTTGAAGGCAAAGGCTTTGGGCAGGAAAGTTCCCTAGGGACTGTGCAGGGAATGGGTATTTCCCAAAACTCAGCATAGTCTGGTTCTAAGGAAATGCCTGGATTGGAGAACGGAAGGATGGCTGGCCGGCTGCGGGGTAGGGAAGGCAAGAGAAGAGGGAAAGAGGAGAGAGTCTCTGGCATCCATACCAGCCTGTGGTTTCAGTGACAGAGTTCTCAGCACAAGCCATAAAGTCTCCTGATGCCTGTGGCCATTAATAACGTCACCAGGACATTGAACTAGCTCTTACATTCCCTGCCTTTTGGCTTATTGGGTGAATAAGTGGTATGAACTTGGGGCCATTGCTAGTTAGCCATTTAAATCTTTGATTAGCCAGATACACTTAAGCTGACCTATGTTCAACCTTCCAAGCCCTATTCCCCTTCTCTATGAAAGCTGGGATTTCCAGAGAGTTCCAATAGAAGCATATATGGCTCTCATGGATGATTTAAAGTCATCTGTATTGCCAAATAAGATGGATCTTATACCAACCCATCCTCCTCTCTCCTCTCCTTCCCTCCTTTCCTCTCTCCTCTCCCTCCCTCTCCCCCCATCTCATTCTCTCTCCCTCCCCCACCCCTCTCCAGGATCTCATTTATAGCACAGGCTGGCCTCAAACTCACAACCATCCCATTTCAGATTCAGGAAAACTGGAATCACAGGCATGTATCACCTTTTAGTATCAGGCTTCACCTTGTTCTCTGGGCATGTTCTATGAACAGCAGGAGGCAGTGCTTGGGCTTGCTAATAAATGCAGCTCATTCTTTTCTGATGCTGAATCCTCTCTCATGCTGCCTATATTCCGGTAAGATTGTGTGTTCACATTTTCACTGAAAGCTGGTTTTATTCTGTGACTTTTTATTCTGTGAGAACAAGTCCTGATTCAATCTTATACTAGTGTTACTTTTACGACACTCCATTTGAAAAAAAAAAAAGATTTCTTTATCTTATGTATATGTGTTTGTGCCATGTGCTTGCCTGGTGCCTGCAGAAGCCAGAAGGCGGTACCAAGTCCCATGGAACTGGAGTTGTAGAGAGTTGTGAGCTGTATTGGTGCTGGGTACCAAAGAGTGCCCTCTGCAAAAGCAATGTGATTTTACCTGCTGAGCCATCTCTTCAGCCTCCAACACACATTGAAATTCCATAAGCCCCCAAATTACCCTAAGAAAAGTAAAGGGCAAAGAGCTAGTGGGTAGATCGGGCCTGGGGAGGCAGCTGAGATGAACAACTGGGACATTTGGGTCTCAGTTTCCTAAGTCCCTGGCTAGGTTTGTGGGCTTAAGTGTGTCTGTCAAGGGATATTGGGACTTAGGGAATGACTCAAGGATATGACTCTGGGTGCCCACATCTAGGTGTCATCCCCAGCAATGGCCTTCCTGAATAACTGTTCCTGTACAATGATTGCTGCTGAAGGTCTGACAGGTCTTATATTTATGTAGTAGAGCTGGGATTTGAACCTAGTCTATTGGGGCCAAAGCTATCCTCTATTCCCCATTGGAATCCTCTTTGGGGTAAGGTAGGGGACATGTGGGTTTTGTTTGAATCTGGAGATTCTAGAAAAGGCATCGGTCTCTAGGCAGAGCCTATGGGCAGCTGGGATTCTAGTCCCACCCTCTGTGATCTAACGGATGCCCTAGAAACCATATGGAGTTCTATAGGCACTGGGCACCCCCCACATCCCAGTCCCTGACCAGAGGGAACAGGCAGTATAGTATTGGGAAGAATGGATAAACACGGTAAGTGGGGTTAGAAAGGGTGTGGGCCAAGAAATGACCCCTTGACCCATCTCGAGCATCAGCCCATCACCATGGTGATGCTAGAAAAATTGAACCTTTTCCCAGTTAACCATTTGTGCTTCAACAAGCCCTCAGCTTTCTCCTCCCTAAATATTTGATCATCCTCCATCAGTTCTCTTATCTTTGCTTGTTCCTGTTCAGACCTTTCTGTGTCTCCTCTGGCCTGGTTGTTAAGGATCTTTTTCAGAGGAGGATGGGCAGGGTAGGCATGGTGGCATTCAGGAGGTAGAGGCAGGTGGATCTCTGTGAGTTTGAGGCCAGCCTGGTCTACATAATGAGTTACAGAACAGACAGAGCTACAAATAAACAATTAAGAAAATTCCACTCCCAAAACAAAAAACAGAAACAAAATTACAGTGAAGAGGGTTTAGACAGGATTGTAACCTAGGCTGGCCTGGAACCTATTACATAGCACAGGATGCTGGCCTGAGCTCTCCTCCTGCTGCAGCCTTTCTTGTGCTGAGACCATTAGCATGAGTCACCACCTATTTCTTCTGCAATGATTCTTTTTTTTTT